>NC_134541.1:0-300000 GCF_050624435.1 Tenrec ecaudatus | reverse complement strand
AAGACTCCAATACCTCTTGCACCTGTCCAACAGTGTACTCTGGGTACTCGACCCTTAGTGCCTCTTGGTTTACTGCGGCCCTGAATACATGACCAAGACATGTCAGCAACCCACTGTCCACACGGGGCATAGATAGTGACCATAACCCCAGACAGTGGGGACAGAGTCGCTGCCCATGCAGGGGATAGGCAGTGGCCACAGGGGATCTGCAGATCATTACCTCAGATGGTGGAGACAGACCCACTGTGCCTAATGGACAGAGATCCTGGTCCCAGAAGGTGGGGACAGACACACTGTCCACATGAAGAATGGACAGAGATCATGACCCCAGGGGGTGGGACAGGCCAAGACACATCTCGCCATGAGCCATTCCCACGCCACTGTGCTAACAGAAAGCCTGCGTGTCAGCCTGGCAGGAAACGCAGAGGGCTGTGGAGGAGCAGTCAGCCAGCAGCTATGTAGTGACCCCGACTCCCAGTGGCCCTGATTCCAGGCAGAGCCGGGTCTCTGCAGCTGGCCTCACCTTGAATGGACTCAGCCACACCCTGTGGGTCGCAGCTGCTGAGTTGCCCGTTTGCGCCCCCAGGGCCTCGGGGAGATGTCGGAGGGGATGGGGTGAGGGCAGGACTCCATTGCTTTGGGAGCCCCCTGCGTCGGCTGTGCTAGCCCGCGGTCAGAGTAAGAAGCCCATGGTGACAGTGCGCCCTTGGGAGACCAGGAGGAGACAGGTCTAGGAGCAGCCTGCTGCTCACTGCAGGCCAGGGAGCTGGGTTTCCTTCCACAGGCCATCAGTTAAGCTCTCAGCTAATTAAGCTGCAGGCAGGGGGAGGGCCGCCACAGGCTGTGGGGGTGGTGAAGGGGTGGGAAGAGTTGTGCCCAGAGCCAACACCTGGGCCTGGAAGAGAGACAGAACAAGGTTCCAGGAGCCTTTGCCCCAACAGACCGTGGTCACCCATGAGTGGGGTCCCCAGCACCAGCCCCTTTCCTACAGACGGGCAGCCCTGGGCAAGCTCCCCTTCTTGGGCGCAGACGCCAACCTAAGACGGGAAACAGACTACAGTCTAGGCCACAGGCTCTTCTTCAGCACCAAGGCCAGCACCCTGGAAGCGGTCCTCAGCCCTCTGTCCTCATGGCCCTGCTCACCCTTCTGTCCTCCGGGAGCTGGATACCCTTGGCCTTAGGCCCGGTCCGGTACCCTCTGAGCTGTGAGAAGTGACAGTAGGGTCACTGAGACCCCACCTTAAGCGCTTGGGGGCTTCTATCAAAACATCCCTCCAATCTATAGACTTCCAAACTGATGTGGCCAGCAGCCCCTTCCAGTCATTATTGAATGACTCAGTCCCCTCTCCGGCAATTAGAAACGTTTGCGTCCCTGCCTGTCAGCCAAGCTGACGCATGGGTCTGTTTCTGAAGCCCCTCTGGATCACTCCAGCACACCCACCCCCACCCCCCCAAGCGGCAGTGCCAACCACTCAGCTGGAACCCGTTCTATTTGGTAGTCATGGGACACAAGAACGTCTCTGCATATTTGAAAGGAAGACAAATGGCATTTGGGATAAGAAAATGTTCACAGTAAGTCCTGGCTTCCAGGGTGCACCCTCCAGAGGTGGGTGGGGAGATGCATGCCCAGGGTGCTCACTGCTGCTGGGGTGCAGAATCCGAGACCCCAACATCGTGTCCAGGGAGCTGGCCGAGAGTCCTGCCCCAGCCTCCATCCACTTAGGCTCGGCGGCCTTGGGGACGCACCAGACGAGGTACAAAGAGCACATGTGCTGGGCTCACTGCTGAGGTGCGCACAAGCATGTGCACCCACGTGGAAACAGGCACAACATGGGCTGGGAGAGGTCTGGGAGACCCATGCCAGGACCACAGGCATACTGCCCACAGGCATAATCTGATCTTGTACGATGGGCCAGTGTGAGGGAGTGTGCCTGTGTGAGTGAGCATGTCTCTATGTGTGTGTGGTGTGTCTGTGTGCCGGGATGTGCTGCCATGTTTCTGTATGTGCCTGTGCATGTCACGTGCATGTGTGAGTCTTGCTTCCACTGTGGAAGGAGAGAGAAGGAAAAGGGCACTCAACTTGATCATTACAATCATTACAGACTCCTGTATCCCACTCCCTTCCTGGGATTCATCTTCAAAGCACCCTTTTTCCCTGACGTCCCTCTTCTGGGTGGGAGACAGCAAAACCAGAAGTGAGCCACCCCAGGGCAGTGTCCTTGGTGAGCACAGCTATGCCCCAGTGGCCCCTGCCTTCATCCTGCTGCTGCTGCCCGGCCACTCTCTGGGACCCTCGCCCTGAAGCTGCTGCCCGGCCACTCTCTGGGGACCTCAACAACTGCCTGCAGCCCTGCCTGGAGCTGAGTGCAGGGCACAGAATGAGCTCGAGGGGTGCTCCTCCCACTCCCACCCTCCTGGACTGTGCTGCCTCCATCTGTACTTCCAGAAGCTTCTCCGCTGTCCTCCAGGACCTAAGGATCCTAAGTGGAGCCCGCCTCAGGGTTCCTTGCCCATGAAGGGCCCCTTCTGTGCCCGAACAAGTGCCCCTCAGGAGCACTGGGGTGACTAGTTTAGGTCAGGGCTGCATGCCACAGAGAGGGGGGCGCGGGGGGATTAGTGGGGACAAACCCTCCCTCCCAGGGGCAGACCAGACTGGACTAGAAGTAGCCCTCAGCCTGGGCCAGGAGGGGACCTTGAATAGTGCAGGCCCAGTAGCCCTAGGAGAGCACCGGCCTGTGGCAGGCGGAGGTGCTGGCCGGCCAGCCAGCCGGCATCACAAGTCAAGGGCCCTGTGGGAGCATGTGTTTCTGGTGGCACCCTTCAGAATTTTCTGGAACCATTAACTTTTACAAAATTATTCTCACTAATCCCAAAACCAAACCACAAAATCCCAATCTCACTCAAGCCCAGTAACCAGCACGGTGGCCGGGACCCTCCCTGGAGCACTCGGAGATGGCTGTCTGAGCTGAGGCCTGGCCGCTGGCCAAGCACTCACAGCCCCATCACGACCTGCTGGAGACCAGCTGGAGGCCCAGACCACCCTGCCCACCTTGGGCAGTGGAGCAGGTGCTCCAGGCAGCTTCTCCGAGGGGCCACAGCGGGGGCTAGGCCTTCCCTGAGCTGCACCATGGCTGTGGGCAGGTCCCCACCTGTGTGGTAGAGGTGGGTGGTCTTACAGTGGTGCTGCTGCCTGGCAACAGACGGAGGCTCTGCCTGCGACTGTGAGTGTGGGGCCGTCTGACCCGGAGGCCACCCATGTGTGGAGGTCAGGACAGGATGGCCCACCCCTCAGCTGGAGCATTATTAGGCCATAAACGGGGCGAAGTTCTGAGAAGCTACTGGGTGGACTGGCCTGTGAGCCTTGCCACTCCACCCTCCAGCCCGCCCGCCCACGTCCATGAAGTGTGCAGAACAGGGAGTGGAGATGGCAATGGCAGGGGGCACAGGGGGTGGGGCTAGAGGGGCAGGGTCCTGATCGGGGAGTGGAGGTGCTAGAGGGTTGGTTGTAGGGGTGCCACTGGGCTGCAGACCGGAAGTGGCCGGAGGCCCCTGGCAGGCCTTCTGAGGCACCAGGCACGCTCCTTCCAAACAGTCCCCCAGCCCCGCAGGGGCTCCTCCTACAGGGAGAGGCCACAAACCCGGTGAAGCCAACCCTTCAGCCCTCCTTCCTCTGGAGGAGTTAGACGCATTGTCTATCCCACCATCAACAGAGAGGAGACCAGTGAAGAAACCCAGCCAGCCCTCTGCTTCCTCCCGGGATCAGCAGCAGGGCCTAAGAGAGACCAGCCCCTGGACCGCTGACCACCACCGAGAGAGACAGGAGCAGTCAGCCTCCAAGCAGAGGAGAGCTGTGGAAGGGTCACCTTGCTCAAAGCCCCGCACAGGCAGGAATTGGATGCACGGTGGGGCAGGGGCAGGGGCAGGGCCAGGGGCAGGCAGAGGGAACCTCTAGAGCAGTGGTCCTCAACCTTCCTCATGCCTCAACCCTTTCACACAGCTCCTCATGTGGTGGTGACCCCCCAACCACAAAATTATTTTCATTGCTACTTCATCACTGTCATTTTGCTACTGTGATGAATCAGACGAGCCCTGTGAAAGGGCCATTTGACCCCCAAAGGGGCTGCACCCCCCAGGTTGAGCACTGCTGCACTAGGGGCTCTGATGTTTCATCACCACCACAGCCGAGCGTAACGGTACAGGCTCCAACTCTGTGGCTTTGGTTTCTGTGAGAGGAACTGCTCAGGGGCCCCAGGGGACAGCATGCACACACACCCCACCCCGCAACAAAGCAGGGCAGCTGCCTGAGCTGCCAACAAACTCCGGGGAAGCACAGGGCACCCCCGCTTGAGCAAGTCTTCCACTGGGGCTGCAACGGGACCAGATAGTCTCCAAGGATCCTGGGGTCAGGCTAGCACAGCCTAGACATGCTGCAAAGGCTGCTGCTCTCAAGCCATGATTGCTTCTATCTGCACACACCCAGGACACTGGGAGCAGGCAGGAGCCAGCCGGCCAGACAGGAAGACGTCCCCAGCATGGGCAGATCACTTAAAACTCCCACCAAACAACTGGATGGGACGATGCAAACAAGGTGGTTTTTGTCCACCAAGAGGATGGGACCGTTTGGGAGTCATGCGAATTAAGTGCATAGCACCTTGTGGGGGTGGGTCTGTGCTAACAAGGTGGTGGAACCTTGGTGAAGGAAGTGGTCCATTTTCCCATGCCCAGAGGTGTCAGGGGGACCTCAAGACCACCAAGAAGCAGAGACAGGAGCGGAGCATGTCTTGTGGACCCAGGCTTTCTGCCCTGAGAACCTTCTAGACCCAGAAGGCAGCGCTGTAACAGCAGATAGGGAGAGGACGGGAGACGTCACAGCAGAGAAATGTTAACAGATGCAGCGGAACAAGGAGACCAACAGGGGACTCTACCCAGCCCCTGGCGTGTGACGGCCCTGCCCCCTGCACCATGGTGTCCCTGCCCCAAGTTGACGCCTGCTGCCAGCTCTCTTACCCACCTCTCCAAGCCCTCTACCTGAGGTGTGCTGCACACTCAGTGTGCAACTGCCCTCACCCCCATTGACCACGAGGCCCTCCCTCAATGGGAAGGGCCAGCCCTCACCGCCCACAGCTACCTCCCATCCAACAAGCCCAAGGGCCAGGCCCTCGCTTCCCCCTGGACAGCAGCTCACCCAAGGTTATTCCCAGTCTGTGGGCTAAGGCCTGGATGAAACCCGGGGTCGGAGAGTTTCCTGGGAGTGCCGTCAGCACTGGATTTGCTGGGCCAGGGGCTGGGGGGGGGGGGTGCGTTGCTCATGGCCTCACCCTGAGCCTATGGCCTCTGCTTGGAAATCAGGTCTCTGAAAATGCTGTCCGTCTGCAGGAAGACCCACTCACGACACTTGGTCAGCCTGCATGCCCACTGCAGCCTGGGCCCACTGGAGCGCAGACTCGTGACTCCATCTGAGTGTGTCCTACTGAAGAGGGGGCACAGCCACTCCAGGACCCTCCCTGGTGCCCTCATGAAACCAGTGCTGACGGTCCTGCAGACCACCTGCCCCAGTAGCCTTGTAACAGAACAGACACAGATATGGCCAAGCCTTCTCCCAGCATGCTCTAGGGTCCAGCGATTTCTTAATCAGAGATGGGCTTTCCCACCTTGTGGGAGATGGAGCTGGGAGCCACCTTCGTGGCAGCCTCTGACCCTGGACCCTCTGGCCAGCCAGCAGGCCAAGGTGACCTCAGCTGAGGACCTGGCAGGACCAGTTGGAATGCTTGGCTAGGCCCTGTGCTCAACCTAGACCAAGTGACATCGTCCACACAGGGCGAGGGGCCAGCCCAGAACTGGACACCAGGAGAGGTGGTGTGTCAGGGTGGTGCCCTCTCACAACACTCAGTCTGTCCACACTGGGCGATCTGAAGAGAATCACTGACGCAGGACGGGAGGAGGCCTCAGTCCAGCGCTCCTATGACGTGCAGAGGGCACGGCCTTGCTTGCTGACACTAAAGAGGACTTGAAGCCTACCTGATGAAGAGGGTGGAATGCAGCCTCCCCAGGGATTAGAGACAAGCATCCCACCACCGGGCCTACAGATTTGAGACGGAAGTGGTCAAGGACACCATTTTGCTTGCTGGGATCCACAATCAACCCTCGTGGAAGCAGCAGGCAGGTGACCCAGCAACGTCCTCCATGGAGACCCCTATCCAGTGCTGGAAAGCAAGGGTATCCCCATGATAGCTCGGTGCGCCAGACCGCCCCGATGCCTGGGAAGCCGCGCTGCGGCAAATAGGGCTGGAGGTGAAAGGCACCTTCCACTGGGGTGCTGACCAGCAGGGACAAGCCTGTGAGACCTGCGGGCAGCACTCCATCTCACGTGCTGTGGATGTGCGGTCAGGAGGGCCCCGACGCTGGAAGAAGACCCCATGCTTGGTGGGAAAGAGCAAGCCCCTCGACAAGATTGACGGACACAGGGGCTGCCGCGATGGCTCGGGACAGCTCGGCAAATGCTGTGTTTCTTTCTGTTTGCCGTACATCAGGCCGCCATGAGGCGGGGCCGAACTGCTGGGCACCTAACAGCTGCAGAAACCAGGTTCTAACAAAACAGAACATCATTCTGCTTTCGTCCCACCTGTCCCGTGGCGAGCGCCGCCTCACTGCTGGGTGTGTTCCTGTCCGGAGGAGGAGGGTGCACCGAGTCACCCCGGGAAGGTTTAACAGGCTGGTAGACCCCAAGAGCAGTGTGTGTCAGCTCAGTGATTTGGTGAGGGTCGGAGACCGAGCTAGGAGCTTCAGTCAAGCCTGGCCACAGTTCTGTGGAGACCACCAGTCTGGGGATTCCCCAGGAGACAGTCAGCCTACACCCTCTGCCCACCCAGACTCGGGCTGCTCCAGGAACACCAGAGGCTCGGTCCACATGACTGAAGCTGAAGGTGGCCCTGAGAGTGACCGCTCCTCCCGCCTGTGTCAGGGACACTACGGGCCAGCCCATGCCCCTTGCTATGGGATAGTGCTGAGGGGCGGAGGGTGGGGACAAGGCGAGGCTGTGCACCTGCCCACCACAGCCTGGGCCTCAGAGCTGCATGAAGCAGTAAGGACCAAGCTGGGCCCGGGCACCCTACTCCTGAGACTCGAGCGTGAGCCTGGCCCCTCCCCCACTACCTATTACCTGCCCTGCCCTGGGTGCCTGTCACAATCGCTGAGGCTCAGAGCAGCTCTGGACCCAGTCCAGTGGCCAGTGCAGGCCACGCAGTCTCCACCTGCCACGAGAGCAGCTCCTGTACTGTGAGGGCATGCAGGCTGCGCCCAAGAGGCATGCTCCTGGGGCCGAGTCCCTGCTTCTGTGAACACAGGCCACTCAGATAGCCCCGGCCTCAGTTTCCCCATCAGTGAGCGCAGGCGTGCTCTGGAGAATGTGGCCAGCCAGAACGCAGTCCACAGCTGGTGCATGCAGCACGCAGTTCCTCACCTACATACTCAGAGCCTCCTCCCGCCCCCCACCGGACCCCGGGCACACCCCTTGTTCCCAGGGTGCAGCCCCACTCCCGTCCCTCACAGCTCATCTGTGAGATAAGGGCGCCCACCACTCTGGATCCTGCCTGCACCCCCTAGGTGGGAGTGCTCAAGCTTCAGCCACTGACCCAGAGAGACCCCAGTCCGTGGGCACCTGAATGTCAACATGACTTTACAATCCCAGGACAAATCTCAGGGGATGGGAGGGACAATTCCGGGGATGCCTAGGAGCTTCCCCAAAGGCCCCGGGGCCGGGACACCCTGCGGCAGGCAGGCACCTTGCACTCCTTCCGATGTCAGGGTTTGGGGCCATCCTGGCAGCCGCCACTACCCTCCTCTTGCTCCTCCTGCCCAACTCAGCCAAGCGAGGGAGGAACTTGTCACTAAAGTGCCCACCTCCTCTGGCCAATGAGCCTCCACACGTTGTAGCCCTCCCCAATGGCCAGCCGGGCAGGGTCCAGTCTACAGAGAGCAACAAAAACCCCAACTGACAGCCCTCGAGGGTCTGAACCACACGTGCCCAAGGAACCAGAACAGCACAGGTTCCAGAGGCCGAAGGCCTTCGTCCCAGCTGCCATCCCAGGACGGACCTGAGTGTCTGATTGGCAGTCGAGCGTCCCCCAGAGAAAGCTGACCAGTCAGAGCTCACCCGGGAGACAATGGGTGCCTAGCTTCAAGTAGAGGGCAGAAGCAGCAACCACTCAGGCAAGATCCACAAGAGGACCCTGACCAGTGTGGCCCCGCAGCAGGCACAGGGCATGGGGGCTGCGGGACTGGGTTAGGTGTGGTCAGAGCCCACTGGCCAGAGCTCACACCACAGCTCAGTTCCGGCCGTAGAGGGAGACCTTTGTGTCACTGCAGAACCTTCCTGTGGACTGCAAGCCTCACGCGGGGCCAGACCCTGTCACACCACTCACGTGGGGCCTAGCAGGAGACCCTGCTTCTGGGCCACTGGCAATTCCCCTCCCACCCACGCCCAGCATCCACACTGGGGCTGGGCCTGGTTTCCGAAGGACCTTCCCTAACTCATCCACAGACAGCCTATGCAGGGCCTGAGAGCAAAGGTAACATTCGCAAAGGCAGGACCACTCAGACACCCTCAGACACCCATGGGAACCCTCGGATAGACACACGCCTGCTTACACACCTCTATACATGCTCACACACATATACACATGCCCACTCACACACCTGCTTACACACCTATATACATGGCTTACACACCTCTATACATGCTCACATACATATACACATGCCTGCTCACAGACACACACCTATACGTACATGCTCACACATGTACACACGCACACACATGCCCACTCACACGCATAAACATACATACAGATACACACATGCTCACCATGAGCACCCACAGGCACCCTCGCACACACACCCTTGTTCCCACAGGCTCACGCCCACGCAAGCACCCTTGCAGGGACATGCTTCCCCCCCCACCCCCCCAGGCTGAACCTTGGTTACAGAGCTTTCCCAGAATCCGCTCCTTGCTCCTTGCTCCTTGCTCCTTGCTCCCATCCCAAAATGCCTCTGCCTTACAAAATGGCTGAGTGGGGCTCAGAGTCCCTGGGCCAGCCTGGTGGTCTCGGCCTGCGCTGGCACTCAGGCTGTACTGCCCAATGCATACTGCACACACCTGCTCACACACCCTCCGTGCATGCCAGCACACAGACGCCCACTCACCAGCCCACTCACTCTAGGACATTCGGAGCAGGGGTTCATGCAGGGGCCTGCCTGGACCAGGTAGGAGGCCACACGAAGGGGGCCAGTGTCTATACACCTGCTGCCTGGCTCTGTGCTGGGGAGGGGGCACCCAAGGGCCACAGGAGATAGTCAGGTGCCCTCGGCCTGGGGGAGGGGTAATGTTCGGACCCCTCCCCCATCAGCAAGCCAGCCTCAGGCGGAGAGCGGGGCAGAGCTAGAGGTTGGGGGGGTGGGCGTGAGAAAGCAGGGGACAGGGAGTGCAGCCCCGGCAGCGCCCACCTTCCTCCTCGCTGGCCCTTTGTTCCGCAGAGGCGTGGGGAGGGGCGGCTCCGCTGAGAGGGGGCTGGGGCGCCTCCCGCACCTACTTCCCCATCCTGCGGGGGAGGGGTTGATGCAACCTGCCAGGCCGCACAGCGGGGGAGGGGACAGGGACCCCACCCCGATCGAAACGCCCGTGATAGCCAGTTCTTGAGGGCGCCGCCGTCATTGGCACGCGGTCACCATGCAGCCCCCTCCGCTAGGCCCGCAGGCCCGGCCCGGACCCCGGGGGTCCTGCCTGGAGCAAGCGGCCACCAGAAGCTACAGCAGCGACGACGCCCCCCGACCCCCGTGGGCAAGCGCGGGGCAGCCGTGGCCCCGGGCCCCAGGACGTAGCTGGCCCACCGCCCACCCCGCGCGGGGGCCTGACCCCCTAGCCCCCGCCCGGCCCGCAGCTCACACGTAGGCGTGGTAAATGAACGCCCAGCCGCGCGGCCGCTCCAACACGTTGTAGAGAAAATTCTGCAGCTTGCGGTAAAAGGCGTTGCGCTTGGGGGGCTTCCCGGCGCCGGGCGCGCGCGGCTTGCTCCGGATGCTGCCGCGCTTGCAGGCCTCGGAGCCCGCGATGAGCAGCGCGCCGTCCCGCGTGGAGTCGGCCGCGCCGGGGTCCAGCCCCACGAAGCCCACCTTCAGCTTCTTCTCCCCACCCGGGCCGGGGTACACGCCGCCGTTGCGCGACTTCTGCACCATGGTGGCCGGCGGCCCGGCGGGCGCGCTCAGCAGGGGCGGCGCGCGGCGCGCGGCGGGGGCCGGCGCCCAGACCCTCCGCCAGCGAGCAGCATGGCCGGGACGGGCGGCGGCGGCACCGCGCTTCTGCCCGCGCCCGGGCCGCCGGGGACGCTGCGGCCACCTCGCTCGCTCCGCGCGCGGCTGGGCACAGTGCCCGCGCCGCGCCGCTCCGCCCGCCGCCTCGCCCCACCCCCCGTTAACCCCTGTGACGCCGCTGAGGGGGAGGAGGGGAGTAAGGGGCGGGTGGTGCGTGGAGCTGCCCCCGTTCCGCCCGCGCCGCTGCGTGGGAGGGCTTCTGGTCCTTGGCCACCTTGGAGAGGGCTGTGCATGAGAACCAGGCGCTGCCCCTAGCTCTTCCTGGGTCCCCAAAGTAGTGCCAGGGCCCGGCTAGGACATGTGGGGTCACCTTTGGGGGCCTTGGGCAGGGGAGGCACAGCCTTGAACTCTCGGGGCTGTGCTTAGTACAGAAGGTAACTAAGGGCCCAGGGCAGGACCACATCACAAAGACTCAGGCAGGGAAAGTGCTCATCTGCCACTGTGAGAGTTACCCAGGCCTGCAGACTCCAGAGGGGCCCCCACCCCGGCAGGGCCAAGGCCAAGGAGGCTGCTGTGCCACGGCTCAGGGCAAGGAAGACACCAGAATGCCAGGTCTCCTGGGATGAGAACCTCCTGCTGAGAAACACTGCTCAGCCTTTGGGGGGTCCCTCTCCATGGCACTCTGGATGCTGAGAGGTGGAGGGGCAGGCCAGCCAAGGCCCAAGCTTGCCTGCATGAACACACCTGGTGCAGGTACATCTCCACTTGGGCCAGTGCCAGCAAGCCTAGAGAAGAGGTCCTTGGTTTAGCCGCTGGCAAGGCCCTTAGGCCACCCAGTTTTCAGCAGCAGCAGGGCCAGCCCAGCCCACTCTTAGGTTCCCAGATCCCTGCTGGTGTGACCCTGTTGTTTTCTTCTGAATTAGTCTACGGCACAATAGGGGGGCAGCTCGAAAGTCAGGTTGGGAGGCAGACTGAAGTTTACACAGACAGGTACATAGCACACACGGGCACACATCCGGGTTGTGCACACACCCAGCCCCCTGCCTTGTGTTCACTTATTAGTTATTGTGACCAGCAGTGAGAGGGCACCCCCAATCCAAACGGCCCCCAAAACACAATGCTTCTTGCTTGCTGGCCCCTGAGCCAGCCTGCTGAGCCTGTTCCAGGCGGGAGGGCCTGAGGTCAACCTTGAGGAAGGAAAAGGCAGTGGGACCACGGGGCTAGTGTCACCCCCGGTGGCCACTCATGGCACCACAGGCTGCCACCCAGAGGCCACACAGAGGTCCCCAGCATGCTTATCATCAACTTTGATCACCAGGTGATGTCATACCTGTCACTGTAAATTGCTTAGATGTAATGTCTGCTAGATTGTATGGATACCAGCAGCAAGTTGTTTTGTAACATCTACTACATGGGGTTGGATCAGTGTTAGCGGTGGCATTTTCAGGAACGACAAGAGAGCCTCTCTATATGTTGCTCCTTCTTTGACTTTCATTGCCACCCGAGTCTCCAAAACGCTGTCCACATAGGCACACGTTATTCGGGAGCTTCGGAAAGGATACGGAAAATAGAACCCAAAGATCATGGGGTTTCCTCATGAGCTTTTCTGGGCAGGCTGGCCTTGCTCTGGCAGCCCCACACATCAGCCCCGGGACCCTGCCCTGTGAGTGAGCGTGCACGCTATGGAAAGCAGGCATGGATACAATCTCAGGGCATTACAAACTCTGGGATATACAAGACCCCTCCCCTCTAGTGGTCTCAGGAGCCTCTGGATGGGGCAGGACTCTCTCTGGACCAGAAGAATGCCCACTTCCAGCAGGATGGCGGTGTCCCAGATTGCATGTAAGTGCTGCCAGGGGCAGTGTCCCCCAGCCCTCTGTCACTGGTGTTCTTAGGAGGAGACGCTCCCACCCCCCTGCTTGACAGAGATGAGAGACACATCCCTGAGGTGGAGCCCTGACACCTCAGGGACTCCTGCCTGGTTCATGGTGAGAGCCCAGGGGACACTAGTGGGCAAGCTGCAGAGTGCCAGGTATAGGTGCCCTTAAGCCCTGGGCCTCTGCCCCTCATCTGTGACCCCATCTGCATTTTCTGAAGGTCTAGGGAAGCAGCAGCCCACCCTGAGGCCTCGGGACCCATGCCTCTTGGCAGGCTGTCCTTGACCCAGCTGGTCCCTTCGCCTCTCCAGCTCTAGCCCTGGGCCCACACCCTCTTTGCCTGAGTTGCTTCCAGGCTCCCGCCCAGCCCAGCCAAGCCCAGGCCCTCGCCTGCCCACCGTGAGGATGCCCCGTTAGGGGCATTTCACATCGGCCACAGGGACCCCAGCTCTTTAGAAGGTAGATGGAAAGTTTTCTGGAGCAAGTCCTCTTTGCCAGGAATGAGTCCACAAGGCACGGCTGTCCCAGGCCAGCAGGGGAGCCCCCACCCACCTGGAGCAGGCCATTCTCTAGGCGGGCGCTGTCCCTTCAGCACCAGGGACACTACACTCCAACCCTTTCTTGCAGTGCAGAGACCACCGCCCGGCGCCCTCCCTGAATGTCCACGGAGCTGACACAAAGGCCTCTGGAGTCCCAGAGCTAACCACCAGCTTCCCAGTGCGGCTCCCCTGACCCAACAATGAAACGTCTTTTCCCTAAAGGCAGCACACAGCTACCTCATGGGGGGTGGGCGGGTGCCACTGGTGACAAAGCCCCTCGAGCCCCTCCTTGTCTTCAAGACCTTCCCAACGTGCTGTAGGTCAGAGAGGGACTCCCAGGGATCCTTGTCCCCACTCTCCCTCAGTGATGCCAACAGTCCTCCCAGGGTGCAGGCCAGGAGGTAGTGTGGAATCACAGAGGGCAGGGAGATCAAGTGAAGAGTCACGTCCACTGCCCACTCCCCACAGGGCACAGCTGCGCAGCAGGGCCAACCTCGCCCAAGTAAGACAATTTGAGGAAATGTGAGGAGACAGCTAGCTCTCAGTCCCTCCCCCAGCAACAAGAAGTGCCTGCCCAGGCAGAGGGCATTTCCATGGTCGCAGGACAGGACAGAGTGCCACCATGTTCAGGGGGTCCCACCAGAGCAGGGGACAGAGAAGAGTCAAGATGTGGAAGGATTGGTGTGGGTTTGTTTGTTTGTTTTAACAGTGTGCACTAAAGTAAAAAAAAATGTAATCGATCATGTTGCTCTAAAGGGACCAGAGCTCTAAACCAGCTCCCGCCCCCACCAACGCCAGGTAATTCTGACAGTGAGACAATAAGGGAGTGCCCAGCCCGTCCTGTCTCAAGTTGTGAGCACCTCTGTGGGGAAGAGGCCAGCAGGGCTTCCAAAGGCCATGTGGGCTTGAGGAATAGAGACCACTGGGAAGCTTAGGTCCTGATCCCTCATGGTCACACATCAGCCTGGCCAGGCCCTGGCAGCCTCCAACCACCCTGCCTTTCTGCCCCAGGCCCACCGTCACCCACCTTGGTGCCCCTGACACAGACAAAGGAGGCTTTGCATACTCTGTTCCCTCTGCCAGACTGCTGTTCTCTGAGCCTCTCCAGGGCCCTGCCTGGCCATCTCAGTGGGCCTGGCCCCTTGTCAGGGCCTAGAGTATATGTTCCTGTCCCAGGCTTGTCAGAGCCCTCCCCGGGCACGGGCCATCCTGCAGCTGCCCCAGTACTGAGCTCTCACAGTGGTTGGAGGCCTTGCACACACTTGCTCCAAGTCTGTACCTTGAAGGAACCTCCACAGGGAATGTGGTGACCAGCCTGCACAATGGCCCAGGGGAAGGAGAGGACCTTGGGAGGCTGGGTGTCACTGCAGCTGAGCACCAGGGAGATGTCTGTGGCAGCAGGTGGGCAGCTGACACCCACACCCAGGCTGTGGCATCCAGCTGGAGGCTCGGTCTTGCTGGAGCATTGGTGGCCAGCCGAGCAAGTGGCTAGGACAAACAGGCCCCAGACTGGGTCAGGGCTGTGGATGCTGGAGCAGGACAGGGTTGCCAACCACATCGGGGGCAGGGCAGGAAGGACAACACACCCTGAGGGCCTGGCCACGGCTCTACCACTGAGTGGTCCCCACCAGTGCCCAGGGCAGGTGGGAGACTCACTTGCCCTCCTCACACTCAGAGCCAAGACCTCCATCCAGGGGGCTGACTTGGGGGCACTCCCAGGAGTGCTGTGTGGCAAAGATCAGTGACCAACCATTTGGCTCCCTGCCCAACCCTGAGGGGCCAGGAGATGGGAGACGGAGGGGGTTACTCACCCCAGACTTCTGTCCTTTCCAGCACCCACCATCCTCCCCACGTGTGTGGCTACTGGGCTTTGACAAGGGGATAGAGGGATACCTGGGACTGGGCCCCCACCCTGTCTACTCCTGCTAACCAGAGCACACCCCACCAGCCCCTTGCCCCACATCTTCAGTCTCCCCACCCTCAGGGACCAAGCCCCAGGATGGGCCCATTCAGCCCCAGCTGACTTGGAGGAGACCCAGTCTCAGAGGGCAGTCGGCGGATCCCTGCCATCAGACTGAGATGGGGCCTGGGCAAGAGCTGGGCACCTCTGTTCTGGCCTTATTCGCCCAGTGAAGGCCGGGCCCCTGGTACTCATTCTCTCTGTGCCTTCTGACTCAGTACCCTCCCCAGGCCCGGCCGGCTTCCTAGCCCTGCTCTGTGAGTGGCCCCCCTGAGCTGGTCCCTGCCTCCTGCAGCCTCTGCCATCACTGCCCCAGCCACCTCCCCCACAGTCACCCTAGAACAGCGGTTCTCTGCCTGTAGGTCGCAACCCCTTTGGGGGTCGAATGACCCTTTCACAAGGGCCACCTGATTCATAACAGTAGCAAAATTAGTTATGTAGTAGCAGCAAAAATAATTTTATGGTTGGGGGGCCACCTCCACATGAGGAACTGTATGAAAGGGTTTGAGGCATTAGGAAGGTTGAGAACCACTGCCCTAGAAGGACCCCAGGAACCCTGAAGGGCATCCCTGCCTGCCGACCTACCCCAAGACCATCCACCAAGGCTCCTCACCCTCTAGCTCCGCCTGCTGGGGGTCAGGGCAGCCCCTCCCACTGGCTCCCAGAACCAAGGGGCTCCAGCCACCAACACCACCTTCAGAGACACTAAGTCCAACCCGCAGCGACTGCATACACACACAGACACACACACATGCGCATAGGCACTCACACATGAGTTCGCATGTACATGTCTGCACACGGTGCATGCATGTGCGCATGTGCATACCCAGTGTGTGTACATGGGTACATGTATGTTCCACGTGCACATGTAGATGTATGTGCACATACTGCACCCATACCCACACGAGCACATGCCGAAGCACATGTTCACACACGTGTGTGTACATGTATGCTCACACGTGGGCACAGGGGCACACACACAATCCTATGGTCCCTAGTCTCATTCTGAAGTATGCCCAGGAGCTGAGGTACCCACACTTGCCCACAAGAACAGTTGTCTGAAAGGACACAGCTTGGGGAAGTCCCCAGGCCACATCCCTGGGGCCTGCCTGAGATGCTGCAGCACAGAGCCACTGTGAGAGTCAGGACCAGGACCATCACAGCTGTGGCACCAGCCCTCCCAGGAAGACAGGGCCCAGGCCAGGGACAGAGCTGCTCACAGGCCTTAGGTGGCACCCAGTGCTGACCGTGGCCACAGCCCCACCTGGTGGCCCCTGCGGGGACTGCTTCCCATCCCAGCTGTGAAGGAAGCTATGTCGCCAGGGGCTGCTCCAGGGCCCAGCACTCAGGCAGCAGCCTCAGGTTGACCAGCAGCTCCTCCCTGGGCTTTGGTGTCTTCAAGAGTCCAGGGCATCAGTTCATGTCCCTAACTTGCACTGTGGTCCTGAGGCTGCACACCCCTCCCGACTAAGGGGGTCAGGGCTTGGCCCATGGCCACGGCACTCCTCTCTGACACCCTGGCCCTATTCAAGCTGACACTATCGCCAGGCTAGCTGATTCTCCAGTCCTGCTGGGCCCCCAATACCCAGTCCCAACTCGCCCTCCGTGGGAAAAGCCACCCACCGTGATGGCCACTTGCTTTGGCCCCCAGGTTTCTGCATATCCATGCCACCACAGCAGCGATGTGGTTTGCCCTAGCACTTGGCAGGCTTCCTTCGCAGGCCAGCATGGTGGCTTCAAGGTGGTCAGGAAGACCCTGTCCTGCCGAGGGAGAAGCAGCAACCTCATGCAACCGCCGGGGTGTCCACAGCCCAGCCTCTGCTGCAAGGGCCCAGGGTGGATCCAGGGTGCGGGTCAGGGGCCTGGGGCCGACGGCCTCCAGAGGGTCTCGAGGTAACACTTTGAGACCTGGAGTGATGTCCTGATTACTGCTTTCAACATTTCAGTTCTAGCTTCCAGCACGCTGAATAGGGACACCAAGAGCTTCAGCAATGGCCAGCGCTGCTCCTGAGGTCCCCAGCCCCTCTGATGAGGGGTGCTGGCTGGAGTTTCTGGATGCACCTGTCAGGTTTTCCGAATCACTGGGGACCCTGGCTTTGTCTCTGGCCACACCTACATGTGCTTGGGGTGGGGGCAAGACTGGACTTGGGGGTGGATAGCCTCAAACCTGGGAAGGATGTGGTCCGGGGGCCACAGAACCAGGCGGGAAGCAAGCCTGACTGGGGCAGCAATGGTACCCTGGGGCCCTGAGCTGTGTCTGAGTGTGCTGCCCTCTGGTGGGCAGGTGGGGCACTACTGAGTCATACCAGGCCTCAAAGGTGGAAACTTCTGGAACCCTGAACTGGTGGCTGGGAGGAGCCCAGACCCAAGTAGCCATCAGATCAGGAGCTTACGTCTTCCTGGACCTGTCCTGTCACCAACCCCCAAAGCAGACTCTAATATGGCCTGCCTCCGGAAACAGGGTGGCTCACCCACCCATCCTCATGCCCTCTGGAGGGTGGGGAGTGGGGGCTGTGCCCTTATCCCAGAGACATGTCCACCTGGAGGGCAGGCAGCATGGTCAAGCCACCCGCTGGCCCCGACTGGGCGGATCTAGTGCCCTGGTTAGCATGTGGACAGCCAGGGTCCTCCAAGTGGCCTCTGTGGGGCCGCTTCCTGAGCTGCCCAGGAGGACTGCCTGTCAGCTACAGGCTGTTTTTCCTTCCTCCCATGTCTGGCTGACAAATATCTTTGTCTGACACTGATTCTACTGGGCAAAGAACAAAAGGACAATTCCCAGGGGCCAACAGGCTCCCAAGTATTCCATGAGATCCCTCCTGGGCCTGCCAGTCTTCTGTCCACCCCTGGGTAAGGAGGGCAGGCACAGATGGAGCTCCAGCTCCTCCCCAGATCTCTCAGGTCCTCAAGGTGCTGTGAGACATGAGAAGCCCAGGACAAGCAGGCTTGGTCAGAGAGCTGGGTCTGGCTGGAGAGGCCTGGGTCCCGGGTAGATGTGAGCTTCAGAAGGTGCACACCGCTTTGGTAGTATGAAGACGACCCAGATACCAGCAGGATGCACAGCCACACACCACGACGACTCACTGCGTGGACACGGGCCCTGAGAAGCTGAGCTTATCCACAGTAGCCGAGCTGTGTTGGCCAGCCCTGCCCGCTCTGCAGGCAAAGCGTCAGTCAGTGCTCCACTCCTCGGGGAAGGGGTTACCTCCCCCTGTGCTGCCTGGCTCCTGGTGCCCCACACTTCCCCAGCAGGTCTCAGGGCCCACCCACACTCAGGGGTGGGGTATGGGGGCGCCCACTGTGGCTCCAGCTGGCAGCACTGCCAACTCCTGTGTGCTTTCCGAGGGGACAGGAGGTGGACTCTGGGCCACCACAGGTCAGGCTCTGAGCCCTGATGTAAGAGTTTGTCCTGGGTTATGGGGGGACTCAGAATACCATCACAGTGTTAGGATGAGAGATGGCAGACGGGGTGATTGACTGGCAAATGTGACACAGCAGTCACTAGAAGCTAGGGAACACAGGCAGACCCCTCCCCTAGAGCCTTCGGGTGAGGGGAGGTCCTGCCACATCCTGATTTCTGTGCCATGCACCAAGGACTTGGGGCTCTGTTCCCCAGGACTGTGAGTGAACGAAGTTAGTCATGGTAGTGGTTTGTTCTGGAGGCACAGGACAGTGGTACGCAGGTGACAACAGGAGACATGAGCTCCATGGCTAGCCCCCCAGGAGCGCGGGGACCAGATCCAGGTCCCTGCAGGCGTGGGCCCCAGGGTAGCAGGAGCTCTGCTGTGAACTTCCACCCCACAGGCGCCATGCTGCATTCTGAGAACAGGGCTGATGGACCGGCTGGGGTCCCCAGCGATGCCCTGAGGTCCCCAGCCCCTCTGATGAGGGGTGCTGGCTGGAGTTTCTGGCTGCACCTGTCAGGTTTTCCGAGTCACTGGGGACCCTGGTTTTGTCTCTGGCCACACCTACATGTGCTTGGGGTGGGGGCAAGACTGGACTTGGGGGTGGATAGCCTCAAACCTGGGAAGGGTGTGTGTATGCAGACCTCCTCCCATCATCGGGGAAGAGAGCTGGGACCTCAACCCCCTCATCACCCTCGTCCGAAGGGCAGACTTAGATCGGTGCAGCACCCATCTCTGGCTGGAGTTCTCTTGGAGCCTGGAGCACCCGCCCTCTTGGGGACCATGGGAGAACATCTGCCCGGCCCACCTGGGAGAGGTCAAGGAATGCGGCGGAACTTCTGGGCGAAAGGGCGTCGCGGGGCAGGAAGTAGGGCCCCCTGCACCCCCACCCCGACACGCAAGCGCATGTGGCTCTGGGGTCGCTCAGTTTATTGGTAAAACGGACACTGAGCGCGGCGGGCGCTGGACGCGGAAGCCTCGGGGCGGCGGGGGGCGCTTTTCCTCTTGAAGAACTTCCACTGGACCTTGATGGCGAGCATCCAGTCGCTGACGTAGAGCCTCTTACAAGCGGAGGTGCAGACATGCGCCTGGCGGGGGGGCGGGGCGCCGGGGCCGCGCCGGGGGCGGGGGCGGGGCGCGGCGCCGCCGGGGAGGGCCGCGCCGCGGGCGCCCGCACTTCACTTGCCCGCTTTCTGCGCCTTCTGCGCCGACTTGGTTACCTTGCCGGCCCCGCCGCTCTTCTTCTCCACGTTCTTGATGACGCCTACGGCCACGGTCTGCCGCATGTCGCGCACAGCGAAACGGCCTGCGAGGAGGGTGACGTGAGGCCCCGCCCCTCAGGGATGCATCGCGCAGGCGCACTCGGCACACGCAGCATCTCCCAACCTCCTGGCCGCGCTCAGGCGCAGTCCAGGCCTGCCCTGCAGGGATGCATCGCGCAGGCGCACTTGGAGCACGCAGCACCCCTCTACGCTCCAACCTGGAATCCTGGGCGGCTCCCATCTGTGCCTGCGTTTCCAGGTGGGGCCCCAAGGCACCTAATGTTTATAGCGCTCTGGGCTCCTTACATGTTAGGGATCATCAGCACCTCGACCTCGACCCAGGCCTGATTGGATAATACATCCAATCTGATTGATTAGATAATACATCTTAAGGCCCTTAGGTAACTCCTAACGGGAATCCATCCTGTGAGCTGCTGTGAGTGGGAGGGACCTTCTCAGCCAGGCAGCCCGCCCTGCCTAAGATGGTGGCGCTCCAGTATAGGTCTGTGGGCTGCCACTCTGGGGGGGCCAACTGGAGTCAGGCGGACAGTCTTAATTCTGCCACTAGACTAGTGGTAGGCCGTAGGGAGATCCTAATTGAGGATGAGCCACAGAAGGGTGCTATCCCACTCACAATCAAAGGGATGGAGTCTGAATCTCACTGTGCTGTAAGCCTAACAGGAGAGTTGGTCAGACTAACAGCTCCCTGCCTCCCCAGGGCACCTGCCCAACCCTGGCCCCAGCTCACCGAGAGGCGGGTACTGGGAGAAGCTCTCCACACACATAGGCTTTCCTGGGACCATCTCCACGATGGCCGCATCGCCTGACTTCAGAGACTTGGGGTTGTCTTCCAGCTTCTTGCCAGAGCGCCGGTCAATCTTCTCCTTCAGCTCAGCAAACTTGCAGGCAATGTGGGCTGTGTGGCAGTCGATGACCGGCGAGTAGCCAGCACTGATCTGCCCGGGATGGTTTAGGATGATGACCTGAGGGCAGGAGTACAGCTGGAGTCAGGTTGGCCCAAACCCAGCCCACCCTTGGTGGCACTGGAGATGGACACCACTGCAGGCTGTGGCTCCACTCCCAGTCCAGCCCTGGCCAAGGGAGGACCCACCTCCTACACTGAGACCCCCACACTGACCACCTAGAAAGCCAGGATGAAGGCAACAGTGGCTCCCAGCCACTGTGTGAGAGGGCACCAGAGTTGGTGGGAAAATGAGATTAAAAGACAAAGAAATTGTTCCATGAACATTTTGAAGTCCCTGTGCTTGCAACCTGGCTCTGTGTTTCAAGTGGTCCTGCACAGAGGTGGCCAGAGGGCATGAAGTGAGGGTGTCAGAAATAACACGGTCGCAGGTGTCTCCGGAAGGAGCCAATACAAGCATTTTCCAGGGAAAAGGTTGGCCCTCAAAGGCTGGGGTCCCACCTGCTGTCATGACGCACCCAGGACTACACCCAAGGGTCAAATTAGCAGAGCCCAGAGCCCACCCTGCTTCCTGTTTCCTGCCCTGGCTGGAGCTCCTCTGTGGCCCCAGGCAGCCCCTCCCCCTGCAGTCACCCACCTGGGAGGTGAACTGGGCAGCCTCCTGCGGGGGGTCAGACTTGCTGTCCCCACAGACGTTGCCACGGCGGATGTCCTTGACAGACACATTCTTCACATTGAAACCGACGTTGTCGCCGGGCAGGGCCTCGCTCAGTGCCTCGTGGTGCATCTCCACCGACTTGACCTCCGTGGTGATGTTCACCGGCGCAAAGGTGACCACCATGCCGGGACGCAGGATGCCTGTCTCCACGCGGCCCACGGGCACCGTGCCGATGCCTGCGCAAGGTGGGCTGTGAGGCTGGGACTTCCCAGGGGGACCCACAGCTGGGGCTTACCTCCCTGGCAGGGCTGAGGGACATGGTCGCATGGAGGGGGCAGAGAGACTCCCAACAACCTTGAGGAGGCTCAGATGGAAGTGGAGCCCTGTCCCCAACTGCAGGACAAGAGAAGAGCAAGGAGAAGAGGGGGCTGGACCAGCACCCAGCGTGGGGGTGGGGAGCGCTGCTGTGAGAACCTGCCTCACAGTGCAGTGGCAGCAGAGTGAGCCAGCGGCCTAGTACACCTGCCAGCACCTGCCGGCACCTGCAGCCCAAAGGGGCCCATTTCTGGAGCTGTGATGAGACAGTGCCAGTGCCGCCGATTTCCCGGGGGCCTCAGTGGGGGTCTTGCCTCCTGATCGGAAGTGTGAGGGAAGTTTTGTCTTACTGGGGACAGAGAGAGGTCTTGTCCCCTGTCAAGGATCTGAGGGGGCTTTGTCTACCTCTCAGAGGTCTGGGATAGAGGGTCTTATCTCCCTTGGGGCTGAGGGGGTCTTGTCTCTCCATCAGGGGTCTGAAGGGGATCTTCTCTTCCCGTCCTGGATCTGGGGGAGTTAGCCTGTCTCCCTGCCAGATGTTTGAGGCGGGTCTCATCCCGTCGGGCTGGTTTTAGTGAGGTTCTTGCTGCCCCATCAGGAGCTGCAGGGGGGCTTGTTTCTGGTTCAGAAGTCGGAGGGGGTTGTCCTGTCTCCCTTTCAAGGGCCGGAGGGGGTTCTTGCCTCCACATGAGGAGTCTAAGGGTTTCCCTGTCTCTGTCAGGGGTCTGGGCGGTTGTCCTCTCTCCCTGTCTGGCCTGAGACAACCCTTCAAGGGTCTTCAAGGGCACCTGTCACCATCAAGGGTCCAAGGGGGCTGCTCTGGTGAGGAGCCTTTGTCGTCCCTGGACTGTGTCCATCTCCCCACAGACTGGGAGCCCCCAGGAGAGAGGTGTGTGGGGGTCACCCCATGTCCCCAGATCTCACTTGGAGAGCAAGAGACCTTGGTGAATGGGTGAGCTGAGAGGGATGTGGGGCTTTGGGGGGTGTGGATGGAGTAGGTGGAAGTGGGTCCCCAGAAAGTGGGTGGGAAATGGAGACAACCCAGTCTTAGCACCTCTTAGCCAGCTCCCTGGTTTCAGAAGGAGGCCAAGAGAGGGCACAGCCAGCTTGGCCACGCACTGCGGGGGGGACAGGGGGGGCAAGGGCACACTGGCCAGGGGGTGGGGTGGCAGGGGTCCCCAGTCACAGATCTCACTCACCGCCAATCTTGTATACGTCCTGCAGTGGGAGGCGCAGGGGCTTGTCAGTGGGGCGAGTGGGCGGCAGGATGGTGTCCAGGGCTTCGAGCAGGGACACCCCGCTGGCATTGCCCTCCTTGCGCTCCACTTTCCAGCCTTTGAACCAGGGCATCTGATGGGAGGAGGAGCCAGTGACGGAGTCAGCTCTGCCATGGGCTGACTTGGGTCGTTCCCCGCCCCCCACCCCCCTGAATCTATGTGACCAATCCTGACCTCTATACCGGTGGTTATACTCCCATTTGGAAATGCACTGGTTTGGGTATGTTCATGAGGCCTGGTTTAGGCAGGGTCTCAGTTCATCTCTCTTGGAATATGAAAGGGATTACACAGCAAGCAAAAGTAGCTAAGAGGAGGATGGAGAGCTGCCAAGCCACGTGAAGAGCCCCAGGAATGGAAAGCTCAGAGGATACAAGGACCCTCCTCCAGAGCTGACTGCGACAGAGAACTTCCTGAGGAGCTGGTGTCCTGGGTTGGGGCTGCTGGCATCCCGATTCCTGAGCAGTCCCTGTCTGTGAAGGCACCACCCGGGGTATTTCTGCGCCGTATCACTAACAGACCAGGACAGAAGCCGGTACCAGGAGTGGGAGCTTCTCAAAATGTAGGTTTCGTTTAGGAGCTGGGTTGGGTTGGGGGGTGGGGTGGGATGGGAGGGCTTGACCCTAAGGTGAAGGCCTGGCCTGCCCGTGGGGTGAAGAAGGACAAAGGGCATGCTGCTCAGGTCGGAAGGAAGTGGAGAGAGCGACAGAAAGTCTCTACCACTGTCAGAAATACACACGCTGCCGGGCGACTGCTCGTCTGGTAAGCCTCCAAAGAAAATGATGACGATCACGTGTGAGAACCTGTCTTCTGAACTGTATTCATGTCTTTGGTGGAAATTTTGGATATTGCATGGTGAGAGGTCTAAGCAAGGCCAGAAGGTGCCCACCTGCATGGTTCACCACTGACCATAAAATGTGAGTGGAGAGATGCCCTTACAAATGAACTGTGAACATTTGGAAACCAAACGTCAAAGATTTAGAAAACTCTTGTGCAAACTGAGGACACATGACCTGGAATGTTCACCAAGGGCAGGTCTACAAGAGCTTTTGTTGAACACATTGAGCCTGTGGCTGATGTGTCTCATCAATTACCACGAGACCCCATCAGCCTAGACCAAAGAGGACAGAGACGGACCCAAAGGAAAGATTGCTATCTGCCTTCCAAAGTCCTATAGGCAGATAACAGGCCAAACGAGGGGCACCTGCTGTCCCCCAGAAAAGGGAACCATCTGCCCTGGCGCAGGCAGCATGGATATGAGCAGGACTGCCAGGGTAAGTCCAGAAAGCAGGGCATTCCTTGTTCCAAAGAGCCACGGTCACCCAGGTTTCAAAGTATCAGGGGCTTTGCCAACTTGTTTTCCGCGGATGGGGCTGCCAGGACTGCCATTAAGTTGTGTCAGGGAAGTGGGGCTGCCACCTGAAGCTGGAGGTGGGGGGGGCTGTCTGTCATACCCAAAAGACAAAAGAATAGTCTTGCTGGGGCCGGGGTGGAGGAGGGGCAGTCACCCCTCAGGTGGAAAATGGGAATGTCCAAAAGAAGTCAGGGCCCTGGGGCGTCCACCCAGAAAGCAGAGGGCATGGCTGGTACCCACAGCCTGGAGGGCAGGGCCTTGTCCAGACGACCTCATGGCTGCTGTCGAGCCTGAGAACTGGTCCAGTTTGGTCTGCTGGGCCTGGGGTTTGCCCGAGGCCCATGATCCTGCTGTCCCCCCAGTGTCTCCCAGTTAATCAAGATGTCTGCTGTGTCTGTTCCAACACTGCATTTTAGAAAGCACCAACTCGTGTGCTCTACCAGGTTCTCAGATGAAGAGTTCATCAAAAATCTCACCCATATTTGATTTCAATGGTTAGATTTGGCTTGATTTAAGACGTTGGGGTGATCAGATGCTGTGAATGTGTTTCACATGTGGCAAGGGCATGCATCTTTGAGAGCGAAAGGGCAGAAAGTTCTAGAATGAACTGTGTCCCCTAGAAATAGGCGGTCAATCCTCACTTCTATGGCAGTGGTTATAATCCCATTGTGTCGTCTTTTGTTAATGAGACAGGATTCGTGTAGGATGTGTTTTAAGTCGATCTCTTTTCAGATATGAAAAAGATTACTCAAGCAAGCAAAAGTAGCAGAGATTGGGGTGAGGAGGTAAGAGATGCCAAACCACATGCAGACCACCCAGGAGCAGCCTCTCAGGAGTGGTCCAGAGAGCCAGGCTCTCACCTGGGGCCGAAACTCAAAACACAGCTCATGGCCATCGAGGCAATGTTGACTCACACCCACCCTAGGGGGCAGAGTGGAGCTGCCCCTGTGGGTTTCCGACAAGACAGCTCTGTACAGGAGTAGAAAGCCTTATCTTTATCCGTCTCCCAAGGGGAGGTGGTGGGCTTGAACTGGCAACCTTGGGGTTAGCAGCCCAGCATGCAACCACTATGTCACTCGGGTTCCTGGTCCCCTAGAGTGGGCACCCTGGATTCAGAGAGAATGATGTATGGTTGTGAATTCTGTTACAGCATCTCCCCCACAGATGCACACACACAGGCCCAGCAGGCTCTGGCCCCAACCCCACACACCCCCATCCCTCAGCCAGGAATTGGAGCCGGTTTCTGATCTGGGGGAAGGGACCACAGCCTTCCTCTGCCCCCTAGCAGCCCTTCTCATGTAAACCTTTCCTGGGGCCTGCCCTAATTCCCCAGCTCACCCCCTACCGCCACCCCCACTCCACCCCTGTTCAAGCCCCAGGGTGGCCCTGACACGCCGGGGAATGAGGAGCTCAGAGAAGCCTAGGCCACCTTGTGCTGGAGAGGGTGGCCCTGAGGAAACAAACCCACCCAGCTCCTCAGCCGCCCCTGCCCATCCCTGGGCAGGCAAGCCACAGAGCACTGAGACCCCAGGGACTACAGACAGACATGGCCCAGCTGACCCCTCCCAGGGGACCCAGGCACACCCCCTCCCAGCGGCCCACCCGCCCCAGACTGGGAGAAAGGGCTACCAGAGCTCGGCCATGGACAGAGGTCCTTCAGCTGGTCTTAGCGGTTTAGCCCGTGGACACTGGGACAGCACGGGTCAAGCAGGTGGCTACCAGGAGTGCCAGCAGGGGGAGGAACCCACAGCGGGGGGGGGGGGCCTTTGGGCCTGAAAGCCTCTGGGAGGCCAGCAGAGGGTGGAGTCAGCACCTGGTGGCTCCCAGGAGGGCCAGGAGCCACCAGTAAACAACACTTGGCCTGTCAGCAGAGTCACTGCACCCTCACCTGCTGCCTGACTCCCTCCAGGGTCTCAGACACATGCCTCCCTCAGCCATGATGCCTGCAGCCCTGCCAGGCCCAGTGGCTGCCCTCTGGGGACAAGGTGCCCTAAACCTGGCGGGCACTAAGGTGCCGCAGGTGCACCCAGTGCAGAGCACACCAGGCTCACCCACCCTCCACCCCCCGCCAAGGAGGGCATCGGGAGCCTGGCCCGAGATCCACTCCCACCTCCAGGGAGCAGACTCCACCACCCACCTGCAGCCTGCCTGGAGCACCAGAGTGGGCAGTGGCCTGAGCAGGAGCAGGGGCCTCAGAAACCCAGCAGAAACCCCCTGCTCGATCCCGAGGAGGCTCCGAGCCCATGGAACTGGTTTCCATCCTCCTGGTGTGCTTGGCTACACGCTGGGTGCCAACCCCAGGGTTGGTGGCTCACCCACCGGAGAGGCTGTCTGCCTCAGAAACCTGTACAGGCTCCCTGTGAGCCGGGACCCATGGCAGTGGGTGAGGGTCAGGGTTTAGTGTGAAAGAAAAGCCTGCTGGTTTGGGGCCCCACGCTCAGCGGGCCAAGCAGCCGCCCCGGGCACTCACATTGGGAGAGGGCTCCAGCATGTTGTCCCCGTGCCAGCCGGAGATGGGCACGAAGGGCACGGTGGCCGGGTTGTAGCCGATCTTCTTGATGTAGGCGCTGACCTCCTTGACGATCTCATCATAGCGCTTCTCGCTGTAGGGCGGCTCCGTGGAGTCCATCTTGTTGACGCCCACGATGAGCTGCTTCACGCCCAGCGTGTAGGCCAGCAGCGCGTGCTCCCGGGTCTGCCCGTTCTTGGAGATGCCCGCCTCGAACTCCCCAACGCCAGCAGCCACGATCAGCACGGCACAGTCGGCCTGCAGGGCGGGCAGTCAACTAGCGCCCAGGCCGCGCCCCAGCCCCAGCCCCACCCCCACTCCAATCCTGGGGGCTGTACGGCCTGGGCAGGGCCCTGGTCCCACAGCCGCCGGCCAGCTGCAGGAGCCCAACACTCAGGGAGCCTGGCACCCCTGAGAAACAGGCGCCTGCTGCTGGGCCCTGTGTGCTGTCTGTCTGTGGAGTGACCACGTGCGTGTGTCTGTGGGGTGACTGTGTCCATCTGTCTGTGAAGGTGGGTCTGTCTTGTCTGTCTTTGAGGATTGCTGTATCCGTGCCTCTGAGGTTAATTTTGGCCACGTGTCTGTCAGGGTGACTGCATCTGTCTGTGAGGTCCTATGCCTGGGTGTCTGTGAGTTGACTGGGTTTGTCTGCATGTCCTGGCATGTGTCCATCTGTCCATGAAGGTGACTATGTCCCTGCATCTGTGAAGGTGCCTGTGTCCATCTGTCTGTGAGGACGCCCACCATGGCCTCTCTGACTCAGCTCTGCCATCATCAGGTCTGCCTGTCCTGCCCTGACGCCTGTCCCATGTGCACGCACCTGGGAGGTGCCGGTGATCATGTTCTTGATGAAGTCCCGATGGCCCGGGGCATCGATGATGGTGATGTAGTACTTGGTGGTCTCGAACTTCCACAGGGAAATGTCGATGGTGATGCCGCGCTCACGCTCCGCCTTCAGCTTGTCCAGCACCCAGGCGTACTTGAAGGAGCCCTTCCCCATCTGCAGGGGTGCAGCCCAACAGCCCCGACCTGGGGTTAGTGCCTACTTAGCATGAAAGCCCCTCCCCCCAGCCAAAATATGGGGCTCCCCAACCCACGGACCCCATCTCTGGGGCAGCTTGTGTAGCACAGGCTGAAGGTCCATTCTGGATGAGGGGCGTCCCCGCCTGACTGGCCCAGGACCACCATCCCTGCGCCCACAGGTTCGTCAGCCTCTTGGTTTCCTACATCCACCAGTAGATGGCGTGAGGGCCGGAGCCCACCACTGGGATGAACCCCTTCTCCTGGTGCTTGGACCCCCAGCCACAGGGTATCTCCTGCTGTCAGAGAGCCATCTGCCTTATACACAGCAGGGAAGAAATCAATGGGAAGGGCCAGGCGTCCATCTCTTTCTAGTCAGCTGGCCCCTCCCATTTCTTTATTTTCCGTTGTTTATAAGGCAGATGGTTCTCTGAAAGCAGGAGCTCCTCTCCCCACCCTACCCTACCCTCATCAGGGATTTCCCAAGGGTCTCTCCAGACACAAGACTGGGCCTCCCCTCAGCAGACACCTGGGCCTTGGATCTTCCTATCGCCCAAGCCCAGGGCTTCGCCACGGCCAGGCTGAGGCCAACTCCTTGCCTTGTGTGAACAGACCTCGGCCAGCAGGGAGGCTGCCCAGCCCAGAGGGGTGGCCCAGTGGAGCCCAGGGGCCAGCAGGCCCAAACAGACTCCCCAAACACCCCCTGTTGCTCCCTGGGAGACCACTAGACAGAGTGGTGCAGCTCTTTGAGCTGTCAGAGTGTCCCATGTGGGGCAGGGGCTCAGTCCCACAAGGATGGACGCCTTGGCTGGCTCCGCATTCTCCCCGCCTGCACTTCTCCCAGGCTCCGGGCTGAGGTCAGCCGCAGGGGGTGGAGACATCCCACCACACTGCCACTTCCCACCCACGCCTCTCTGACCCACCACCTGACAGCCCCTCATTCTCCTCAGGGCAACTAGGACCCCACCGAGGGCTCCCGCCCCCCCAATTGAATCCTGCTGGAGGAAATGGAGCTGGTGGCTTCCTGCCCATCAATCAGCTATTAATAGCAGCTTGGCAGTCAGAATGGGCAGAGGGGGAGGGGGGGGCGACAGCCCCACCTCCAGCCCTGCTTGTCCCTGGGGCAGAAGCCCAGTCCCAGGGCATGCAGCCTGTAGTCCTCTGCCCACCCTGTGGAGGGCAAACCCTGGCACCAGGCCAGTCTCACACCATGGGGTACCTCCCTAGATTCCCGCCTCAAGTCTCTGGGAGCAGACTCCCTGGAGTCTCACAGACCAAGCCTGGAGGAAGTGGGGATGAAGGTGGCAGAGGGGCCCCCAGCTCACCTCGGCAGCCTCCTTCTCAAACTTTTCAATGGTCCTCTTGTCGATGCCTCCACACTTATAGATGAGGTGGCCAGTGGTGGTGGACTTGCCCGAGTCCACATGACCAATGACCACGATGTTGATGTGGGTCTTCTCCTTGCCCATTCTGCCCAGAGGTGGGGGGCGCTCAGAGTTGGGGTGGGGGTTGTGGTCCGGTGCTTCTATGAGGCTGGAGTGCAGGGGACATGGGGCCTCAGGTGAGATCCCAGTCAAGAGGCTGGCCCAGCTCACAGGGGCACAGGCCCTGCCCATACCCTGTGCCCTGAGGGGCCTGTGCCTGGCCTCTCGGGGTGGCCCAGCCTGCTAAGTCTGGGCATAGGTGCCTGCGGACAGCAGCCTCGTGACCAGGGTTCACTCCCATCTGTAGAGACGGAAGGCCAGGCTGGGTGAGCCCATGCCCGACCCAGCGTCACCCAGGAGCCTGGGTGATGAGTCACCCTACGATCTCAGAGGCCCTGTCCCCCATGCCTGCCCCCGCCCGCCCCCCCCAACAAAGAAGATGGTCAGCGCTCCCCCTCCCCTCCTGAGGCAGTGATAGTGATGGCGCCATCTTTCTCTCCATCCTGGTCTGTGGCTGGCAGGGGCAGGGGGAGGGCAGGCTGGCTAGGCCTGAGGGCTAATAGGACCCTCAGTGCTGGTATCAGAAGCCCCCAAGCAGCCCCCTCCTCTGGATTCCACAGGGACAAACAGTGGGGTGGGGTCCCTCTATACCTAGGTGGGTATAGAACAGACAGCAGGTGCTAACTCCACTCCCGGTGCTGGGGTGGGGGAGGGGCATGCAGAGCTTGGAGCAAGGAAATCTGGGGGTCTGGCCTGCCCCTCAACCCTGGTGGGGACCTGATCACAGCCCTGTCCTTGCAGGCTGTGCTGAGATCTGAGGGAAGCAGCAGCCACCCCCCGAAGGAAGAGGGCTGGGGGAGGGGGACAGGCGCGCATGGCGGGCACCATGGACGAGTCCAGAGGCTGCAGGGGTGGGGGCAGGGTGGCCAGGTTCCTGGCTCACCGCTCTCCCCTCCCCCACTACGTTTCCATGACACCCCAGAACCCACCCCTATGGCTCCCACCACTGGAGACCTTGACCCCAACCCCACAGGGCCTGATCATTCCCAAGGTCACGCAGGGGGACACAGCCGCCGCCCAAGAGACCAGCCCTCATCCTCGCCAGCCACCTAGTCAAGCGCCCGTGCCTCCCCCGCCACCGGCAGGGCCACGCGGGGGCCTGAGCGAGGTGCCAGGTAGCTCGCGCTGGGTGGGGGGCTGCTGACCGCGCAGCAAGCATCGCAGCCCCGCGCGGCGCCCGGGCCCCGCTCCTGTCTGCCGAGACCAGTCTCCAGAGAGGGGACCCTCTGCGCGAGACCAGGGAGAGGGCGGGGGCCGTGAGGCCGAGCGTCCTTACCAGGAGCCGCGGTGTGAGCCAGAGGGACTGGCGACGCGAGCGCCGGCGGTTTTATCTCTCCGGGAGGGGGTCCACCTATTGACGGTGCAGCGCAATGCACGGCGCCCCTGCAGTACGGCACTGCGGTACGCTGGGCGGGGCGCAGGCGCGGGGCGCAGGCGGGGCGGCGGGCCCACGGGCGCGGGAGGGAGGCTGCGGCGGGAGCGAGCCACAGTGGCGAGCCGGGCGGGCGGGCGCACAGAGGGAGCGGCGCGAGCGAGCGCAGCGGCCAGGGGCGCTGGGGCCCGAGGGGGACCGAAGCCGCCGGAGGTGGGGATGGGCAGAAACACTGCTCCGAGAGGGGGATACGGGCCCAGATCACAGAGCGTGCGTGCGGAGAGTGAAAACAGGTCGCCAGACTGCAGGCACTACCTGCAGGGCCAAGGGCTGAGGCTGGGGATCCGCTGTCCTGCCCCCCCCCCTCCCCGCTCCCCGCAAGCGAAGTTCTCTTCAGGCCCTCTTTAGTGGGACCTGCCTGCTCACATCTAGCCCTCCTCGCACCCCCGGTGTGTGACCCAGGAAGGGTCTCTGGACCCCTTCATTAGGCCAAGGGGACCAAGACAGGATCAGCAGATCTGTTGGTCCCTGCACCCCTTGGTGCCAGGTCACAGCCTGCGCTCAGAGTTCCTCCCAGTAGCTCGCTGGCACCCCAGGCCACCCCAGTGTGTCTGCCTGACAGGGGATTCCAGGGAAGGAATCCCAAACCTGCCCAGGGTTGTGACCCCAGCCTTTCTATAGCTCCTGGAGGCCTCCGCCCACCCTGACTCAACAAAGATAGCCCCCTTCGGGGTACCCCCAGCTGCCCAGACTGGAGGCAGGTCTGGGGAGTGGTGGCCCCAGCAAGAGCTGCCCCCACCTCAAAGCTGGGCCTGCTGACCTGGAATAGGAAACAGGAGAACCTAGGGGAGTCCATAGTACAGCACCCACCCCTAGTCACAGAGATGTTGGTATAAGCAAGGGGCTCCACCCATGACCCAGCTGCTCAAAGCCCCCCACCCCACCAAAGGACCAGAGAGGGTTGAGACTGATGGCTTGGAGAATTCGATGGCGGGCCATGGGGGGTGGGGATTTGCCCAGCTGAGGGCACAGCCTGCTCCCACAGGCTCCCGTGACCGCCAAACAGATCACCCAGTGAAGGTGCAGACTGGGGAGTCAGACTCTCACAGCCAGTCCTGGACACAGACACCCCACTCCCAGCCCATGGACCAGCCATCCCACCAACCCAGCATCCTCCCCGATGGACCCAGCACTCTTCCTGTGGTCCTAGACCCTCCCCGTGGGGCCAGCACCCTCTCTGTGGATGCAATCTCCTCTGCCCCTGGGTCCCCTTGGCCAGGTGGTGGCTATGACATGTCTGCACCTGGTGAGGTTCTGTGAGATCCATCCTCTCTCCCCGGCTACCACCACCCTTCCGTCAGAATCAACCCTGGTCCCAGGGCCCCCTGCTCCCTGAGACTCACCTACAGAGAACAGGGTACCCCCCTGTGGTGGAGGGGCCAGGGAGCCCATCCTGCCCAACCTGAAGCAGACTGGCCCTTGGTCAGGGACCATCTAGGGTTGGAGGGATCCAAGGGTTGGGTCCTTGTTTTCTGGCACTTGGGAAAGATGGTGGCCGATATGTGGGCCCTGTGGAGCGTGGGACTGCTGCTGCTGCCCCCTGGTGTCCACCCACCGAATGTGACCTTTAGCCTGTGGCATGGATCATATGCCAGGGTCCTGGATGCCTTGTCCTGTACAGCCCAGTGGAGCCCGACCCTCCTCACGACACCCCTCGACTCTCCTTGGCTCTGCTCTACCCACCCCAGGGCTGTAAGGACCCCCGGAGAGCACCTTAAAAGAATACATGCCCCGCCCAGTGCTTTGGAGTACTCAGGAACCAGAGGAGTCTTCCTCAGAAGCTGGAAAAAAATCTGGAACCATGAAGAAAACTCCTCTCTGGAACTGAATGTTAAAGGGAGCCTGTGAGCAGGCTGAGATGCTTGCTAGGTGACCACCTGCATCTACTTGTTGAGTGGAAGTGGCAGAAATGCAGGGATAAATGGCTCGGGGAGCCTCGCCTTTTGAGTTCTCAGGTCTCTTGCTTTCTGGTGGTCGGACCAGCGTGCAGCTGCCTTAGCAGTGCCCTGCTTCAGCTGGCAAGGCAGACTTCCTACAAGACATCCCCAAGGAGAAGCCTCATGGACCTACCCCGATGCATCCCTGAATGCTGGAGCAGCCATGTGGAGATCCCTGTCAGCGCTGAAATGCTTACACATTCACTGACTTGGCTTTCCTTCTGCAGTCAACATCATAGTGTGCTTTTGTGAGATGGAGGAGAACTTTGTGGATTGGTGTCGGACATATGGGCTAATGTTGGATTTGTGGGCTTGGGCAGCACGGGGTTGGGATGTTTTCTTGGTGTGCACTTAGGCTTTATAGAAACTCTCTCTTATACACGAGTTTCTGTGGATTTATTTCTCTAAAGTACCCAGACCAATACAGTCACATTCCACTGAGTTAGAGACAGTCTCAGTTCCACAGGGTTAGACACCACAGCACCTCCCTGGTGAGGCAGGAACCAGGTAGGGCAGGCGTTCAGGTCAGATAGGTGCACCGCAGGGAGCCTGTCCCCAAAGCCACTACAAACGAGGTGGAGGAGAAAGTGACACATTGGCATGTGTGCCCCTGTGTGTGTTCTCAGTGCCAAAATCCATCACCACAAAACAAGAAGAAACATGACTTAGCAGGGTCCCTGTGGGGAAACGGAGGCCCCGCCCACAGCCACTTGCTCAAGGAGCACTGCAGGAGGCCCCCCAGCACCCTAGAACAATGTGGTGGCTGAGGCAAGGGGTGACTGAGGGTGAGCCCCAATCCCTGCTTCCCTTCACCCCGCAGTGGCAGCTCTGAAAGGCTAAGGAAGGGCCCAGGCTCCAGTGCGATTTGGAGAGGGGGCGGCCTGTGAGGCAGGGTGGCAGCTGCAGTCGGAGGGGCGGGGGCTGGGTGAGAGTTCAAATGACCAGCACTCTGCGCACTGCTGATGCCACTACCCAGGAGCCAGGAATTAAAAATAGCCCCTGCCCAAGGGCTCTGCATGGTACCTGCTTGCTGAGGCTAGGCGAGGGTCATGACCGCTGTTACTGTGGAGGGTGGGATGACCAAGGACGAGGTGGGCTGGCAGCAGAGGGTGGATGCAGGCAGCCTGGGGAGCCCTCCCTGACTCACACAAGGATCCAGGCCCTGCCCCCACTCCTGGAACTCCTGGACCTTGTGTCTGAGTCTCTCCTGCCTGGGCCAAGCCACTGCCTGATCCAGCTGGCCAGCTCCTGAGTCAGGCATGTCCTGGGCAGGCTGCTGGCAAGATCCGTTTGGCCAGTGGAGTGGCCACTGACAGTGGGGAAGGGCAAGACAGGCAGTGACCACATCTGGGAGGCTTCCCATGGCTGCTCCTGCAGGCCAGTAGGGTCATCTGGAGACCACCAGACATACACAGTCATGACACTAAGTGGCAGTCCCAGAGACCCGGGGCCACAGGTGGGACCAGTACCCAAGGCCCCGAAGATGAATGTCTAGCCCAAGGCTACACAGTAGGGCAGAGCTTGGAGTGGACAATTAGGGGACCTGAGTGACACTTCTGGACACAAGCAGGGCTCCCAGTGTGGCTATCAGGCTGGGCTCCTCAGCAGGCCCCAGGTGACACTCCTGGCCCGCTGAGTCAGTTCCTGAGACAGCTAGGCTAGTGGTAGGCCTAGGGGATCCAGGGTCAGGGGGAGCCACAAAAGGGTCCCATCTTGCTCTCAGTCAGAGGGCTGGAGTCTGAGCATAAAAGTTTGTCAGACTAAGACCAGTCCCCTATCTCCCTGCCCCCTTGGCGCTCAGCTTCAAGAGTGGGTACCTTAGGGGCAGGGTGGGAAGCAAGGCCTGCCCACACAGCCCTCTTCCACCAAGCTGTTTGGAGAGACACTGCACCCACTCTCTGGCTGTCTGGGGTTTCACAGCCTTAGGAAAGAGGACCCAGCTAAAATTAACGTGATCAAGCCGACAGACTAGAAATAAACTGCTTCTCATTGGCTGTCTGTGATGTCACGGTCATGACGAGCGACCAGTGAGGTCCTCGGGTGCCAGCGGGGGGGGGGGGGGGGGGCCGGGTGGGGCGCGCTTGCTTGCATGGGCCCAGGTTCGTGAGAGTCGCCCTGGGAGCCTTTTCTGGCAGACCAGGTCTGGGGTACCCCGTGCAAAGGGAACACCCCTGGAGGGGGTCAATTAAATGGTCTCCGTGGCAACAGGCAAGCTCAGTGGGGGGGGAGGAAGGGCGTTGCCCTAGAAAAGCAAGATTAAGTGCCCCAAACCAGAGGTGAGGAGCAGGGTGGAGGGCGGACCAGGGCCCTGGGGTCCATACTTAAGGTGGTGTGTCGCCCTCACGGTCCCTGGCACATGGCTGGGCGCAGGTTGCTCAGAGAGTTCCTGCACCTGCAGTAGCAGGGCGGAAGGGAGCCGTTGCTATGGAGACAGACCGCTCCCTGGGGCATCCGCGGAGCCCTAGGGATGAGTCTCAGGAACCAGCTTGGTAGGCCTAGCCCAAGGGTCTGCCCACCTGGCCAATGGCAGAGCTACCCCGGCCCCAAGCTGAAAGGGCGGGGCGTCCCAGAAGCGGGGTGTCCCAGAGGCGGGGCTCAGGTCTTCCTTGGCCCCGCCCACCCCACCCCACCTCAAGTTCCCTGAGGCTCCAGGGGCAGGATCTCCAGGTTGAGAAATTGCCCTGGGGCTGACAACTCCTTAGCAACTCGGCCCTCGGGCCTTCAGCCCTGCTCTCCTTGCTAGTGGCCTTCAATCTGTTGGTTCTCTCGGAGACTCTAGTCGGAGGAAACACAGTGCTTCTCAGGATCTTCCCTATAGCTGAGCCCATCCTGCAGCCACTGTGTCCATCTGTCCTGCTGGAGCCCTCCTCCTTTTGCCTGCCCCCGGGCCTTACCAAACATGAGCGTGCCCGAGTGCAGAAGAGATCTCGCCAAACTCGCCTTTTTAAAGAGCTATCTGGCCCAGCTTCTTTCAGCAGGCTGCCTCTGCCTGCCTCAGCAGGGCCCTCCTGGGCATGCAGGCAGATCATCGTCCTCCCCATGGGGACCCCTCCCCACATGGCCAGGGGCAGGGAGACTGACCGGGCAATGTAGCCCTGTGGAACATAGCACGATTCTGTACCCGGGGTGGCGATGACGGAGTCAACTCCGTGCCAACTGGCTTAGCTGGTTCGTTTCCGGTGACCAACAGGCGTCCAGGCTTGACTCTCCTTACTCACTATGCTTAGCTTTTCCTCCCATGTGCATCTCCTCTTCTCCCCAACGCCTACTGCTGTCAGGCAAGCTACAATTGGCTTCCAAGTGTGAAAATGTGCCGCTCCCAGCTTGCATGCTGGGCGAAACAAGATTCTTTGTACTCTCTTCCCCTCACGAATATGGACTCTGTAGGAATTGGGTCCAAGTTTACCTTTAACACAAGCCTCCAGAAAGTCAAGATGGGTCTTGCTTCATGACAACCAAGCTCTCCCACACACACTGAGTCCTTTCCTGTTGTCTTTGTCTGTCATCTCCCCTTCTTGGCTTCCCAGGACGTCTGATCTGTAACGCATGAGCCTTGAGGCTTCCTTTGCATCTTCTGGGAAACCTTGTGAGGCAACAGGCAGATGTTGCCGCCTAGCCTGCAGGGAGATCAACAACCACCAATTTGGAATTTGGATATGATGGGAACAAGTTCACCATAGGTGGCCTTTCACTGGGAATTTGCAGTAGTCATGGAAAGACCTCCTCTCTCCTCCTCCGTGCCTGATGCTCCATGGATGTCGGGCCCCCCATTCTATCTTCAAGAGCAGCTCAACCTGGGCAGAGGAGAGGCAGAAAGAGAGCTACAAGGGCAGCCAATGGGAGCCCAGGGGCCACAGAGTGAGCCTGAGCCCCAGTCAGCATTTCTCTCTTGCCATTCTTGGGAGTTCAAGACCGGGCTCACCTGATATTTTCTAAGGCTGCTATTCGAGATCCACTTCCTGTACTTCCACTTCTCTTTGCAACATCCTCCTTAACTTCTGTCTGCTTCCTTCTCACCTGTCTTCTACTTCCTGCTTCCTTCTCTGAATCACACGTGTTCATCTGTGGGCATTGAGTCTTGCTCTATCTTGTCCCCTCCATTCCAAACCAAATCACATCAAATCGGATTGGCCTGTGGGAAGCACCTAGCATCCATCAGAGTGGTTTAACATGGCTACATGGGCAAAGTCAAAAACCAAGGCCTCGGCTGGCACCAGAGTAGGCGCTGGCATTGGTTCATGTGCACTGGGCATAAGAGCCCTCAAGAGCAGCCACCCAAGAGCATCTGACTGTGCTGTGACTCCCGCCCTCATGGTCGGCGGCCCCTCAGGTCCACAATGGGCGAGAATGAGGAGCTCTTATCCACTTGTAGCACTCAGCCATGACAAGCCCGTCAGAGGCCTTCAAAGAATCATCGCCTTCAGTAGGATTCTTTTTCTTCTTTCCAAGCCTGTCACCAAACTCCTGGCAGCAAAGGACTGGTGTGAGGGGAGCGGAGGAGACTTCAGAAACAAGCAGCTCCCGTGCTGCCTTCAGCTGATGGCACTCACAGGCTGACTTGCCACTTATTGAAAACAGACCAACGTGCCAGGTTCCACCCAAAGTCCTCCTCCCTTCCCCCTCTGTAACCACCACACTGCACACCCACTCATGTGCTCTCATTGGTCATTTTCCTCCCCCTCACCTTCTTCATGGGAAGGATCGGGCTTTAGCCAACAAACTTCCATCTCACCCCTCTCTGCCCTCGACCTAATCCTCTGGGCACTGGCCTTCTGGTCCGCCTGCATAAAGAGATGTGAAAAGCTGACTCACTAGTAAGGGAAGGGATGACTTAATTCTCACACTTATACAGTTCTACTAAGAAAGAGTTCTTTTTTTCTTCTAAGTATTTTCTTGTGTAAGTCTCCAATATTCTTGGCTTTGCTGGGTTTCCAGAACAAGCGCTTCCATTCATTCTTGTGGCTCCTGCCCAGCAACTTCCACTAGTGGACAGAGGACATCATGCTGGTGGCTACTTCAAAGGGAGCGGAGTAAGCTGCAGCGAATCCCTGCAGGCCAAGGAACATATAGTGGCATCCTTTGGTGACAACCTTTCCAACATTCTTGCCGTACTTCTTCAGCTTCTGCCGGAACTTTTTCTGGGGCTTCTCCTGGGGCGCCGGCTCCTCCAGCGGCTCCTAGCGCTCCTGGAGGAAGGCGCCCCGGGGACGCTCGTCCAGCTGGCCGCTGCCGCCTCGTCCTCGTCCCCGCACTCCAGGTACTTCGGAGCCGGGCTCCCACGGCCATGACCCCAGCGACTGTCCAGCAAAGTGAGCACTGCGGAGACACTGCAACCTTTGCTCGGGCGCCGCAAGTAAACTTTTGCTGAGGATCATCCAATGACGATTGCAGCAGTACTTTGACAGGCAGCTGCCAGAGGTTCAGGCCAGGATCAGAAGAGGACGTGGAACAAGGGCTATGATATCATTGCTGATATGAGATGGATTCTTGGCTGAAGGCAGAAAATACCAGAAAGATGTCTATTTGTGTTTTATTGATTTTGCCAAGGCATTCGACTGTGTGGATCACAACAAACTGTGGATAACCTTGAAAAGAATGGGAATTCCAGGACACTTCGCTGTGCTCATGTGGAAGCTTTAAATGAACCAAGAGACAGTTGTGAGTACAGACAGAACAAGGGCACACTGCATGGTTTAGAATCAGGACATGTGGGCATCAGGGTTGCATCCTCTCACCAGACGTATTCCATCTGGATGCCGAGCAAATCATCAGAGAGGCTGGCTTGTATCAAGAAGACTGTGGCATCAGGATTGGAGGAAGGCTTATTAACAACCTGTCGTATGCAGATGACACAACCTTGTTTGCTGAGAGTGAAGATTTGCTGATGAAAATCTAGGGCGGCAGCCTTCGGCATGGACTGCGACTCAATGTAAGGAAGACCAAAATCCTCACAACTGAACCGACAGGTAACGATGTCATGGTCAGTGGAGAAGAGGTTGAAGTTGTCCAGCATTTTGTCTTGCTTGGATCCGCAGTCAATGCTCATGGAAGCAGCAGTCAAGAGATAAAAAAATGGGTTGTGTTAGGTAAATCTGCTGCACAAGACCTCTTTATATTATTGAAAAGCAAAGATGTCGCTCTTGGGACTAAGGTATACTTTACCCAAGCCGTGGCATTTTTCAACTGCCTGATATGCATGTGAAAGTTGGACACTGAATTAGAAAGGCCAAAGATTAATAGATGCATTTGGTTTGTGGTGCTGGTGAAGAATATTGAAAGTGACATGGACCGCCAAAAGGACACCAATCTGCCCTGGAGAAGGTCAAGCAGAAGACACCTTAGAGGCAAGGATGGCAAAACTTCATCTTACAGACTTTGGACATGTCAGGAGAGACCAGTCCCTGGACAAGGACATCATGTTTGGTAACGTAGAGGGCCGGCAAAAAGGAGGAAGCCCCCCAAGGAGATGGACTGACACAGTGGCTGCAGCATGGCGCAGGACAGGGAAGTAGTTCGTTCTGTCATGGCCCACTGGACGCCACTTAACAACAGGGAAGGAAGTCAGACCTTGCAAACAGACAAGAGCTTGGGCGGGCGCCAGGTTCTGGGGCCTCGCCCCAAACAGGGCGTCTCCACGTAGGGAAGCAGGGAGCGGTGCAACAACGCTCCTACAGTTACGTTTCCCGCCGCTCGCCGTCACCCCAGGAGAGGAGTGCATGCTGGGGCTGGTGCAAGGCGAGGGGGCGCCCTGGGGTGCCCGCGCGGCCATGCTAATAACTGAGGGGACGCGCAGGCGCCGAATGCGGCGGGTCTGGAGGACCCGAGCAGCTGGTCCCGCGGCCTTAAGACCGGAAGAGCTCCTAGCAACGCGGACCCCGGCCAAGCCCAGAGCAGCTTAGCGGGTCGGCCCTCGTCGCTCCGCGGCCCTCGGCTGCACCTCCAGCCAAGCTGAACCAGGGCTGCCGGGCGAGGGGCGGTCCGGAAAAGAGGCCGCGCCAGGCGAGGGGCGGAGCCAGCCAGGCGAGGGGCGGGTCTAGCCTACGGGCGTGACCTCCAAGCCCCGCCCACCGCGGCGTGTTCCAGGCGCCCGGCACATAAACAGGCGCATTTGCGCGTGCGCACAGCCTGCCGCGCGCGTCGCGGGCGTGGAGCGGCCTCCGCGCCAATGGGTTCCGTGGCTTAGTCCCTCGTCCCCGCGCCTCGCCACTCGAGATCGCGCGCCGAGGCCCCGAGGGTCGCCGCCGAGGTGAGGCCGGGCGGGGCGGGGCGTCCTCCAGGACCGGGCCGGCCGTGGCGTGGGTGGATCGGGGCCGGCGGGCGGCGGGCGGCGGGCTCGGGCCGACTGGGGTTGAGACGGGGCGGCGGGTGCACAGAGCGCCTTTGTTCCGCCCGGGGCCCCGTCCGACTCTGCCGTCTCCGGGCGCGCCTGTGACCGAGCCCCGTGTGCAGGTCTCCTTCCGCGGGAGCATGGCGGCCATCCCCTCCAGCGGCTCGCTCGTGGCCACCCACGACTACTACCGGCGTGAGTAGGACCCCGTGTCTGCTTGCGCGACCCGTCCCACTGGCCCTACAGCCTACGGTCTCCCAGTGACCCCTGCCGGACTGGGCGTCTGGCTAAGGACACCCCCTCCCAGCACCGCCCCCTTCCTGTTACTAAAACCACGGTGGGTGGGGCTGCTGGCAGAGGCCCCTGCTCTGCTGACCAGCCTCTCCTCCCCAGGTCGCCTGGGGTCCACTTCCAGTAACAGCTCCAGTGGAAGTGCTGAGTTCCCTGGGGAAGCCATCCCCCACCCCCCGGGTGAGTACAGTCACTCCTGGGGGAGTGGTGGGAGGGGCGCAGTGAGAGGGGTGGGCTGTGGAGGGGGGACACTGGGGCAGGGCCCTGCAGCCACCGTCTGATTCCACTTGTGTCTCCAGGACTTCCCAAGGCTGACCCTGGCCATTGGTGGGCCAGCTTCTTCTTCGGGAAGGCTGCTGCTCCATTCATGGCCCCGGTGTTGGAGTCTCCAGAGCACCCAGGGCCCCCGCAGGCCTGTGACCTGGCAAAGGATGCCATGGGGAAGCCCCCTAGCAGCCCAGCCTCCCCAGCACCAGGCCCCTCTTGATCAGCCAGCAGCACCACCAGCAGGGCCCCTCCTGCCCACCCCATAGACTAGGCAGGCTACAGTCGGAGAAGTGCCAGGTTCTTTTTATAGAAAAAAGAAAACACCCAAAAGAAGCTGAGAGAACCCCCTCTGTACTATCGATCACAACACCCGCAGCCCGCGCCAAGCACCGTGTGGGAGTAAACACAAAACCACTAGCTGCCTGAGACCTGTTCCTGTGTGTATGTGCACACGTGTGTTTATACTTGTGAGTGTGTTTGTAGGTGTGCATGCACTCGCACTTGGCGCTGTGGAGGGGTGGGTATATTTACACAGGTAGGTGATGGGGTGTTTGTAGAACCATCACCATGGGGCCTGTCCAGGTGCAGAGTGGGGTGCATCAGGGCTTCACTCCCACTCCCAGGCTGTTCCTCAAATGGGCTGGGAGTGCTCCTAAGGGTGACCCCAGCCCCAGTCTGCCTACAAGTGTCCGGGCAAGACTCAAAGCAACCCTGGTGACTGAAGGCAGCAGGCCCCACCATGTGATCCTCAGGATCCCATAAGAGGGGCCTGGTATAGTGTTCATGCCCCACACCGTCCAGGCCAAGAAGGCAGGCTGGCCTCTGGTGACGGGCAGGGTGAGCTGCCACTGTGGCCAAGCATGGGTCTGCTGCTCTCCGAGGGTCCAGCTGTCCTGTGCCTGCAGTGTCAGAGTTGCTGGGGAGGGCAGGCATGTCCAGGAACTGGCTGTCCGGAGCAAAGCACAGCACTGATTCACTCATGGCCTGAGCACCCCAGAACTGGCAGGTCTATGGCTCCTGCCACCTCTGACCAAGTGGCCATGCCCTCTGGTCCTGGTCCTGGCTGCCGGCCCCAGCCAGGGCACAGGGCCAGAGTGCCACATGCTCAGAGCAGGTTCTCGTAGCTGGTGAAGCTGAAGAGCTTCTCAGTCAGGGCCTTGAAGCAGGGTCTGTACTCAGGCTCTCGCTGCCAGCACGCCAGCATCAGCTTGTGCACAGAGGGCGGGCACTCCTGGGGGCAGGGCATGCGGTAGCCTGCGTCCACCTTCTGGAATGCCTCGTGGTTGGACATGCCTGTGGACGGGAGGGACTGGGTTGACTCACCTGCACCCCTGCTCTATCTGCTGCCGATTGGCACCCCTGGAGAGGGTTTGTGTCTTCTGTGGGCCCTGAAGCCTGGGGACAGGCGTGGGTGCTCCTGGATGCTCAGCCAGACCACCTCGGTCATCACGTCTGGCCACCCTCCCTGCCCACCATCAGGGCACCATGGCCAGTACCTGCATAGGGGATCTGGCCCCTGCTGAAAATCTCATGGAGGAGAACTCCGAAGGACCAGACGTCTGACTTGGAGGAGTAGTGCCCCAGGGAGAGCGCTTCGGGAGCCGTCCACTTATAGGGGATGGTGTGGTTACGGGACAGGTAGATGTCCTCCTGCAGGCAGCATATGCCCAGGTCACCCCAATGGCCCTGTGCACCTCAAGCGCTGCCTACTGAGGCCTGGGGTATTCTGCAGTGGGGGTAGGGAAGGTGACTCCCGGGCCAGAGATGAGCCTACAGCAGCTCACCAACCACAACCCCTTCAGACAAGTGGTCAGAAGCTCTGACCCTGGTCCACTGTCACATGCTGCCCAGTATGGCCACACTGCGTGGCTGTGCATGGCAAGCCTGGCCTGCTCAAGAGGAAATCGTCCATGCCTGGGCAGGCCTCAAAATCCACCCCAATGAAGCCACTTCTGGCTGAATGGAGGCAGCGGGCCTGGAGACCCCTGCTTCTGGGTGCAGACTTCGCCTGCTGTGCCCTGCCTTTGCCAGGAGCAGCCAGCACCGGAGCCGGGGGGCGTGAAGGGCTGAAGGAAGGAGGGGTTACATGTGGTAAGCCCATCACCAAGGGCTAGGGCCCACTGCATCCTGGCCCCACTGAGCCCCCAGCTGAATCACTCCTTTACCTGGGCCTCCCACCCTGCACACCCAGTGATCTCACCTCCCAACTGAGCCCCTGCCCTTTCCCAGAACCCCTGGGGGCCCCACCACCCTTAGTAGCTCAGCGCTGCACATACCAAGTACCCCCCCAGGCCCCACCTTCATGAGCCTGGCCAGTCCAAAGTCCCCCACTTTGCAGATGTTGTGGTCCCCCACAAGGATGTTTCTGGCAGCCAGGTCCCGGTGGATGTAATTCTGTGACTCCAGGTAGCACATGCCTTCTGCCACCTGAGACGCGATGTCCACCAGCTCCGAGACAGGGAGAGCCTTCGGGTCAGAGTCTGCAGGACAAGAGGGGAGGGGGACTCAGCTGGGCTTTGGCACTTGGGCATCCTCAGTACCGCTGGCATTACTGAAAACCATCCCAGCCTCCTTTCCAAGGCCATGCAACAACCGGGGGACAGGCTCAGGGTGCCCACGTGTGTCAGGTGAGAAGCTGCACAGTTCCCAGAGGTGGTTACGTGTATGGTACACAGGTGCATACATCCCCAGGTACACACCTCCATGTCACCACCCTACAATACACATTCTTCCCATGTCATTGGCACGTGACTTGTTCACACACATGGGCCTCACGGGTGGAGGCTCTGGCTGCAGCACCCCCTGCCCCACAGGGCTTTCCCTCACCCCGCAGCAGCTCCAGCAGGTTCCCCTTGGGCATGAGCTCTGTGATAATGTACACCGGGTCCCCCACAGATGCCACTGCGTACAGGGCCAGGATGTGCTTGTGCCGCAGCTTCTTCATGGCCTGTATCTCCGCCTGGAACGCATGCTGGTGCAGGAGGTCATCTGTGGACGGAGGCCTTGGTGGGTGCAAGCGGGACCCTGACCCTTGGCCCCAAGGGGCACAGGCCCAGTCAGCAGCCCACTACACACTAGCCGCTGTGGCAAGCCCAGCCCTACCTGGTGCTGGCAGGTGCCTAGGCCACTCATCATGCCCTGGGGTCCCCACCACCATACCCCTCCAGCCAGGGCAGGCCCTCCATATACTCCCAGCTCTCCTGTGCCTCAAAGGTTCAGCGTCCCTTTAAGATCCCTGTGTTTAGGGCATACTTCAGTGTGACGGGGAGGTCTCGAGGTGGGCTTGGGTGGCCCTCCTCAGCCCACTCACCTCGGGCGATCACCTTGATGGCCACTCGGACCTGCTCTTTCCAGAGCCCTTCAAAGACATCCCCGAAGTAGCCAGAGCCCAGCTTCCGGCAGAGTGTGAACTCTTCCCTGGGCTGCTCCCAGTCATCACAGTGCGGCAGTGGCTTGGGCTCATGCTGTGCAGGGGAGGGGGGCAGGCAGGGATGAGGGGTGTCGGGGCTGGCCCACCCAGGGACAGCAGGCACACGGCAGGGAGTGGGACCCCACACAGGCTTGCAAAGGGCCTGCTCAGAAGCCCCCAGGGCCGGTGGCTTCCCAGCAGAAGGTTTGAGCAGCCAGCTCCTAGGCACTGCCCGTCCCGAAGGCCCCTGCTGTGAACCTTGTCTACCCACATCCAGCTCCTCAGGAGAGGAGGCGTGGTGGCGTAGTGGGTACATGTTGGGCTGCTGACCATAAGGTTAGCAGTTTGAAACCACCAGCCTCTCTGAGGGAGAGGAAACAGCTTTCTACTCCCATAAAGAGGTACAGTCTTGGAGACCCACAGGACAGTTCTACCCTGCCTTATAGGGTCACTTGAGTGCATGGAGTTTGGCATTTGGTTAACTGGGATACCGTGGTCCCAGTCCTGAGAGCCGCCAAACCCCAGGCAAGGGGGCCTGCTGTAGAGGTTCCCACTTCTGCCCCACCGCCCTTGCCACTCAGCCACACTTCTCTGTAGTCTGTCCCAGGCCTTGCCTCCCAGGCCCTTTCAGCACCCTCAGCCCCACCCTCTAGTGCTATGGTCCCTCTGCAAAAGCCACAGCGCACCCCGCACCCTGAAGCCCTTCAAAACCTTCAGGATGCACCCACCCTGCCCACCACCATCCTCCAGCAGGATCCCCTCCCCCCTACCATGAACTCCCTCTGTGAACTCCGGAGTGACCCCTGCAGGGACCATGTCCCACAAGGGGCCACCAGGGGAGGAGCCTACCTTCCAGCAGGGCATGGTGAGGCACAGGCCGTGGGAGAGGCCCTGGCTGCGGTGGTAGTCCACTAGCTCAGCCAGGCTGGGGAATGACACCATCTCATTCAGGTGGAAGCGCCCGTCGGCGCAGCGCCAGATCTTGTAGTGCCTCACGGTCTGCTTGTCCCGGACTGGGGCGGGAATACTGCTGCTGAGCCATGTGGGGCAGTGCCCTCCCCAGCCCAGGTACGCTGCTGTTGATGGACTGGTGGTCCACACCTCCTGGGCTCCCTCCCCAAGCTGCCCTGGGAGTCGGGTGCACCCCGAGGGAAGGCCCAGAAGGCACAGGGCTGGTCTGTACCTGAAAGGACGTAGTCTGCTCCTGACTTCTCACTGACTCGCACCAGGAAGGCCCCCTGCCCGTTGCTATCTGCCTGGAGCCGGTGAAGGGCCTCCGAGCGGGAGATGGAGCCAAAGAACCACCTGATGGACGGGGCCCAGAGTCTGAGCTCAGAGTTCCGACCCCCCAGCTGCCCACACCTGCTCCCCCATACTGGCCCCATGGCCCGAAGGCCTGTTCACTTGCCCACCCTCAACCCCACTGCCCCCCATACTGCTCATTCATCCAGACCCCACACCTCCTCCCCCATCAAGACCTCCATGCCCCACCATGCCTGCTCACTTGCCTATCTCAACCACACACACACACACACACACACACACACACTGCTCACCCACCTCAACCCCACAGCCCCCCATGCCTGCTCGCCTGTCCACCCCAACATCACGGTCCCCCAACCTTATTCACACATCCCAACCCCATATCTGCTCACCCATCCCGACCCATGTTCCCTCCACATCTGCTCACCTGCCTGCCCTGAATGCCCTTTGGTGCCTCCCCTGACCCTCACCCTTCCTCCTGACCTGAAGCCCCTTCCCTATCCTTCACCGGAGAGCCCCCACAGCTTGGACAGGGTGAGCATCCCTGTGCAGCCTTCCAAGACACGCCTCCCCTGACTCCTGCACCCCCATGGGCACTGAAGTCCAGGGTGTGGGCTGCAGGGTAGGCCCTCGTCCCCACCTGCCCCTCCTGAAGCCACTGATGCCATGGGCCCCCTCGTTCCCGAGGCTGGTGTGTCTGTCTGTCCTGCACACCTGCAGACAATGTGGGAACCTCGAGGGTGGCGCTGCAAAGGAGGACACAGCCCTCCCCAGGCCTGTGGGCACCCCACCCAGAGGGGCCTGTGAACACTCAGACGGCCCCCAGCTGACCACCATGCCGGCATCAAGGGGGCAGCTGGCCCATGAAAGGAGGGAGAGTTGGGCTGAGGACAAATGCCTGTAGTGACCTGGAGCCTGCTGCCTCTCCACCCCTGCACCAGAAAGGTAAGTCCCGGGTCCCGCCCCTCTAACTAGGTCGCAAGGCTGGTTTTGGTGGTTGGGAATGGTTCAGCCCCCGCTGGGGACTTCCACCAAGACCGTCAGCTTCACTGGTCCCAGAGGCCCTGGGGCCCCTCAGCTCAGACCACCAAGCAACCTGGATGAACCCCAGAAGGGCCCCCCCACCTCCGAGGCCTCTGCCACCCTCCACATGTGAACAGCAAATCCAGGGCCAAGCCCTCAGGCCAGGCTTGACCCTTTGGCTGAGGAGGGACTGCAGGTCCACCCCAGGCAAGGGCAAGCTGGATACCCCCTGCCTTGCGCAGCTCACACCTCCCAGTTCAGCCCAGCGGTGGGCTGTCCAGGCTCAGCCTTGCCCCACCCTGAGGGGGCCCTAGAGCAACGTCACCCCCACACAAGGCCAGGGACACTCACGGCTCCGACTCCACTGTCTCCTTCTCAGCCAGGTAGTTCTGGGGCACGTAGCCCTGGGCCAGGTCCCTGCCGGCAGCATCCAGCCGTGTAGCCCACCACCAGTCCTCATCCTGCCTACCCACATGGAACAGGTCCCCAGCCCGGAAGCTCAGCTCCTCAGCGGTGCGGGCCTCAAAGTCCCAGAGGCCTACATACAGGCGCACCGGGCCCCAGGACACCATGGTGGGCAGCGCAGGACCGGCTGCCTGGCTGGGCAGAGGCATCGCTGTGCCGTGAGTGCTGGGCGGGTGCTCCCTGACAGGCCCTCTTTGCATAGCTTGGGCAGCCTCCACTTCCTTCAGAGAGGCTGCCAGGCCAGCCCCACCCACTCCAGGCCTCCTGAGGTCACATGGGCCAACACCTGTCTGTGCCCGCCTCCACATGCCTGTTCCCAAGAGCCCAGCCAGGCCCACATAGCCTGCCACTGCCTGGGCCTCTCTTCATGGAAACAGTACTCGCAGGGTGGTCACTGAGTGTCCACCCCTCAGCTGGACCTGATCGGCCACTGCTGAGGGACCTGCCTCAGGGCCTCCAGAGTGGGCAGCTGAGTTTGGGGGATGGGGGAGAGGGTGGGGGTGGCAACAGACAGAGCAGGTAAGGGGCCACAGCAGTCGCCCACCTCACAGGAGGCCCAGCAGGAGTACTACTCTCCTGGTGGCCCTACCCACTGCGGGACATTGGGGGCTCCCTGAGAGCCAGCTGCCTAGGCAGCTCCCCACCAGGATTACCACTAGATTGCCTGGACTGGCCTGAGCCTGAGTCAGCCAGGAACAGAGCCAATGGGGAAGCAGGTGAGACCCTGGGGGGATAACAGGAAGGACATGGTTGGGTGAGGGGGCCCAAGCAGAGGAAGTGCAAGGGAGCCTGAGTGCAGGGGGCCTGGGCCCGGGCCTTCTGCACCTGCCTGCCCGAGCTGGCTGGATGCCAGAGGCTGGCAGCTAGCAGACACACAGCTGGCTGCACAGGTGTGTGGGGGCCAGTCCAGGTTTCCTGGAAGAGACCTCTGGGAGGGTGTGTCCTGGGGTACAGACCCTTGACCAGAGACAGGAGGGACAGGCCAGCAGGGAGCATGTCTGGAAGTGTCCTCAGGGTGAGACCATCCTTCCTCTTCTTCCACCTGGGTGGCCCCCACTCCCAGCAGCTGAATGCAGCCCCTCCACCTGGTCCCAGCTCCCCTTCAATGTCTCACACACCTGCCTGCCCCTCGACCCACTCCCATCCCCTCCTGCCCTAGGGGCAGGGAAGGGCAGGAAGAGGCAGAAGGGAGGCTTCCAGTATGCAAGTTCCCAGTGAACCTACCCCAGGAGCCCAAATGTGGAGCTAGGGACTCCTCCAGGCTGGATTTCTGAGTGTCAAAGTCCGGGCCGCTCCCTAAGGGAGCGCCAAACCTGTTCAGCTTGTGCCAGTTGAGATGCTCCCTCACTCCTGGAACTGGAACACAGGTGACCCAAGTCCCAGCTCCATCCCTCCCTTCCCCACTCTGCTGACTCACTCAGCCTCTGAGGTGAGACCTCCATGACCCAGGCCCTGGTCCCCAGGGTCCCCTCCCTTGCACTGCCACCCAGTCAAGAAGCCCATGCCCCCACCCACCTGGCCCAGGGCTGCAGGATGAAGCAGCCTTGGCTAGTGGGCCTTTGCTCCCTCCTCCTTGATCCCAGAGCCTAAGCAAGGGGTCCCTTCTGCTGCAGCTCAGGGATACGAAAAGATTGGCACTTTTGAAAGGCAGGTGCCACTGAGACGCAAACTTGCCTGTGCTGAGACCCAAGATGCCCTGGGCATGGAGAGGCTACATGGGGCCTGCTCACCCCACCTCTGTCCACCCCACTCAAGAGCCGGGGGCTCCTGGGGGTGAGGGTTGCTATGTAATCTGCATGGGTCTGAGTAGAAAATAAATATTTATTGGGTGCCAGCTCACATGTGCACGACTTCTGCAGAGCCTGTGCCCAAGGGCTCACCCCCAGCCCCCCTGGGCCTGGGCAGATTCAAACTGCCAATCCTTCTGAGCTGAGCCCATCCCCCTGAGTCACAGGGATGTGCGTCCAGCCATCTGGGTGGCATCTGTGGGCAAAGCCATCTCCATTTGCCTATCATGTGCACACGTGTGCATGTCTGCACACAAGGCTACACCAGAGACTCGGCAGGTGGCCACTCTGTACACATTTGCAGCAAACACTGTCCTGGGCCTGCTCTAGGGGAGGGCGGGCAGCTGGTCATGTGAGTGCCGGGTGGAGGCGTCTGTAGCTGGCGCCCAACTTCTCCTGCAGCGTGGCAAAGGTGGGCCTCTCTTCGGGTATGCCCCTCCAGCACTCCAACATGAGTGAGTACACCTCCGCAGGACAGGCTGCGGGCCGAGGCAGCCGGTACCCCCTCGAGATCTGCTGCAGTGTCTCATGGTTGGTCATTCCTGGGAAGGGGGCCAACGGGCAGGCCCACGGTCAGCAATGGACACCTGCTCACAAGCCTCCCAACTTGCCACTGGCCTCCTCCCTCAGGTGAACCCCCAGGGCAGGCCCCACTCCTCCCTTGGGCCAGACCCCTCTCCTGCCGCAGGCGACCCTGGGTCAGGCTGTGCCTTGCCCCTCAGGCCGGATCTCAGCAGGGTGCCGCCAACCTTCATAGGGACACTGGCCGTAGGTGAAGACCTCAAAGAGCAGGACTCCGAAGGACCAGACGTCCGACTTCTGGGAGTAGATGCGGTAGTTGGCCGCCTCAGGCGCCGTCCACTTGACAGGGATCTTGGTGCTGCTGCTGGGGGAGTAGATGTCGTCCTGTGGGAAGGAGGGCTGGTGGGCATGAGGTGGGGTGGGGGTCCCTCCCGCAGCCCCTCCTGCTGGCTGCCCTAGCAGAAGGACAAGCTGACCTTGAGCAACCGGGCCAGGCCAAAGTCGGCCACCTTGCAGGCCCGGTCTTCGCCCACGAGTACGTTCCTGGCAGCCAGGTCCCTGTGCACCACGCGCTGCTCCTCCAGGTAGCCCATGCCCTCAGCCACCTGGCGGGCAAAGCTTAGCAGGTGGGCCAGGCTCAGGGCCTTGCCCTCGGGACCTGCAGAGCAGGGGGTGTCACTTGACCCTGGGCCTTCTGCCTCACTGAGACCCCTAGTGTCCTGACGGGCCAGGTCAGGCCTGCATGAGGGCCGCCCTGCTACTCAGACACCAGTCTGACTTCCAAGAGTCCAAAGACCAGAAGAGCCCACAGCCAGCCACACAGGGGCCGATGTCCAGACTCCAAAATGTGGCCCCCTGCCAGCCACAGGCTATGTTTGGGCAGGGCCACTTGACGGAGGTTTGCCTGGGCTGGGCTCCAGGTGAGGGCAGGCTGGGGCTGGGGTGGGCCAGCCTGGAATGAGGTCAGCCACAGTGAGGGGGATTCCCCCAGGGCCCAGGCTCCCCAGACCTCCATTAGGTCCTAGTAGGGCGGGGCCAGGAAGGGAAATCAGGGCTCAATTTGGTGCAGGGTTTGGGTCAGGGAGGGGCCATGAACCGAGGGGCGGGGCCAGGATGGGGTGGCGTGGATACCCAGGTGGGCGTGGTGGGGTGAGCTGGGTCTGAAGGGCACAGGGGCCGGGGAACCGCAGGGATGAGGCAGGAGGCCACCAGGACAGGGGATGGGACTGGAGTGCGGGGCGGCTCCGGACAGGCATGGGGTGAGGCTGGGGAGGCCCCATAGGATGGGGACAGCAGGGGAGGGCTCGAGGCTCCTGGCACCACTCACCGCCCAGGTAGGCCTGCAAGTTGCCCTTGCGCATGAGCTCGGTGACGATGTACACGGGCTCGCCCGCGGAGCACACGGCGTGCAGCCGGATGAGCCGCTCGTGCCGCAGGCTCTTGAGCGTATGGATCTCCTTGGCCAGGTCTGCGAGCTTCATGTGGGCTGCGGGGGTCGCGGGGCAGAGGCGGCTGAGGACGCGCGCCTGCGCCCTGACTCGCGCAGCCGCCGGGACCCTGCGGGGCCACCCACCTGACGTGATGATCTTGATGGCCACGGGCGCCGAGCCCAGCCACAGGCCTTCCCACACCTCCCCGAAGTAGCCCTGGCCCAGCTTCCTCCGCAGGGAGAACTCCGAGCGCGGCCGCTCCCACTCGTCCTGTTCCGGGGGCTGCTGCGGGTTGGGGCGCTCAAGGCTTCTGCCGGGGCTCCCCAGTAGAGGGGCACCACCAGCTGAGGAGGGGTCTGGGGTGGGGTGGGGTGCAGCCAGGGCCAGGCCGCCCGACCAGCCCCGGCTCACAGATGCTCTGAGCTCCAGTGGACGTAGGGGAGCTAAGTGGCCCCTTTGCCCCAGCCTGACATCCGGTCCACAAACCCTCATTACTCTGCGGCTGGGCTGTTAATGAAAGGTCTGCGGGCCAGGAGACAGGGGCCTGAGGCGCCCGCGACTCCTCCCACGGCTTCTGTCCTGGCCACGATCGCCCTCCCGGGAGAAAGCAGCCCCCACCCCTGGAAGAACGCTGTGGAACCGCCCAGGGGCCAGGAGGCCACCACCAGCTGTACCTGGGGCACACAGGGCTGCAGCAGCGGGTGCTCGATCAGCTTGCAGTTGGTTCTGTAGAAGCCAAGCAGCTCCTCCAGGCTGGGGAAAAGCCGGCCTTTCTGCAGGTACAGGCCGCCCAGGGCCGCCGTGGAAATGCGGTAATGGCAGACCCTGGTCTGGGTCCTGACTGGGGTCGTGTGAAACGGGGACCATGTCTGACGGTGTCCAGCCTGCCCCAGACTCCCACCCCTCCAGTCCATGAGTTCCCCCCCCCCCCAAGGAGCCTGGCTCCCAGAGGGGGTGTGGGCAGCTACCAACCAGGGACAGTCAGAGGGGCCTGGGGGCCTGGCACAGCAGGCACAGAGCTGGCATGGAGAGGGTATTGGAGAGATGCTTCAGTGAGAGAGTAAGAGGGAGTGAGAGTGTGAAGGAGTGATTGTGAGTGAGTATGAAGGAGAGTGATTGAGTGTGAGTGTGAATGAGTGATTGAGAGTGTGAGTGAGAGAGAGTGTGAATGACAGTGAGTGGCTGAGTGAGAGAGTGTGAGAGAAAAGGAGTGAGTGTGAATGAGTGAGTGTGAATGAGAGTGACTGAGAGTGTGAGAGAAAAGGAGTGAGTGTGAATGAGTGAGTGAATGAGAGTGACTGAGTGTGAGAAAGAGTGAGTGTGAGTGTGAATGACAGTGAGTGACTGAGAGTGTGAGAGAAAAGGAGTGAGTGAGTGAGTGTGAATGAGAGTGACTGAGTGAGAAAGAGTGAGAGAGTGTGATTGACAGTGAGTGACTGAGTGAGTGGGGGGGTAACAGTGACCGCAGGAAGAGCTGGCTGGTGGGCGTGAGCGGGAAGGGCAGAAGAGGTCAAAGGAGCATGGACAGTTCATCAGGTGACGAAGGGAACCAGTGGCTGGTGCCTAAGTGCTTGAGTAACTAAGCGGCTGGGTGGTGGGTGAATGAGCGAGTGCAGGGGGAGTTGGGAACAAATGGGTGATGATGGGACTAAGAGCACGAAGGAGTTAAGGCACAAGCAAGGCACAGATGAGTGAGGGAGTGGCGGGATCAGTGACCACCCAGGTGCCCAGGGGGTGACTGTCATACCTGACAGAGAATAGTCCCCGACACTGCTCTCACTGGGCCGGACCAGGAATGCCCCTGGTGCGTTGCCCGGCAATAGGAGCAGCTGCTGGGCCTCCATCCTGTTGATGCCGCTGAAGAACCAGCTGCAGGCAGCAGGCAGCAGTCAGTATGCCAGCAGCCCACGTGGCCTGTCCCAGGCCACAGCCCCAGAAAGCCACCTGCTTGGCCTCAAGGTCATGCGGAGTCTGGGGCCTCCCAGGCTGGCCCCAGCAGCCCCAACCCTGACCAAATGGTCCACTCATCTCAGCTACAGGTTCTTCAGGACCCTGCCATGGACTGGCCACTGGCAGGGACAGTTAGCTCAGAGTGGCCACTCCCTGGCCTGCAGACTTTGCTGGTCCCCTGTGGGGTTGCTCAGGGAGCAGGAGCCTGGGGGGGCTGCCCATGAGACAACCTCAGCTGGGAGGGCAACACAGACTCGTGGGGCCTTGCTAGTTGCCTGCCCCCCACGTAGGCCTGGATGGGGAAACAGTAATGGCCCGGCTCTGCCCATCGAATTTCAGCTCAGACTGACTCAACTTTCCCACCCAAGCCTGCCTCCTCCTGAATCTTCCAGGTCCCTCCCCCAGAGGAGCACCAAGTGGTTCCTGGGTGTGGGTGCCCCCATCCATGGTGGTGGGGGCAGTCAGTGGACTGAGATGCTAAGGCAACCTGGAGGAGAGGAACCAAGGGTACATCCAGTACTAAGATGGAGGGGGTGGTGTTGCTGCAGAGAGACACGGACACAGTGCACAAGGTGGGGTGTGTGTGTGTGTGTGTACGCCAAAGCACTCTGTGAGGACAGAGCCTGTCGACCTGACAGATCGGGGGGCCAGGGCAGGGCAGCAGACACCTAGGAGATCAACCTGGTGTCTGCAGCCCTGACCAGTCCTTGGTGAAGAGTTTCCCAGCCACCAGGCAGGGCCGTCCTGGGGTGTGAGGGCAGGCACCTCTCACGCCAGCCTAGCCCCAGGGTCAGCCGTATGTCTGGGGTAATGGCACCATGGGCGTGGCCAGCCTTTCGTGTCCCAGCTGGACAAACGGTTATTAGCTCCCACAGCTTCCTCTGAGCAGCCCAGCACCCACCTCCCCCCACTGCCTCCAGGAGGTACTCAGCCACAGGCTCTGCCCACCCCCAGCCCCCAGCTCTGAGGGCCTCTCCCATGAAGCCCGGCAGTATGAGGGCCCAGGGCCCCAGGCAAGCTGGAATCAGCCTAAGAGGTGCTGGTCTTCACTGGGCCTGGCCGGAGCTCGGTCCAGTGTGTGCAGGAAGAGCTGGGGTGGGGGGAGGGTCAGCCAACTTCTGTCATTGTCACCTGACAGCCACCATGTGCCAGGCTGGAAGGACATACCCCAGCCCTGAGAGCCCCAAGGCCAGGCAGAGGGGCCTGAGGGGTTTTGGCTCCTGGGATTGAGTGAGGTGTGGCTGAGTGGGCAGGTGGCTCAGAAATTGCCTGGGAGCAGCCCCTCTGTCCCCTCCCTTCATGATCGCAGGTGCCCCTGATTTGCCTCCCCACCCACCTGTCATCACCCCCTTGGGGCCCGGAGACTCTGGGAGAATAGGTAGGCTCCATATCTGGTACTCACCCCCAAGCCAGCGCCTAGGAGCAATCCCTCAAGCCCGGGTGACATCGGACCCACACCTGTGACCTCCTGTCAGTGGGGTCTATGCCCATCTACAACCCTCCTGTCCATCTGTCCCCACCCCCACCTCCCCCAGCATAAAGTAGGGCCTTGCTTATCGTGTCCCACCTGGGCCCATGAGGTTAGACAAGGTCATCTCAGCACCTAGCCCAGCTCCATCCTACAGGCCTGGCACGCCGACAGTCAAACTCAAGACTCCATCTGTCTAGGCCCAAGGCCTGACGGCAGAGCTGGATTCGACACAAGGGCTGGCCAGTCAGCAGGGCCCACTGCAGAGATAAGCCCCAATCGCACTGACCCCACCAGGCCCTGCCAGTGCCAGTCCTGTGGCTCCCCTGGTGGCTGTGGCCTTGTTGCAGGCCTGCTCCATGAGGACATGGAGGCTGGGCACCCACACTTTTCTGTGGGCTCACTCTGGGTACCAGGCCTAGGAACAGCTGCCCCCAAGCAGCCCTGAGTAGTTGGACAAATGGGCACAGCCTTGTTGGCTGGTACCCATCCCTACTCCACCACCCAGCCCGTCCCCACGGGTACTCACGGCTGGCCTGACAGCACGTCGTCTGGCGTGACCTTGGTGACATAGGTGAGAGGTACCAGCCCTGTGCTGGGTGGCCCCGACAGCCGGCGGGCCAGCAAGTAGTCTCCGTCCTCATGGAGGACAAAGAGCAGCTCCCCACGGCTGACACTCAGCTCATCCACACAGCGGGCAGTGAAGTCACACAGCGCCCTGAAGAGCTGCCCCTGGGGCTCGGCACCCACAGGCTCAGCTTCCTCCAGGTGGCCGGGCTCTGTGTCCCAGGCCTGGGCCACACAATCGTCTGGCATCTCCGCTGGCCAGATCTTGTCCCATAGGAAGGACAAGAAGGTCAGCCTCTTCCTAAGGAAGGGCTCCATGCTGCTGCTGGCAGTGGCCACCAAAGTCAGCCACCGCCGGTCACCAGCCCCCTGTGAGGTCCCGGCACTGGAGCAGGCTCCCCACAGATTCCATCAGCCCAGCCCTGAGCCTCCAGGGACTTCCCACACAGTGCCAGGAGAAACCAGAAGGGCCGGTGTGGCCACGCTGCTCAGCACAAGCCCTCCTGGGCCAGCACCCCCTGCCCCGTGGTGGCTGACACAGGGCTTGGGCTGGTGAGTCTGTTCCTGTCACTTCATGGGCTCCCCACTGGCTGAGGCCCATGGCCCTGGACACCTCAAGGCTGGTGTTCCGGCTGAGGGGGGCAGAGGGCTCCCATGGCCCCCAGCCCAGCAGCTCTCTCCACTCAATCTCGCATCACCTCTACAGGCAGGGTCTTGCCCTCAGCTGACAGAAGCCTGGGGCCCAGCTGGAACCCAGGAAGGGAGGGGCCTCGAGCCAGGCCCTGACAGGCGGGGCTGGGTGCCAAGGCCACCCAGGAAGTGGCTCTGTTACGCCTGGCAGGGCGTTGCAGGAGACCTAGGGGCCCTTCCCCAGCAGGGCGGCACACCCAGAGGAAGGGATTGGAGGAGGCCTGCCCTGTCCCCACCCCGCTCACCCCCATGGCCTCCCGGAGCCCGGCCTGTGGGTCTGCAGAAGCCTGTGCCTACGATGCACCCCCACCAGACGAAGGCTCCGACACTGGCTCTCCTCTGCCTCCTGGTCAAGCAGGTAGACCTTCCACCCCGGGTGAGGCCGCTCGCCCTCTGCCTCCTACCACAAGCTGCCATGAGCCGCTTTTCTGAAACTCTGGCGACATTCTGTAGATTATTCTGGAAGTGAGGAGGTTCTTGCTAGGGGCACAGGAGGACAGGTGGGTAGGTAGAGGATGGAGCGTCTTCAGGACAGGGATGCTCTCCTTCCCGTTCGTCAGAACCCACAGGCCTGCTGCACACAGGGACCCTGTGCAGCATGGCCAGAGAGCATAAGTCTGGCTCGGGCGAGTCCATTAGCAGGACTCAGTCCACAGGGCAGGACTCAGCCCACAGCTCCGGGTGGTAACACTGTACCAGCCAGTATGAGGTTGCCCACAGCCTTCCTCAGCAGGTGCGACTGTAGCACCTGAGTGTGCAGACCTCACACCTGCCCCAGCACATGGAGGGTGCATTCTGTCCCCAAGACAGAGGGCCCCATGCCCGCCCTGCCCGCCAGGCTGGGGGTAAGCCCCACTCCTCCACAATATGCCTGTTGTTTCTACATGCCCACCCCACCCCTCCCAGGTTCCACACCTGTCTCCCAGGAGTTACTCCCTCGCCCTCTCTCTGGGGCTTTGGGGAGATGCCCTTGGCCAGGTGGCCTCCACCTGTGCAGTCCTGCAGGGCTGGGATTCCCCAATGGACCACACCCCTCCATCCCACAGAGCCATGGTGTCATGGCCTCAGAGCCTGGAAGGACCTGGGCCGGCCCCACCCACTTCATGTGCCCTAGGCCTTAGTCAGCACAAGGAGACCCCTGAAAATGGGACAGGGCAGGCCCTTTCTAACACAGTGGCTCTCAACCTTCCTAATGCCTCAACCCTTTCATACAGTTCGTCATGTTGTAGTGACCCCCAACCATAAAATCATTTTTGTTGCTACTTCATAACTGTAATTTTGTTACTGTTATGAATCAGGCGACCCCTGTGAAAGGGTCATTCAACCCCCAAAGGGGTTTCAACCCCCAGGTTGAGAACTGCTGATAATCTAGTGAGAATGTGCCCTCAAGAAAGCACCTAACCTCCTGGTGACCAATCAGAGGATGGGAGGGGGGCTGCCTGCCCCACCCCAGCTCCCAGAGGGATCATCACAGAGGATCCCCCCATATCACCCCCCCAAGCCTTCCCAGCCCCTCTCTAAAGGGCCCCTGCTATGCAGGCCCCTCTCAGGCCACCTCAGCCCTAGACCTCTGCTCTCTACATCACTGCCTGGGCACACCCCACCCAGAGCCTGCTCACCTTCCACGTACCCTTGCCCTCCAAGCACTTCCACGGGCTGTGCCTGCTGGGCACTGACCAGGCAGTGGCCACCGTGAGCGTCCTTGTCTCCTGCCCAGTGACCTTGGCCCTGAGCTCATGTCCCTTACCCTTCACAGGTTCCCGCCCCCCCCCCACCCCGAGGTCGGGTACCAGCTTCTCACTTCTTCATGTCTGCCTGTCTTCAGCTGGGTTCAGACTCACACCCCGCTGGGCCCCCTCCCCTGGGCTCCACCTGCGACTGCCATTCTTCCCCCGTCTGGCCTCCCCTCAGGGGAGGGGAGGGCTGTTAGCGGCACTGGGTGGCTGTGGGAGGAGGGTGGACAGAGGTGTGGGCACACAGGCATGGCACAGCTTGCCATGAGGGCTGGCTCTAAAATCGAGGCTAATGTGGGGTTTGGATCGCCCACCCAGTGGCTCAGTGGTCAGGGAAGAACTGGCACCCCCTCCTATTAAGCTTCCCAAAAGCAACCCACCCCACTGCCAGGGAGGCAGTGCCGACTCACAGTGACCCTGCAGGACAGGGCAGAACTGCCCCTGTGGGTTTGCAAGATAGTCTTTACAGAAGCAGAAAGCCTCCTCTTTCTCCCACAGAGAAGTTGGTGGGTTTGAACTACTGACCTTGTGGTTAGCAACCCAATGTGCAACCACCCTGCCACCAGGGCCCCTGACCCTGTAAAGCTTACAGTCTATACAACTCTGTGGCTCAGTTCTACTCTACAACACACGGATGCCAGGAGACTGCCCGGGGCCCACCTGATGACAGCGCCCAGTCCCTGCACCAGGAGACACTGGCCAGCAGGTCCATGGCGTCTATGTTGTGTACAACTGTGAGTGAAACTACAATTACCTGGAAAGTAATTATTAACCATCACTGGCATTGTTAGGCTGAGTGTGCTAGGGAAGCAAAACCGGTGACACCGGGGTGTGTGCTGACACAGAGAGGTGCCCAGTCACCGAGGCAGGCAAATACAGCCCAGCTCAAGCCTGTGGGTCAGGAGGCTGCAGGCTTCCCGTGACACGTGTCACTGTGGGGGCTGATTGAACAGGAAGCAGGAAGATGAGGCAGGGACCACAGGTTGGTGGATGCCACACCGAATGGATCCACCCTAGCTCTCACCCTCAGTCTGCTGATGGCATTGGCAGGCACTGTGACAGATGCAGGGTGCAGATCCAGCAGTGGAAGTGAGCTGCCTTCCACACTGTCTGTCTATAGCAAGACTCAGCCACGCCCCTACAGAGCCTCCCTCCACTGTGCCCACTGTATTAAGACGGTGACCAGGTTCAGGAGGCAGCACTCAGTCTGTTCTCCCCACAACTGTGTGGCCGCCTCTCAGAAGATGCCCCCACGGAGCTGACCACACCATGCCGCCTCACGTCATGAGAGAGCTCTGGCCCAGCCAAGGTGACATAAAACCAGGATCAAAAACGGGCACAAAAAAAGACTGGGTAAATTTTGAGACATGGATATGCCACTGTAAAGCATCTTCTCAGATTACAACACTCAGACTGGAGATCAGCAATGGGAAGATCAAGGGGAAAGTTAAAATGCATGGAGACAGAGTAATACCCTAACCCCCTGCTGTGAGGCCGTCTGGCTGAGTTTTGAAACCACTGGGTAAGAGAAGACAGTTTCCCAACGTTTTCTTGAATCGAAGAACTGTGAGAACACAACATACCAAAGTCTTGGAAGCACATCAGAAGTTGTTTTCGGGGGACAACAAATAGCAGGAAGGGCGTTAAAAGCAAAAACAGACTCATGGCCATGGAGTTCGTTCTGACTCACAGAGCCTGTAGGACCGGGAATGACTGTCCTGGCGGGTTTCTGGAGCCGGGGCTCTTTACGGGAGTAGGAAGCCTTACTTGTCTCCCTCAGGAGAGCTGGTGGCTTCAAATTGCTCACTTTGCAGTTAGCAGCCCACAGGCCACCAGAGCTTCTAATGAGGGCACACATACCCCCAAAACTAAGAAAGAACCAAAATCAACATCATAATCCATCATCGCAAAAGAGAGGAAAATACAAAGAAACAAAGCTGCCATTACCAGAAGAAACGAAATAATAAAGATTAGAGCAGGAGGGTGGGAATGAATTTGCTCCCTATCGCCATTCCTATTTAAAATAGTCCTGGGATGCTTAGCGAGAGCCAGAAGACATCAAAAAGATATTAGAGGCATCAGTGTAGGCAGAAAAGAAACAAGACACTCTCTCGCTTTGAAAAGTCTCTGGAACGAATGGAAAAACTTGGTAGCATAGTTGGCTATAAGACCAACACACAGAAATCAGTTGGATTCTCGCATATTAAAGATGACAGTGAAAATATATGAAAAGGACAATGCCATTTACAATAACTACACAAAAGAGAAAATACGTAGAATAAACCTTACCAGAGAGACATAAGACTTACAAAAGGAAAACTACCCAACGTCCCAACAAGAAACCAGAGAGACTTGCACAGATGGGACAGCCTCCATGCTCCTGCTCCTGGGCAGATAAGACTAGAGATGGTGAAAATGTCAATATGATCAAAACTACAAATTCAACTCAGTTCTGATCCAAATCCCAGCATAATTCTCCAAAGAAACAATAACAAAAAATTAATCACCAACTTCATACGGTAAGGAAAGAAATCCAGGATAAATAAAACACTATTAAAAAAAAGTCCCTAATAAAATGTAAAAAGAGAAAAAAAAATGACGAGGGCAACAAATGTATAAGGGAGCTTTGCTCAATTGATGTATGTATGGATTGTGATAAGAGTTGTATGAGCCCAATAAAAATATTTATTAATTAAAAAAAAGTAAGGAGCCTTTCATTCCCAGCCTTTAAAACCTATTATATTATTCGTCAGGGTGACTAAAACAGGACGTTATGGGCTCAACAATAGACAGGAAGACTGATTGATTAGAATTGAGAACTCAGAAACCAGGATAAAGGACCAAAGCACACAGAGTGTGGAAAACATCACCTTTCAATAAATTATGCTAGAAAAAATAGATCTTCACCTGCAAAAGAGTGAAACAGGACCCATGCCTCACACCACGTACAAAAACAAACTCAAGATGGAGTAACCATCTAAGTAAACCCCAGAGCCATAAAGACCATTCACAAAAACGCTAGGGACAGCCTTAAGGACCCTAATACAAGACATAAACAGACACAATGAACATAGCCACATATTGAAGACAAATCAAGACTGGAACCTCTGAAAGGATAACCCTCGTACACATAAAAAAAAAAGGCATCCAAAGAGCTGAGAGAACCTACATATTGGAAAACATATCAAGTAATGATACTACACATAAAGGGTTAATTTCAAAAATCTATAGGCAACTACAACACCTTCAAGAGAACATTACAAATAACCAATCAAAACATGGGTACCAGGGGAACCAATCACAAGGATCTACATGTGACCTCCTCTCTGGGGGACGAACAACAGAAGTGGGTGAAGGGAGACATCGAACAGGCAAGATATGACAAAAGAATAATTTATATATATATATAAATTATCAAGGGTTCATGAGGGAGGGGGGAGCGGGGAGGGAGGGGGAAAATGAGGAGCTGATACCAGGGACTTAAGTGGAGAGCAAACGTTTTGAGAATGATGATGGCAACAAATGTACAAATGTGCTTGACACTATGTATGTATGAATGGATTGTGATAAGCGTTGTATGAGCCACCAATAAAATGATTTTTAATTCTTCCCTGAGAAATGTTATCATCAAAATTTCTATTTCAATTTTAATGTAGATAACTATAGTCTTAGGGAAGTTGATCTATGAAGTCTCCAAAGTAATATATAGTAAAGAAGAATTTTCAACAGTGATAAAATTATAAGAAGAAATTCTTCTACCTATTTTGCAATCTGATTATCTATACTCAAATATTGATAAATAAATTTTCAAACTAATTAAAAAAATGATTTTTAAAAAACATGTGTACAAGATATGACAAGACTATTTCCTAAAGATGAGGACATCTTTGTGACCCACAACTATGTGAAGAAATGCTCAAATTCATTAGCAAGAAAATAAATACAAATTAAAATGCGAGGAGATACCATCTCACACTGACCCTCTAAGCAAAATTAAAAACAAAAAACCCAGAAGGAAAGAAGTGCTGGAGAGGATGTGGAGAGGTTGGAGTGCTCATCCGTCCTTGGAGGGACTGCAGAATTGTCCAGCCCCTGCGGAGATCAGAGTGACGTTTACTTAAACAGATCCAAATCCAGTTACCTGTTGATCCTGAAATCCCTCTACCAGGTATATATCCTGCATAAAAGAACACAACACAGACAGACATTTCCACACTTGTGTTTATTGCACGATTTCCATAATAGCAAAAACATGGAAATAGCCAAAAATTCCTATTATAGAGGAATGGATATAAAAACCTCTGGAATGTTTGTAGAACGTAATATTATGCATCAATTACAAACAATGGTAACTCTTTTAAACACTGAAAGACATGGACAAAACTGAAGAACCTTATGCTTACCAAAGGTAGTCAACCTTATAAAGACACATACTTAGTGATACCATCATTCTAAGGAAAAGGGTGAGAAATTGACGACCAGGAGGAGGCCAGAGATGGGGTGGGGCAAGGCGAGGGGCGCTGCAGGAACCGGTAGAGGGAGGGAGAGGGGTGAGATGAGGGTGTTTAACAGGGCCTTGCTGCTGATTTAATTGCTGGCACGGGCTGTGCCACCACACAGAGCGAGTCTCTCTTTAAAAAACCACAATAAACAAATAACTTGAAATCACTAAAAAAAGGGAGAGAGAAAGCTCACAGCCTTAAAAACTCTGCAGATTCCTCGCCTCTTATCTTTCAATAATGATATCAGTGGCTGAAAAAGGAGGGGAAGTAAATGGACTTGGATTCTTTAGTGACCGTGCAAGTCAATTCCAAACATATGAAAAAATCAAAGAAAAAGAAAAACAACACACTACAAAGACAGAACACTACCAGGAACTGAGAGTGATCCCTGGTGGGATAGTAGGTTATGCATTTGGACGGCGATCCATAAGGTCAGTAGTTTGAAACTACCAGCCACTCTTCCAGCGACAATGAGGCTTTCTACTTCCTTAAAGCTCTGCAGTTCTTGAAACCCACAGGGCACTTACAATCTGTCCTGAAGGGCCACTGCGAGTCAGAGCCACCCTGACGGCAGTGAGCTGATCTTTTTGAGATCAGGAACTGCATTCCAAGAAAGTTGAAAGCCTACAAGAAAAAAATTTCTAGAAACACACTACCTACCCAAACTAACACTGTCTGAGAAGAAAATTTTCACAGCCCTATAGCCCAGAAGAAAAGGACCATCATTAAAAAAGAAACAAGTTTCTCAACAAATTAAGTCCAGGCCCAGCAGGCTCCCCTGATGAGACTCCCACACAGTCAGAGACAGACTAAAAGTAATTCCATTAAAACAAATCCCACGTCATAGAATGGGCAAATACTCCTGAGGGAATTCTCGAAAGCAAGAATCACCCCAACGCCCAAACCAGCAAAGTCCTAAGAAAGCAAGCAATCTATGGACCAAGATCCCGCCTCAACATAGAAGCAAAAGTTCTCAACAAAATCAATAAAAGGACAAAGACAGACACCTGTGGCCCAGCAACGGGTGGAACATGGGGCCCGCAGTCAGAGACGACCCACAGGTGTGTGGACACCGTCTCGAACCTGGCTGAACCTGGAAGACGATGTGGCAAGGGACAACGCTATATGGGATGAGGTAGAAAGTCCAGAAAAGGTCTGTATTCAGAAAGAGTCATTCTTGCATAGCTATCGGGGTGGGAGGGCAGTCACTAGCCGGGAGGCAGACATGCATGACCTGAGGTGAAGGTGAAGGGGACACAACAAAGGGAGACACAGGGAGGGACCCCAAGGTCAGTGCTTTCCCACACACAGTCTGCTCCGGGCAGGCCCATCATCCGTGTCTGAGTACAGAGGATTGGGAAGGCAGGGGTGTGTGGGCAGGTTGGAGAGAGACTGTTTGTACATGTGCATTTACAGGCTTTGCAAATGAAAAAGGAGCACTGGTGGTGTAGTGGCTGCATGTTGGGCTGTGAACGGCATGGTCAGCAGTTCAAAACCACTATGAGCTCCTTGGGAGAAAGACCGGGCTTTCTACTCCCGTGAACAGTGACAGGGGCACTGTGAGTCAGCCTTGACTCCCTGACAGGGAGTTGTCTGCTTTTGGTTTGGCAAACATCTAGTAGAGCACCAGGGAGCAAAGTTAGGAAAAGGTGTGGGTCCCACCCAGCACCTTTAAGGCCTGGGAAGCATGCTACTTTGCTGAGCAGCCACTGGGTCCTAAGGGCTTATCAGCAACACCTGAAGCGCGAGGACGGGTCTCTTCCCACCAGAAGACCCCTGGAAACGGCCAGTCCCCTGGATTAACGGCTCGCTGAGACCGCCTCCTCCCAGGCCCTGTAGTCCCCACAGTCAGATGGTGCCCCCCCACCCCCGCGGACCCCACCTAAAGGGGGTCCAACAGAGCGATAGAAAACGTGGGACACACTTCAGACTCTCACAAGGCGGACAGCCGACTGATCGGACTCCGCAGAGCCTGCAGGCTTGTCACCCAGTACTAGGGGCGCAGGGATCCGAGAGGGGTCCCGGGCGCCCTGTGCGCACAACGCGCTCCGACCGTGGGCCGGGCTTCCAGGAGCTGCTCTGGGGGCCGCCCCCTCCCCCTCCCCCTCCCCCCTGCCCCCCCCCCCCCCGACAGCGGGGTCTCCGCCCCACCCCCAACGCGGAGCCGGGCTGGGCGGGCGTCACAAGGGCCCTGCGTCCCCTAGGCAACCTGGGGACACTCGCTGCTGGAGGCGCGGCGCCGCCGGACAGCTGTGGACTTCCTCCGAGCCGCACGGCTCCGCTCGCCAAGGCCAGGGCAGGTGGGCACCGGGGAAGCGCCACGGACGGGGGCCGAGGGGCGACGCCCGGGGCGGGGGGTTCGCGAGGCAGCCTCTTCCTGGATCCTGCTCAGTCCCAGGCTGTCTCCCCGCCCCTGCTCGGATCCCAGCCACAGGAGCCAACCCCGCCCAGCGGCCCGGGGCCGTTTCCACTGGGCACCGGATCCCTGTAAGCAGGCTGCCAGGCTTCCTGCCTCAGCTGTCCATGCACTGAGGGAGGGTCTCACCGCTCTGGCCACACGTCTCAGGGGGCAGTGATTCTTCGGGTCATGAAGCCCCTTCTTACTGGTCCTCAGAGCCCAGACCCCGCAGCGCGGGCTGCCCATATTGGCCTAGTCCTTGGTCTGCACAGAGCATGGGACTCTGGAGCTGCTCTCCAGAGAGCCCCCAGGCAATGACAGAGGACAGAAAGGACCCCCAGGGCAGGGAGGCTGGGGGAGGGGGCTCCTCATCTCATGCCCCCTCCTGGCCCCATCCCCAGCTCCCAGACCATGAACTTCCCGGCACCAGGCCTGGGCCTGGACCAGAGGAAGCTGGACAGTGTGCGCGCCTTCCTAGACCCTGAGGAGGCAGAGGAGGGGGAGGAGGGCCAGCTGCTGGAGCCCCAGGCCTGGAGGACCTACGTGGAACGCCGGACAGCACTGCGCGAGTTCCTGACCTCCGACCTCAGCCCGCACCTGCTCAAGCGCCACCACGCTCGCGTGGAGCTGCTGCAGAAGTGCTCCTACTACCTGGAGGTCCTGCCCAAGCACCTGGCTCTGGGCGACCAGAACCCGCTGGCGCTGCCCAACACCATGCTGCAGTTTGTCGACCCCTGGAAGTTCCAGCGCATGAAGAGGGTGGGCACCGCGCAGACCAAGATCCAGCTCCTGCTGCTCGGAGACCTGCTGGAGCAGCTGGACCGTGGCCGCGCCCAGCTGGACACCCTGCTCGAGTCGCCCGACCCGAGGCCCTTCCTGGCCGGCTGGGGACACGTGGAGCGACGGCTGTCAGAGCTGGCTGCCGTCATGGACAACTTCCTGGCCATGATGGTGCCGGGCCGGCTGCACATTAAGCACCGGCTGGTGACGGACATCGGTGCCACCAAGGTCCCTCACATCCGGCTCATGCTGAGCACCAAGATGCCCGTCATGTTTGACCGCAAGGAATCCGTAGCCCACCAGGACTGGGTCAGCCTGCGCTGGTTTGTCACCGTCCAGCCAGCCGCACCCGAGCAGTTCGAGCTGCGCTTCAAGCTCCTGGAGCCGAGGACCCAGCAGGAGTGCACTCAGTGTGGCCTCATCCCCGTGGCTGCCTGTGCCTTTGATGTCCACAACCTGCTGCCCAACCGTGCCTACAAGTTCACCATCAAGAGGGCGGAGAGCTACATGCTGGTGTATGAGCCCTGGCGGGACAGCCTGACCCTGCACACCAAGCCGGCCCCCACCGAGGGGGCCCGTCCCCTGCCACTGGGACCTGCCCGCCCTGCCCCCAACTGCCCCCTCTGACAGATGATTTCCTCGTATTTATCCACGAATAAAGAGCAGTATACACACACAGGCCACCTACAGCCACTTGGCTGCCTTCTGAGGGGCCCCAGCCCCTCTCCAGGGAGCACCAGCCCAGTACCTTGGCCTGGGACCCCATCTCGAGAACCCGACCAGTCCCAAGTGTCACCCCTGAACGCAGGCAGCCTATGAGGTGCCTGCTTGGCCGTGGCCAGACACTCGGGGCCGGTCTCAGACGCCTTGGAGCTAGGGTGCCCCACCAACATTTACTTGCAAAATGGCAACCTTAGTCCCATCCCTTGGCCGGAGAAGCTAAAGGGTACTCTGTCCCCAAGTGGGTGAGCTGGGCAGACAGTGGCAAGTGCCCACGCTACTACATGATGGCCGCCTCTCAGGCTGCTGTCTACCCACCAGCTAGTGACCAGTGCCTGTGTGCTTGAGCCATTCCCCACTCACTCACAGAGACTCCAGGAGGAGGAGGGGCATCACAGCCCCAACAGCCTCCGAAAGGCCTCACCCCCCAGTGAGGGATTCCCTGCCGCTGCCCCATTTCTGCAGCTTCAAGCTCACCCACAGAAGGCCTGCTTGGCACTCAGAGACTCAAACCTAACTGCCTGGCAGGGTGCTTCTGGGGATTCGCTCCCTACTGTCCCACACGATCCCACCATCCCCGGACCAGGCAATTGAAGTGGCAGGCCTGAGGGCTCACAGCAGGGGCTGGGAGGGAGGATACCCTGGGCTTGTGGGTGATATCAAGGGCCAGGCACAGTGGAAAGGAAATGGGACTCAAGGAACAAAGAGATTGGTGACCCTGAAGTTCAGGAAGGTGGGCACACAGGTCAGGGTAGGGGTCCTCTTTCAGGGTCGGGGTCCTCTTCCATAGCCCACCCACCCACAGTGCCTGGTAGATGCCCCATCCCCAGGGATCCTGTCTGAGGCTCAGTGAGGGCTCAAAGCCCCCTTGAAAAGAAGGCCCCAAGCCCTCGGGGCAACCCCTTCCTGGAGCCCTGCCGTGGGCACTCGACGGGCAGACCCTGCCCGCCACCCACCCTGGTTCCTGTGCTGTTGACTCTTACCCACCTGATCCTGGGGCTGGAGGCCTGAGGGCCAGAACCCAGCCCTCTGACCACCCCCTCCCCTTCCCCTCACAGGCTGAGCACCACCTGCCGGTCTGCCCCGGTCTAGGCCAGGTGGCAAAGGACTAGTTTGGTGAGAATGGGCATCGCTAAAGCACCAGGGAGTCACTTCAGACCCAGTGCTAGACCAGCGCCCCTTGGACTTGACCCCACAGGCACCCTTGGCACCAGCCTCCTGCCATAATGGCACGGACAACTTCGGGCACCCAGTCCTCAGCTGTGGCATGGTGCCACATCCCCTGTGTCCTGACTGTCCAGCATTTTGAAGACTCTGATGGCCACTGCCCAGATGCAGAGCAAGAGGAGGCCCTCTGGCTGCCCCCATCCCTCAGACCACCCAGACAGGAGGAGGTTCAGCGGTGCCTTTATTAAGCAGTTCTTGGTCAGAGACTGCAGGCTGAGAAGGAAAGAGGCTGGAATGTAGAATTTGATTGGTAAAAAGATCAGAATCAGGCTGCACACACTGCTTCCCCCGCCCCCTGCCCCGCCTCAAGGAGCTCCCAGCCATCTCAGTTCGCTCATAAAGTGCAACATCCAGCCCAGAAGGGGGTTACAGGTCGGCTGGCATGTGCCTGGACACATGTGCCCAGATAGGAGCAGAGCTACCTACAGGGAGGGCTGGGCAGGGCCCAAACACAGGGCATGGGCTGGATCCAAAGGGGCAGCTTCCTGCCCAACCCACAAAGGCAGCCCATCTGATTGTCTCAAAGGCCCAACCCAGAGAGTAGGCTGAGGCTAGAGGTGGGGCGGCAACCCTGGGCCTGCCCTGGTCAGATGCAGTATTGCACACCCCTGCTCCCCGGGCCCAGAGGACAGCAGCTGGTGTGGGGCCGGCTTTGCTCCACTGTGCCCTGCCCCGCAGCCCCCAAAGGACGGGGCTGTGGGTCCCAGAGTCAGATTCGGCAGCAGTGGCCAGAAAAGGGCCTGCTGGTCCAGGGTGGTCACCTCACCCTGAGCAGGAGCTACAGTCCCTATTCCAGTAAAAAGAGGAAAAGTACTGGCTTTTGGTCGACTTAAAAAGCAAAGTCAAAGCTGGTCTCTGTGGACAATGCCCAGTGTGGCTGTAGACGGCACCACACACAGGTGCAGCAGCTGCCTCACAGGCACTGGCCCGGCTTCCCAGCACGTCCTGGCATCTGGACCTGGGAGCAAGGCAATGAGGCGACCCTGCCAGATGGCGCCTGGCAACGCCCTGGACCGCAGCCTGGCCAGGCCACGCCAGGTGGCAGTGAAGAAGGCACATGGGATCCTCTGAGTGAGGTGCCCCAGGGGGCACAGGAGGGGAAGCGCGTCCTCTGCGCTGGGGCAGCGGGCCAGGGAAGGAGATGCTGGCTGCTCAGGGCAGTAGGTGTGCTGGCCGCCTCCTGACCTGCACCAGGTGGGCAGACACGAGGCTCTGATGCTCCTCACAGAAGTCCACCAGGCGGCGCCAGAGAGGGCAGCAGCGCAGGAGGAGGTGGTCTCCTGGAAGGGGAGGAGTCAGTGTGGCCCCGCCCCCACCAACCTCAGTCAGCCCCGCCCACCCCGCAGTCCTCACCAATCAGACAGAGTCCCTCCTGAGCACGCGTGAGGGCCACGTTCACTTGGTTGGGGTCCACGACAAAGCCCAGGTATTTCTTGAGCCAGCTCTTGGTGGGCCTCTGGTCGATGTCACTCTTGGGGCACGTGCGGACAGTGCTCACCAACACGTAGCGCCACTCACTCCCTGGAAGGCCAAGGGGGTGGGCGGGCAGTGAGGCCCAGGCCCTCAGCACGTCCACCCACCTGCCATAGGGGGCCTCCCCTCCCCCTGCGGGCCTCACCCTGGCTCTTGGTGATGGAGGACACAGTCACTCCAGTGACGCCCTCCCGTGAGAGCCGCTTGTTGATCTCGGCCACCTGTGCGTTGTAGGGAGTGAGGATGGCGATGTCCTTGGGCTCCACTTTCCGGTCCAAGGTCAGCTGCTTGGCAATGCGGACCTGAGGGACAGCAGAGGTGCCCATGAAGATCCCCCAGCTGGGCCCCCTGGCAGTGCTCTCTCCTGGCTACCCGCCAACACCCAGGATGCCGCCACAGCCCCGCCCCCTCCCCCCAGCCTCCAAGACACTCCCAACTCTTTCCTCCTCCAGGAAGCCCCTGACTCCCCGCCCTCCTGCTCCTCCAGGAAGTCCGAAGCCCCTTCCAAAATCGCCACTCCCAGCCCCAGTACAAAGGCCCAGGTAGGATGTTGCCCTCACTTACCACCTGCATCACCTCCTCCTGATTAGCCTTGGAGTTCTCATTCCCCTCATCCGTGGACACCAGCAGGCTCTGCTCGTGACCCTGCAGATGTCCAAAGATGACAGCACAGCTCGCCCTGGCCGCATGGCCCAGGATGCTGGGCGGCCGGCACAGGCCCTGGAAGGTCTTCAGCTTGCCCTTGTAGAACTCAGCCGAGGGGAAGGCGCAGATGTCCTGGTGCTGCAGGGGATGTTGGTGAGTGTGGTGGTGGACCCCACACCCACCTGTGTAGCCCTGGGCCCCTGGCCAAAGCCACAGCAGGGAAGGCGGGGAGACTCACCATGCGGTATTGTGTGTCCAGCATGTGGGCGTCGCTCTGGTACCTCTCAAAGAGGGAGCGGTCCAGCCCCAGGTTCTGCAGGTGCTCGCTCTTGACCACAGGCCGCAGCTGCTTATGGTCTCCCAGCAGCACCACCTGCAGGGAGGCCCATGAGCCCATGCACCCAGCACACCCTGCTGGCCCTCACCACCGCATCCCGTGCCCCTGCTGGCAGCCACATGGGTGAGGGTAGTCTCCCTTGGGGCACCTTCTGGGCCTGTGGGAAGTGCACCAGGGGGATGAGGGTCTCGGGCTCCGTGGCCATGCCCGCCTCGTCGATCAGGATCTGCCGGACATCCAGGTGCTTCAGGCTGGCCGAGGCCACGCAGCAGCAGGTGCACAGGATGACCGAGTGCCGTTCCAGCTCATACCGCCGGGCCTTCCGAAGGGTCTTCTTGTACCTGTCCGGGAGCGTGGCCCAGTCAGGCTGGGACGCCAAGCTTGAGACAGCCTCGTGCTTCGGCCAGCCGACCACTTACTGGTCAATGTCCTCCACAGAGAAGTCGTCCTGCTTCTGCACCCGGCTGTCAAAGTTCCGAAGGACAGCCGCGTAGGGGTTGGGGGCCTGCCGGATCCGGTGGTGCAGGGTGATGTTCCTGGGGGAGGGGCTCCGTGAGGTCATCTGCCCTCACACCCTGCCCTGCCCTGCCCCCTTATGCAGCAAGTCCCACCTGAGGTTCCAGTTGGGCTTCCCCTCCCGAGGGCTCTTCCTGGGCAGGCTCCTGCTGTCCAGACTCGGGGCCGGGAACTCCGAGGCTTCAGCCTGCTCGCTGTACACGCGGAGAGGCTTCAGCTCGTCCCGCCAGCGCTGCAGCATCCCTGGGGGCACCGGGGATGTGAGGCTTCACCCCTGCAGCCCCAGCAGGGCCCCCCGTGTCTACACATACACACACACACACCTGCTAGCACATCCACTGACTTGTTGGAGGGGCCACAGTACAAGATGCAGGGGCATCCCTGGCTGCGCCCCAGCTCCTGGTTAGACTTGTGGAACCAGAACACAATGTGCAGGCCCACGACGGTCTTCCCTGTGCCTGGGGTGTAGGCAAGGTGATGAGCTGAAAGGCCTATCCCCTACCCCCACCCCCACGGCCAGTCTGTCTTCCTCAGGCCTGGGGTGAGGGAGGGGTGGTGAGCACAGCACCCGCCCCAGACCACCCCCTTCCCTCCCCCCACTGCCCTCACCTGGGGGCCCCTGGATGACCGTGAACCTGTTCTGCAGAGCCTTCTGTACTGCACAGTTCTGGCTAGGGTTCAGCTTGTGGCGGCCTCCGTGCATGTCATAGTTCTGCCGCCTCAGGTAGATGCTGGGGGCCCCTAGTGGGGCAGGAAGGGAGGATGGGAGGCCCAGGTCACCCCAACACCAGGACAGGGGGTGCAGGAGGCCAGACCACCCAACACCAGACAGCAAGGTACAGGAGGTTAAAACACCCCAACACCAGACAGGGGATGCAGGACACCCAGATGCCCAACACCAGGGCTGGGGATCAGGAAACCAGTCCACTCTGAGGCCTCTCTGCCTCGTCCCCCAGACCCACCTCTGGGCGGGTGGCGGGAGGCCTGGGGACTGGGCAGGCCGAGGGCAATCCTGACAGCCAGGGAGGAGGCGTCCAGTTTCTTCAGCAGGTGCAGGGCTTCCTCCTTGCGCCTGAGGGTTGCAGGGAGTGGGGTGGGGAATGGGGAGTGGAGAAGGTGCTGAAATCCCACTGAGGGGGGGTGCTGCCCCCATCCCCCCAGGCTGGAAAGTCACTCACAGGTCGGGGAGTTGCTTGGGCAGCACTTCGATGGTGAAGAGGGTGTCAGGCCTCAGCACCTCCTCGGGGACCTTCTCGGTGGCCATGCTGAGTAGGTAGAAACTCACCCACCGACAGGCATCTTGCCGGCCCACCCGCTCCTCCTCGGTGCCCCAGTCCTCCTCAGTCAGCCCATGGGCTACCCAGGTATAGGTGCTAGGGTGGATGTTCAGGTGGGGGCCCAGGCTGTGGGGGGGCTCCCCGGCGCAGGGTGTGGCCAGCAGCCCCTCCAGTCGGACACAGAGGTAGGAGTGCCCAAAGCTGCTTTCCAGGCTGTGTTCTCGCAGGAAGGCCAGATCCAGGAGGAAGGAGCCCTGCAGGTGGCCCTGCGGCGTCCGCTCCAGGAGCCAGCTCACAGGCAGGTGCTGCAGGGTGATGGAGTCATTCTCAGCCACCGCACTGCTGAGCGACTCGAGGGTGCAGAAGGGACCCCACACGCGGGTGTACTCCTCCACAGTGGCGCAGCGGTCAGGTGCAGCCTGGGGGGTGCTGCCTGAGAAGCAGTCCCGGGGCTGCCCCACGTGCTGCAGACAAAGGCTGAGACCCGGAGCCACAGTCCACAGCTGCAGGGCTGGCGTCAGGAGACCCTGCTGCAGGGAGGCGCCCAGCTGCACCTGCAGCACATCCCCAGGGCCCAGGTCCCGCACCACGTCGACGAAGTGCCCGCAACGGCTCCAAGACACGCAGCCCAGCTCTCGAGGTGAGGGCCCCTTGGCATCCTGCTCCTGGACCAGGGCGGCTGCCTCCGGCCAGCGCCGCTGCTCCACGAGCCCCAGCAGCCGCCGCCACAGCTCGGGATCCACGGGCCGGGTGTGCGGGTCCAGGAGGGCGCCGGGTGCTGGGACTCGGCACTCACTGGTGTGCAGCGAGTAGACTCGGCGGTGCCAGTGCAGCCGCAGGCCGGGAAGGCCGTCCCGGTGCTGGGGGGGCTCAGCGAGCTGTAGGCTGCGGAAGTGCAGAGGCCAAGGCTCGGGCAGGCTCTTGCTCTGTGTGGGGAAGAACACGCGGAAACAGCGGGCGCCCGGCTCCAGGTCCACTGCGAAACCCAGCTTGTCCTGGGGGCAGGCCTGCAGGCCCACAGCCAGGTGCAGGCGATGGGCCCGGCGCTGGTAGCTCTGGGCGCGAGCGTGCTGGCGTCCAAAGTCCCGGCAGAGCGCGTCAATGTCCTTGGCCGAGTAGGCGGTGCCCTCGAGGCTGAGCACCAGCAGGAGTTGCCTCTGCAGCACCACGTCCATGTACCGGCGGATGGGGGAGGACGCCCAGGCGTACCAGGCCACCTGCAGCGCGTGGTGTGAGGCTGGCTGCTGCTTGCCAAGGCTGGAGCGGCCGAAGGCTGAGCGGCACTGGGCCTTACAGAGCTCAAGGCCTGCGGGCGCCAGTGTGGGGTGCAGGTCATCGGTGGCGATGAGGTCCTCCAGCTGCCTGAAGTCCTGGGTCTGGGCCGCCAGCTGGAGCTGCCGCCAGAGAGAGGCCAGCAGACAGAGCCTTGTGCTGGGGAGGACCTGGCCTTGCAGATGCTGACGGAGGTGCAGCGACAAGGGGACCAGTCCACGGAGCTTCTCACTCAAGGCATCCAGGCGGGCACTGCTGGGGGCCAGCTGCCACCGCAGGGGCGTGACTGTCTGCGTGTGCTCAGAGCCCACCAGGAACTCGGCCACACTGCTGTTGAACTGAACCATGTACTCTTGGATCATGGCGTGGGCCGCACGGAAGCCAGGCACACTCTCCTCGTCCAGGGGCTCATAGTGGCAGGCGCTGCCCAACCGGCGCCGGCGCAGGACCTGGGAGAAGTGAAAGGCGACCACCACGCACGCGTCCAGTGTGTTCAGCTGGGGCAGGGGCTCCCCCTCGGCCCCCGGGTGGGCACGGATCACCTGCTCAGCCTCCTCGTAGGAAAGCTGGTGGTCAGATCGGACCACTGAGGGGGCAAAGTGCTGGCCACTCAGCTGACCGCCGTCCTTCTCAAAGGTGAGGAAGAGGGATATGGCAAGGCGGTCCTTGCCTGGCTGGAGGCTGAGCAGGTCCTGGCACAGGCCGGCCGGCAGCATGGGCACTGGCTCCCGGGCAGGGGTGTAGAAGGCCGTGCCCCGCTCTCGGGCTTCCACGTCCAGCAGGCTGTCCCGGGGTAGGAGGCTGGCCACATCTGTAATGTGCACAGCCACCTCGTACTGCTGACCCAGGTCCCGGACGCTGAGGGCATCGTCCAGGTTGCAAGCGCCCTGGGGGTCCACGGTGAAGGTCAGGAAGCTGCGGCAGTCCTCTCGGAGGCCAGGCGCCCGCCCGAGCTCCCGGTGGTACCTCTGCTGAACCTTGGAGGCAGCAGTGGGGTCAGGGATGGGCTCTCGCAGGCCATACTCCAGGTCCAGCACACGCAGGCCACTCTCCCAGCTGGTGACCTCGGGCAGAACCTCCAGGACGATGCCAAGCGGGTAGTAGAAGCGCTCCCGCCATAGCACAATGCGCACCCAGAACAGCCGCATGCGCCGGGCCTCCACCGGCAGCCGCTCATGCCCCACGCGTTGCACTCGGCCCCGCAGCAGGCGGTGGATGGGCACCCGCAGTGGGTCCTTCAGCTCAGCCACAAAGATCTTGGTCACAGTGCCATCAATGGGGATCATGATGCGGGGGTCCCACCTGTCCATCCTGCACACGAAGGTCAACTCACGCCGGCAGCGCTTCAGCACGCCCAGCACTCGGCCCTGCGGCTGGCTCTCGGGCTCACCGACATCCGTGCCCGCCAGCACCTGCACCAGCACCTCGTCCCCCGTGAAGGCCATGCCACAGTGGAGGCGGCCCTTGATCTGGAAGGTGCTTGGCACACCCCCGTCCAGCGCCAGGGCTGTTGCACGCCCGAAGGTCTCCTGCAGGAAGGTGCAGCGGCGGTGAGACTGGGGCTCGGCTCGGGCCAGCCTGTGGAGCTCGGCATGTGGCAGGTTGGTGTAGTGGTGGGCTGACGCCACAGGCCCGGTCACTGTGTCCAGTAGCCCGTCCTCTCGCACTGTCACCGTCACGTTCCGACTCTCATCCAGGAGTTCCTGCAGGATGGAATCTTCTGCATTGAGTTCCCAGTCCGATGGCCAGAAGTCGGAGCCGCCGGCATCCTCAGAGTCCTCCAGCGCTGGCCCACTGGGCACCGTGGCTGCTCCCTGGTCAGCTGGGCCCCCTACAGCCACTACCAATGTGGCTGTCGACGCTCCTGCTGCCTTCTGCTCCCCCGTGGCCCCTGGTCCAGGGGTGGCTGTGTCCCTTGGGGTTGCAGGGAGCTCCATGGGCAGGCCACCTGCTGCACCACTGTCCATGGCCACGGTCAGCCTGCCCTCACGAGGCCAGCGCTGCACCTGGGCCACGCCCTGCTCAATCTGCTCCAGAGACAGGTCCTGGGGACAGGTGCTCTGGTGCTCCACGCACTCTCGGATGAAGCTCTTCCACAGCCGGCGGCAGGCCCCAAAGGAGCAGAGGGCCACGGCATCACCCACGGCCACGACCTGCGATTGCGCCCGAGTCAGGACCGTGTTAAGCACTCGGGCCTCAGTGAAGAATTCCAGACTTGGTGCCCCTGGGCTGTGCAGGCTCTTGGACGTGTGCACTGTGCTCAGCACCACTACCCGGAACTCTCGGCCTGGGGGACATTGGGATGTCTGTGGTCAGGGGGCTGGGGGACCTCTTCCCACCCTGGAGGATCAGGGGAGTCATGGAGTCAGGGAGGCTGGGGGACCTCTGGGGCAGAGATTGGGAGGTCAGGAGGGTTGGGGGGCTGGGGAGTTTTTTCCCTGCTCTGGAGAGACATGGTGGGGGTGGTGCTCAAGAGAGGCTGGGGGGATATGGGGGTGGTCAGTGAGGCTTAGGGGTGGGATCCTCATCACACTGGGGTAGGGGGGCATGTGGCTCAGAAGGTCAGGGGAGCTTCTTCCCTCCCAGGTTTGACATGATGGGGTTAGGGGGTCGGGGGTGTGTTGGGAGACCTCTTCATGCCCTGGGGGACATGGCAGGGAGTCAGGAGTCAGGGAGTTCATGTCAGGGGGTTGGCAGGAGCCCAGGGGAGTCAGCAGTTGGGACTGAGAGTCCAGGAGAAGGAGGGGCTAGGATGGGTTGTGGGTTCCCAGGTCCCCACATGGGGGCAGGGTGACCAGCCCAGTACAGAAAGTGCCCCCATGTGTCATTCTCCCCAGGGGCACCCTCAGCGGTGCTGAGGGTGGTCACCTCCTACCTGGCCCAGGGCCCCCCTAACCTGGCAAGATCTCAAAGCTGCCCACGGACACTTCAGCCAGGCGCTTCCTCCGCAGCTCCTGCCTCAGGGCACTGACCTGGAGGTGCAGCCAGTCAGCAGGTCCATCGGCCCAGCCCTGAGTCCTCCCACCCCGAGGACACACTGGGCCGGCCTCTGGGTCTGTTTCCATAGGGGCAGAAAAGGAGCAAGACACTGGCTGCTGAGCTCAGGGAAAGCGTGGCCCAGGGCCAGGTGCAGAGCAGCTGTGGGACCCCCACCCGGCCATGCTCGGACCACACCAGGCTCACCTGAGCCCCGTGGGACACTGCACAGATGAGTCGCTGCTCCCGGCCGCCCCAGCATGGGGGCCAAGTGTCATAGGCCTCCTGCACCTTCTCTACCACCTGGAGGAGCTCAGCCCGGTTGAGCCAGGATGTCTGTGACATGTCCCGCTCCGGGCTGCCCGCCACATGGCAGAACATGAGTGGGTAGTGGCAGGGGTGGCGCGGGACTCTGCCACTGGCATGGATGGGGTTGCCCTGGGCCAGGTAGAAATGGCGGGAGACAAAGGCCACAATGACCTGGGTGGAACGGTAGTTCTCATGGAAGACCACGCGGCTCTGCCGGGAGACCGGGTGTGCCTCCTGCTGGTAGTGCAGGAAGAGGCGGTTGAACAACGTGTGACTGGCCGCCTGGCCACTGGGCACGCTGAACAGCCTGGGCGTGACTTGCAGGTGGTCGCCGGCCAGCACCAGGCGTGTGCGCGGCGTGGCGTGGCGCAGCGGGGTCAGGGCCTCACACTCCAGCATCTGCGCCGCTTCGTCAATGAAGATGTGTGAGAAGAAGCCGGCGGGCACCTGCAGCTCACGCGCCTGTGACGTGGTGCTGACCACAATGCGGTGCTGCAGCAACTCGGCCTGCTTCGGTGCGCGGAAGGCCCGGCCGTCTTCCGTCAGGCAGCAGTACCGCAGCGTGGCTGCATCCGTCTGACTCGTGGGGCGGTCCTGGTACATCACCCGGAGTGGCGTGGCCTCGGGATGGCCGTGGCTGACGTAGCTGTGGAAATACTCCCGGATGTAGATGTCAGCCGCACTGTGGGAGAGGCAGCACTGTCAGGGCCTCAGGCAAGGGGGTGGGGGTGGGGCACAGCATCAGGTCAGACAGTCCCAACACTGGGATGTCTGTCGGGTGGGGAGCAAGGACACCGCTTTGGCCTGAGGCTGTCTAGAAAGGCTGACCCTGACCCTGAGAGGTGACGCTGTCCAGAGAAGGGACCCTGAGCTCTGGCTCCCAGCAGGTATCTGCAGAAGCTAGCCTGCTCCCATCACGACTTGGGAGCTGCACGTGCTGCCCGGCAGGAGAGTGGTCTTTGTGCGCCTTGGGGTAAGACCGTCCTGGGGGTGGGTCCCAATGCCAGCAGCCAGCACCTCATGGGAAGCACAGAGAAGAGCAGGGCCTGTGGAGGGAGGCCAGGGTGGTGTAGCCCCTGCCCAGGATGCCTGAGCCCAAAGCTTGAGAGAGACACAAAGGCAGGCCCTCTCCTGCAGCCTTGAGAGGAAGTGGCCCACCTGCACACTGATCCCTCTGGCCTGGGGGCTGGAGAGGCAGCATCCTGACCTTGATCACGTTGTTACAGGACCCTCAGCAACCAGAGGGAGGGGACGGAGGGCAGAAGACTGGAGTTGCCCTGGGCCCCCCTGAGGAGCCCTCGCCACCCCAGCTGACCCCAGCACCACCTAAAGCCACTTCCCTCGCCCAGGAAGGGGGAGCCCCAGCGGTCATCAGTGTTAAGGAACTGAGAGGGAAGGGGGAGCCCCAGCTTGTGGTCGGGCTGAAACTGGGACGCCAGCCAGAGAGGAAGGACGGGCTCAGAGGGAAATCACTACACCCTCAACAATAAACACCCCCCAGGAAGTGCCCACCAAGCCCAGCCACACTGACTGAGTCCAGGGTCACTGCACTCACTGCCACCTCATTCAGGGACACCGTGTCCAAAGCCAACTTGTTCAGGGCAACTTTATCCAGGGCCACCAGGCCTGGGGCACACTGCCTGCCTCCTGCCCAGCCTCTGCCCAGTTGCAAGGGTTGGGAGCTAGGGCAGCAGAGGCCGCAGGCTCCAGAGCCTGTCAGCCCGGTCACAGAGCCCACAGACCAGCTGGCCCTGGAGGAGGGCCTCGGGGTGGCTCACCTGTTGGTGTGCGTGCAGATGAGCACCTTGGTGTGGGGCTGCTCGATGACCTGCAGGGAGGCCATGGCCAGCGTGTAGGTCTTGCCCGTACCAAAGGGGCCGTAGATCAGCAGCGGGGGGGCAGGCTTCTGGGCAGAGGCGCTGCCGGAGATGAGAGCCACGGCTAGTTTCTGCTTGCTGTTGCCACGCAGGGTGGGCGGGGCAGGGCGGGGCTGGGGGCAGGCACAAGCCGGCAGGTTGGGCAGCACCAGTGGCACCCTGGGCAGCGCGTCAACCGCCTGGTGCCAGAGGCGAAAGGTCATTGGGTCGACCTGGAACTGCACCTCCAGCATAGGGCACGTCTCTGGCTGCAGCCCCAGGACCGAGCAACAGCGGGCGGGCAGCAGCAGCCACAAGGCCTGCTGGAAGCCGGCACGCGCCTCCACGCGGGCCTCAAACACAGTGCAGTCAGGCGCTGGCACGGGGGCTACAAGGGCCGTGCTGACCGCCCGCCCCAGCAGGAAGCCCTGGTCTGTGTCTGGCGCCAGGGCGGTGGGCAGGGTGATCTCGGCATAGAGCGCCCCAGGAGGTGCAAAGAGCAGTCCCACAGCTGGTGTCTGCAGCGCCGCCTTCAGGGACACATGGGCCCTCAGGTTCAGCCTGGGGGGAGGCCCGGCCTGGTCAGCTCAGGGCCTCGGTGCCGTCCCTCCCCCCACTGCCCACGGTCCACACTCACTTGGCCACCAGCCGCTGCTGCACAGCCTCCTCCTCATACAAGAACTGGTGCATCCGTTGCCGGTAATTGTCGCAGGTGAGGGGCCCTGGGCCGGGCCCACTGCCGGAGAACTCCAGGGCCAGGGCCGGCGCTTTGTACTTGGCCATCAAGGCCAGCTGCTCAGAAGTCCGTTCCACGCTGGGCACCACCTGGCGGTTGCCAGTGTGCCAGCGCTCCAGTTCCTGAGGGGGGTCGGGTGCCAGGGGACCCTGGAGCCCCAGGTCATGCACCTGACCCAGCCGAAGTCGAAGCTTTCGAAGCAGGGCCGGCCGGCGCCCGAAGTCAAAGACCACCCACTGTTCAAAGGTGCCAAAGGAGGCCCCCCGCACGCGCACGCCCACCTGGGAGTCAGCTGAGGAGCCAGGTGTGCGGAAGTGCACCCCCTGGGCATATAGCTTGCCCAGGCACTGCGGCTGGCCCGTCACCAGGGAGAAGTCTGCCCCTAGCTCCTGTCTGAGCAAGGCCACGTGCAGCAGGGGGTCCTGGGGAAGGAGGCTGGCAGTGAGTGCCGGGGCCCAACCAACTCCAGTTCACCCACTCTGAGCCTCAAGTTGCCTGTCTGCAAAATGGGATTGCAGAATCAGCCAGAGGCCCCTGTGGGCACAAAGCAAGGTGCTGCCCACAGCAGGAAGGAGGAGGGCATGGAAACAACCTGCCTTTGCAGATGAGGCAGGCAGGGGGCACTGTCTGAGGGGCTGTCACCCACCCGGAGGCCGCCTCACCTCAGAGTGGATGTGGAAAGTCCAGAGGTGCTGGGTGGTCCTCTCCTGGGCCTCGTGCACCAGCGGCTGGTCGCATGAGACCGACACGCCATCCACAGTTTCGGCTAGCTGCAAAGGGCTTGGAGGTCAGCAGGGCACCCAGCAGCCTCCAGCCCACCCGCCATCCCATGGCCCCTTGGGGCTCACCACGAGGACTTCGCTGCTGCTGCGCTGGTAGTCGGCCAGCAGCCGAGCCTGGTAGGACACCAGCCCCTCCTGCCAGGCCGCCTGCTCCCGAAGCGTGGCCGTCTGCACCCGCTGCACCCACTCCTGCAGCTCCTGGGCTGAGTGAGCCTTTGTGCAGGCCTCCCTGTACTCGCAGAGGTCTGGCCTGGGGGTGGGAGAGGCCATGGGTGCCCAGAGCCCCCCACACTGTTGGGGAGCCCATGCCTCACCTGTCCCATGCACCAGGTATCCCCAACAAGGCCAAGCTCCTCAGAGGCCGGGGGTCTCAGCCTGTTTCACAGGCAGGAATGGGGCCAGGTTCTGTAGCCCAGGGCAGGGTCCCCACGTGCCTTCACCCTCCCAAGACTGTGCTTACCTGGGGCACAGCTGGAATTCAGAGAGCCCAGGGGGCGGTGCTCGGTGCTCCCAGGGCACGGCTGGGTCAAAGGCCACCATGCAGGCATGCTCGGGTGAGGCGCAGTGGTTCTCGAAGGCCTCCAGGGAGTCGCAGGTGAGCAGGCAGACATGGCAATACAGTTGGAGCTTGAGGGGCTCCCCAGGGGGTGCCGTGGGCTGGTCACCCCCAGGGTCCGGGACCAAGAGCAGGTCCTCTCGCTGCAGTCCGCTCTGCCGCTCTGCCTCCCACACAGCCATCTCCACGTCACTGTGGGCGTACTGGCAGTGGGACACCCCGTGCCGGCATGGCTGTCCCCGTGCCACAAACCTGCAGTAGGCCAGCGGCTGCCTGAGCCTAGGCTGCAGCCGAACCTCCACGACCTGCTGCTTGTTCTCGCCAGGGCTCACGTGGGCCAGGAGTGGGCGGCAGGCCCTGTGCTCTGGGCACTGGGCCCCAGAATCCAGGGGGCAGAGGCGGGGCGGGCGGCGTCGGAAGCACCCGGAGCAGAGCAGCTGGAAGTGACCCCCGAATTCTGCCCGGAGTGTGTCAGCGGGCCCGTACGGGCCAAGTGGGGCGCTGGCACCCCCACCCTGCACGGCCGCCTTTAGCCACAGCCGGGGGACATTGTGCTCCCGCTCGAAGGTCCAGACCAGCGCCTCCTCCGGGCTGCGGGCAAACGTGCAGCGGTTGTGGTGGCGCCGGCATCCCGCCCCGGGGCTGTAGTAGCGGCACACGAAATAGCGTGCAGGCCGCGGGAAGCTGGGCCGCCGGCCCACCTGGCGCCAGGTCTGACGCCAGGCATTGGCCCTGCAACGGGCCAGCAGGAGCTCCCGGGGGCAGCTGTGCTCCCTGGCGTCCCGCAGCAGGTAGGTGCTGTCATCCAGGCGCTGGGTGCAGCGGGTACAGCCCAGGTGCAGGTCCACCTTCTTGATCAGGGCAGTCAACGAGGGCACTTTGTTGGCTGCGGGGCTGGCAGGCACGGGGCCTCGTGCCAGGGACCCCATCTTGGGACCTGGCCTGGCTCTGCGGCGGGCGGGGGCAAGGTTCCCAGGTTCAGCTGGTCCCCTGGGAGGGAAGGGAGCAGGATCAGGGCACCTGGGCAGGGAGGAGGCCAGAGGGTTGGCAGTCACATCAAGGCCTCTGGAGGAGATGGCATCCATGGACAATGACCCAGCCACCCCCACCTCTGAGGGTCTCGGGGCCTCCCTCAGGCAGCCAGCTGGGAAGGGAGGATGCAGCAGCCCGGCAAGCCCTCAGAGGTCCCACTGGCCAGTGTGGGGAGCATGGGGTCTCAGAGAGGATAGTACACCCCACACCTGGAGGGGACCCAGGCAGGTCCACACAACAGCACAGGAACTACAGGGGCTGGCCTTGCTCGGGGAGCCCCACACCCATGGGCTTCCTGCTGCACTGTGGGGGAGCGGAGTCAACTTCCTGCAAACAATTCTGGTTTAGTCCCAGGGAACTTTCTAGGAAAACCTAACCCCCCTCAAAGATTGTCCTCGTAAATGACCTGACTGCCAGCACAGCCCGGCTGCAGTAGAAACTTCGGAGCCCACCCCTGCGGCGGGGCTGTGCGACCTCCAAACCCAGAGGATGCCCCCAATCGGGGCTCTGACGCCAGTGTGGTCCAGACTAAAGGGCTTGGTGCTGGAAGTCCTGCGGTCACACTAGCCGCTCCCAGTGCCCACTCAGGAGGCTGCGCTGGACTGAGGGGAGGGGTCTGCAGGGGGCGGAGCCGGGGTCCTGCCATCCGGCTGCAGAGGGCGTCAGCCAGCCCGGGTTCAGTGAGTCTACGCCCCGCCGGACTATGGGTTTCCGGGCCTCCGGGCCCATGAGCCCCCTCAGCTGGGTGCTGCCCCCCGTTGCTCTCCCCCAGCCAGGACCCTCCAGCCTCCGACCCGACGCCGGCTGCAGGGCCCAGGGAGGCACCTTCCTCGGGAGGGCGCTGGCGGAGTGGCTACCTGCCAGCGGAGACCCCGACTCCATCTCCCAGAGCTTACCCTGCGGCGCCCCCACCGCTGTCCACGACCGCTGCTGAATGGCGCCCCATTCGGTCGCACCCGGGGACCCCGCCCCGCGCTGAGCGATCACTTTCGATTCTGCCCCTGGAGTGACTCAAACCTCTGACGCCAGATCGCGGAAATTACCTCACTGCCCCCCGCCCCGCCCCCACCCCAACTCCCGCTCCCCGGCGGCGAGGCCCGCCCGTCCCCGCCCCGTCCCCGCCCCCAAGTGACAGCTCGTCTCCCAGCGCGGTTCCGCCGGGCGCCCCGCGACTCCCGATGCGCGCCCTGCGAGGAGAGGGACCCTCCCACCCGGCCCCGGCCCCGGCCCCCCGCCCTGGCGTCCGGGCGTGGGGCAGGTGCTGCTGGGCGGCTGGGCGCCCGGGGCCTGCCCGATGCCGGATGGAAAAACCAGGCCCCAGGCAGGTAAGGTCCCCAGAAGAACCGCCCAGCAAGGCTGCTGAGTGGAGGTCACCGGAGCATGGGCGGGGCCAGGAGCTGGGGGCGGGATCAGGAGCCGGGAGGGGGTTGAGGGGGTCCGGGCCAGAGGCAGGGGGGAAGGGGAGGTCCACCTGGTGGTTGCATCCGAGCCTGGGAAATGCACCCCAGACTCAGAGCAGAAGATGTCTGCTCTGCCGGAGCCCAGAAAGGGCCCCGGTGTTCCGCACAGAGCAGGAAGAACTGGGGACTCGGAGCATGGTGGAGCTTCACACTGCCTGTGGGGGTGCCATCGTCATCCCCCTCTTCAGAGAGGCCTATGAGGCACAGTGGTGACAGCTAGTGACAGGCACCTGTTCCTGCAGGGAACTTGCCTCCGGTGTGGTGTGGTCCCTGCAGTATCATGGAAGCTGGAAATGCCCTCCTAGCCCAGGCCCAGGCCCAAAGGGGCTACTTTCTCCTGCCTCTGGTTTGCAGCCTCCCTCTGGGAAGGCCACGTCAGGGGGGATGAGGCCTCCTGCCACCAGCCACAGTGCTGGCATTTTGCAAGCAGACCCTGGGCCCGGTCAAGCCTCAGGAAGCGCTGGCTGGTCCAGCCACCAGCCAGACCACAGTGTCCTAAACGAATCCAGCTGCTCCCGCTGGTGACGCAGCAAGCCAGTGCCATGAGGAATGACCCTCGTCCACTGTCACGGAAGGTCTGCTGTTAGGGGTTGAGCTACAGATGAGGACAGCGCCCTTTGTCATCCTAGGCCTGCACCCAGGTCAGCTCGCTCCACTTTCCATCAAATGACAAGACATGGCAGGTAGCCCTCACCCAGGAGCAGTTGTCCAGACAAAGTCAAAAGCCCAGGAAGGAGCAGGAAAGGAAACACGGGTGGACAGGAAATACGGAGGCCAGGGGTCAATGGCTCCTGGGCCCACACTCACTGTGTAGGAACTGTTCAGTGGACACCATTTTGCTCTGTAAACTTTCACCTCAATCACAATGGGGAAAAACCAGATAATACACCCACATCATCTGGCAAACAGTGTGGCTCACCCCTCCCGACCCACAGCCAACATCCTGTTGGGCGGCCAGTGCACCACAACTGAGGAAGTGGCCTGGGTACACCCAGGCCGGGCCAACAGCCTCCACTCGTTCAAGACCAAATGCAAGAGCAGGTCCCTAAGCCCTGCCAGAGGCAGAAGCCCCAGGAACAAGTTTTGCAGACGTCTGCAGGGGAAGCTGTGCGGAGCGCCGAGGGCAAAGCTGGTACCACTGGTAGGGCATGCTCTTGGCAGGGGCGCTCTGCCCTCACTGTGCCAGTTCCTCATGAGTGTGCCATGAACTCAATCAAGGATGCCTTGATGGGGCAGAGAAGCTGGTCTTGAAGGTCACAGAGAAAAGCACAGCCAATGGTTCAGGATGGGCGGCAGGGGTTAAGCAAATCCTAACACAGGGTATGCATCCTGCCAGAGATTAGAACACACTGTAAAGCTACTCAAATGAAAACCAACCGTGTAGTCAGAGGTGTGAGCAGACAGCCAGGGGAACAGGGTCTCAAAACAGTTTAGTGGGCGACATAAGGGAAGAGGGACCTTCAGACCACCAGCTGTGTCTGAAAATAGAGGTGTGGCATTGGAGCAACAAGGGAAGCAGGAGGCAGGGGGGGGGGCGCGGGGAGGTGGGCAGAGGGAGGGTAATCCCTACCCAACCCCTTCAAACACAATAGGGTCATATGGATCCAAGGTTTAAACAGGAAATCACCACCATCGAGAGTTGCTCTGTGACCCACAAGGTCAGCAATTTGATACCACCAGTCACTCCAAGCAAGATGTAGGCCTGCGCTCCAGTAAAGAGTGATAGTCTCAGAAACCCCCAGGGGCAGCTCTGCCCAGCCAGCATCGCCTCGATGGCAGGGAGTTTGGTCTTGGGGGGGTGGTGGTGGTGGTGGTGGTGGTGGTGGTGGTGGTAGTGGTGGTGGTGGTGGTGGTGGTGGTGGTGGTGTGTGTGTGTGTGTGTGTGTGTAAGAGACAGGGAGTCCAGTTGCTAGACTTTCGTCTTGGGTGTGTGTGTGTGTGTGTGTGTGTGTGTGTGTGTGTGTGTGTGTGTGTAAGAGACAGGGAGTCCAGTTGCTAGACTTTCACCAGCATAGCTCTGCCTGGGAGAATAACCGAGTGATCACCTTACCGCTCAGAAGAAACACCTTCTACAGGAACCAACTCAGACCAGCAGCAGGGTCGGACACCAAGAGCAGCTGGGGGACAACCATGCAGTCAGCGCATACCTCAAGATTCCCTAGCCCGCAAGGTTGAGGAGGTGCTGCCCACCCAGATCTGCCAGCAGAACCTTGGACAGAATCTAGGTGAGAGGACAGGGGCTGTTTTCCTTGTTTTGTCTGAAAGGAGCAACAGAATCCCCCACCTGCCTTGCCCCCCAGGCCTGCTCCTCCTTGAAGACCCATCCTCGCTCCAGATGCACGGCTCCCACCCTGTCCCCTCAGGCCTCGCCCTCCACCTCACCCATACCTTGGGAAAGGCCCCAGACAGCCTACAGGTCACTGCTGTACTCACAGGTCTCAGAGCTTGGGAGAGGAGGGCAGACCTCAGTTCACCTATGACTTACCTGGGCCCCAGCAGCTTCTGGTATTACCTCAGATACCTCACCCTCGCTCCCCCGCCGCTGGCCCCAGGGCACACCCTGCCCCTGCCCTGGCCCCAGAGAGAGGAGGTCCAGTCTGTAGGTGGGCTGGGGTCCCAGATAGTATCCGAATTCCAGAAGGATATCTGCCTCACTAGCGAGACAAACAGTACCATCGGCCTTCCCTGGGGGCCAAGGGAGCAGGTCCTGGGGAGGGGCTTTGGGGAGAGAAATCTGACCTCCTACTGAAGGCTCTGTGCCCCCTCCCATCTCCAGTCCACCCAGCTTCTCTGCACCTGGGGTATCACCTGTAGCCCCGCCCTTCTTCCACACAACCACCTCTCCCCTCAGATTGGAGCCCTCAGACCAGATCCTAAACTCACAGCTGCCTGCCCTGTGCAGGGTGGGTGGGGGATGACCTAGGGGACAGGTGACCCAGGTGGACCAGGCCCAGTGCATCTTCTGTGGTCTCTCACCCTGCCACTGCTCCTCTCAGGCTGCAGGGGAAGCTGCCGCTCCTTCTATCAGAGGCTCAAGCCCACTCTCCTAACCGTCCCCCTACTCTGGCTAACATTCCAGACCCACTGCTCTAAAGGACTGTGGCTGAGCTGGCAAGAATGCTCACGGTGTCTGACATTCCCTCTGGGGAACTATAGCTGGTGGGGAGATGCCCGAAGTTGTCTTCCTCACAACACATGTGGAGCCAACAACAGCAGGAAATGGCCGAGTGGACGGCAAGGACAGCAATCAGTCCAGACCATACCACTGGTCAGCTGGTAGGCAACAGAGGCACCACGACAGGTAGAGGCCAGTGTTAGAAGTACAAGGTGCTGGGACAACTGAACCAACTTCGAGGTCAGGGACTGGCTCCAGCCCTACCTCACACCATACACCTCTCTCAGGACCTGCTGTCCAAACGTAAAAGTCAAAATGGCAGAGCTTCTTCTAGGACACACAGCTTGTTCTCACAACCTCAGGACAGGTGGATGCTCCGAGGAAAGAACTCCAAGACGTGTCTGGAATGCCATGGCATCAGAAACACTGTTGATGTTATCATCACCTTATACCCTGGGGATGACAATGTTTTTCTTTTTCGTTTCTATGGGTTTCTGTTTCCCTGCCTTTTGTTTGTTCCTGTTCGTGTTTGGTTGGTTTGTTGCTGCTGTTGTTGGAGTTGGTCTCATGCTGTTTCGTTGTCGCCATAAGAGGGCCACCAGAGTAAACCGGCTCATGCACAACCCATGGATTCTGGGCTCCCACTTAACTCTGGCCCCAATCCAAGAAGAGCTCGTTCTGATCACATAAGCCTGCTCTACTCACCTTCATGAAATGACAACTGAAGATCAGGGTGCTAAGGAAGGGGGGTGAAGAAAGCAGATGGTGCCTGGCTATCAATGGGAGCAGTGGCTGGGATCTTAAAGGCTTGTACACAAACAAGCAGCCATCTAAGTGAAGAGTCAACTAAGTACACGCAGAGGAAGCACACCAGCCTGTGGGCTCCAAAGATGACGATTGCAAAACTCGAATATGATGAAGGGAAGTGTCAGAGCTTAAATTTTGAACAGCCATTTGTAGAAGGCAATGAAGGACAGTGGGAGCCCCAACCCATCTGCAGAGCATCTCATCAGATGAAGCCGCTGGCAGGTCCCCTCTGGCCACAGGTCAGGGTCCTGAGCAGCTTTGCTCTCGGAGAGCAAACTTGATACTTGGTCAGTTAACCTCTCTCTTGACCCAACCTGAATTTGTTCTAGGCTTGTTTGTTGCATGACAAAAATTTCTTCCCTAGCTTCTTAAATATTGATGGTGGTCTTTTCTTTTACTCATTATTTGTATTTGTACATGATCATTTTGGGGGGCTTTTCTGTGTTTGTTTTTTTTAGTTCTGAACATTTTATTGTGAATTAGGTGAAGGCTTACAGAGCCCATCAGTTTTCCATTCTGCAAATCACATTTTGTTTCATCTCATGGATTGCAACTCCTTACCTATTTCCTGTCCCCCTGTGTTTTCTGTTTCCATTCTTCCTCCTATGCTTTTTAAAAATCATTTTATTTGGGGGTCTTACAGCTTTTATAACAATCCATACATCAATTGTATCAAACACATTTGTACATATGTTGCCATCATCCTTTACAAACTCTTTGCATGCTTATTTTATTTTGCTTATTTTGCTTTTGTTTGTTTCTGTTGGTTTTCCAAGTTTGTGAAGCACAGAAGGGGTGGATGCCAAGAGATATTAACTGAAGCAAGGGCTTATAGGGAAAGTGGGGGACGGAGTGGGGGATAAGGAGGGTGATGGGATCTGCGGTACAAATAAGGAATTCAGGAGTGGGGAGGGAGCACTAGAACTGATTGAGATTTTACAATTCATTTTAAAAGTGATTTAACTGTGGAAGTGTATCTGTGAGTACTCTATCAAGAAAACCATGAAACAAAAACAAGAAAAAGAAGACACAAGAGGGGGGGGAGGGAGAGGGAAAAAATGAGGAGCTGATAACAAGGGCTCAAGTAGAAAGAAAATGTTTTGAGGATGGTGACGGAACCAATGAACAAATGTGCTTGACACAATGGATGGATCGTGGTGAGTTGTATGAGTCCCAATAAAGTTATTTTTTAAAGGAAAAAGAAGACACCAAGCTTGACCAGTGACTCCCACTGGGGAAGAAGGGAAGGCATTGCTAGGCAGAGGCATTGGGTCTGGGATGGCCTGGAAAAGGGAGCACCAAGAGTGGGAGCAAGGACACTGACTGACACAACTAGAAGCTGTGGAATTGGAGAATGTGCCCTTGTATGTATTTTGGCCACAATTGGGGGGGGGGGGGAAGAACATAAATAACAATGACTACAAGAAAGAAGAAACTTCTGCATAACTCTTCTTGATAGGATTGAATTATTAAATTATATGGCATGTGGATGAAATGCTAATAAAACTTTAAAAATAAAATAAAAACAAAAAGCCAGGAGGTAGGGAAGATGGAGGGAGTGACTGGGGTGGGGAGTGATCAGTGGTTTGAACTGTTGGGTGCAGGGGTGATGGTTTGGAATGGGGCTCCCCTACCTAACTCAACAATAAACAACTTTAAAAAATATTTCATAAATATTTAAAATGCCTGCTTTGCCTAAGTCTCCAGTGAGAAAATGGAAAAACAGCTGACTGCGAGAAGTGCCCAACAATCATACGTCTGATGAAAGAGCCCTGGTGGCATAATGGGTCAGCAGTTCAGGCCCCACCCCCGAAAGACCTGAGGCCACTCTGTGCTAGGGGTTTCCATGAGACGGACTCTGTTCGATGATGCTTGTGGAGTGACCAGATTCTGCTTGAAAGCCTTGTAACCAAGCTGCCCTGAGGTTCAATCTGGCGATGCTTGAGCTGAGCTCAGACAAGGAGCAAAGGGGCATGATGGGAATAAATGCAATGACAGGTTGGAAAAGCCACAGGAGTGGTGCTCAAGGCCTCCCTTACCCAGGCACGCCCATCTTCATCAAAGGCACGCCCAGCTCAACTCCTGGGGTGAGATTGCCCCTCCCTGTGCTGGCCAGGGCAGTCCCAGCAAACACTCTGTCCAAAGACATGGCTTCCCCCTTGAAGATCAGTGGTCAGCGGAGTCCATGGGGACACTCAAAATGAATTCCGGGGTCTCACTGTAAACCGGAGCCTGCAGCAAATCTGGTGCTGGGCCGAGTTGAAGCTCTGAGTTGAGTACAACACACTGAAGAGTTGAGGTAGGGGGTCCAGCAGATACTCACGCACCATGTCCACTGCAGCCCTGTTCAGAGCAGCCCAATGTGCCTGGCAGCAGAAACCTGGCTACTCGGGAGGTGGCACAGGGGAATGGAAGCCTGGCTACCCGGGAGGTGGCACAGGGGAAGGCACTGTCATACAGGCTGATGCTGTGAGTGAGCCTCAGCGAAGGCTGTCAGATTCTACTCAGGAAATGACAGGACCCGCAAATTCTACAGAATGAACTTTCATTAGTGGTTGCAGGGAGCAGGGGCGCTGGGGGTGGTAGAGATCTGGGGTGATTGCTTTGAAATTTTGGTTTCAGTGATTTAAAATTTTGGGAACAGACATGAGGGTAAGGATCATTAATGCCACTGGTTTGCACGATTAAACTGGTGACTTTCGAGTTTATTTCACCACAGTAAAAGTTGTGAATGAAACAGTACTTCCCGTCCATTAGTAGCCACCGGTATCAAGTCCATTCTGACTTTTCCCCCATCTTATTGGGAGCGCTTACAGATATGATAACAACCCAGAGTGCAACTAGATGCTGCCACCCTCATTTTCTTTCTTCCTTCTTGAACTCTTTTGCCATCAGCAGCCCCATCTGACTCTTGTTGCAGCTGTTGGGTGCTTTCAGCTCTTAGGACTGTTCTGTGCAACAGCATGCTGCCCTGTCCAGACCTGAGGACATGAAAGCACACGTGCTGAGGAGAGACTTGTCCACACGGCTTCACTCATAACGCACTGCCACTGAGTCAGTGCCAACATCGGACAAGTGACACTGCCCTTGGGAGTGTCCAAGACTGTCAATCTTGCTGGGAGTAGAAAGCCTCATCTTTCTCCCACAGAGTGGTCAGTGGATTTGAACTGAAGACCTTGTGGTTAGCAGTCCAATGTATAACCACTATGCCACCAGCCCTCATTCACAGTACAACTCAGATGCCCTCAGCAGACCCCTAGGTAAGCCAACTGCAGTACATCGGTGGTACATCCGTGTAATAAAGGATTCTTCAGGAGAAAACGGCCCCTGGTGCACAGTGGTTCATGGGTAAGACAGTCACACTCACAGGCTGAAGAAGCCACAAAGTGAACGTCACGTCACGCCCATCCTGCGTGAGCAAACACAGGCATGCTGAGAGCCCAATGGTGGTTTCTGAGCAGACCTGCATCTGTGTCTGCATGTGTGTGAGCAAGTGTGCACACGTAGGAGGTCTGTTTATGAGGGTGTGTTCATGGCCTGGCAGAGATCAGACTCAAACAGCCCTGTCAGCAGAGGTCGGGGAGGCTGGGGAGGCTGAGTCAGGGCCTCCAGTGGTCCTCTGGACTGTGGGCTGAAGGCAGACTTCCCACTGCCATCAAGTGGATGCCGACTGAGCAGCGATCCTGTAGGGCAGGGCAGAGCTGGCCTCGTGGGTTTCTGAGACCAGATATTCTCTCCAGCTGCACTGGGGCATGAGAGTGCCACCCACACCCACCCTCACTGGAAAGGGACAGGAGCCCGGATGGGACTGCCAGGATGGGGACCGGGGCCTAGAGCAATCCCACCAATGCCTGAGGCAGAGCTCACTCTGCCCACCACACAGGGTTTCCGCCTGGGCTGGGGCAGAAGCAGGCAGTCTGCACGGCTGGCTCTGCTCTCAAGGTGTGGAGAAGCCAGCCCAGCCCCAGGCCCAGTTACCCCTCGCAGCGGTCCAGCGCCCTCCTCAGGGCGGTTGCACATGCGTGTCCTTCAGTAACACGCTGCCTCTTCTGTTCCTCCGGCATGCCCAGCCCCTGCGTCCTCATCCTTGTTTGTGGTCAGTGTTGAACAACTGGTCTTTTCGTTTTCTTATGAAACGTTTTCTGTCCACCTTCCCGATACCATTGCTGAGGGCAAATGGGTGTATAAACACATGTGGTGGAGAAAGCTGATGGTGCCGGCTATCAAAAGATATAGTGTCTGCGGTCTTAAAGCCTTGAAGGTAAATAAGCGGCCATCTAGCTCAGAAGCATCAAAGCCCACATAGAAGAAGCACACCAGCCTGTGTGATCACGAGGTGTCGAAGGGATCAGGTATCAAGCATCAAGGAACAAAAATCACATCACTATGAATGAGGGGGAGTGTGGAGTGGAGGACCCAAAGGCCATTTGTGGGCAACTGGACATCCCCTTACAGAAGGGTCATGGGGAGGAGACAAGCCGGTCAGGGTGCAGGTAGCAATGATGAAACATACAACTTTATTCTAATTCTTTAATGCTTCCTCCCCACCCACTATCATGATCCCAGTTCTACCTTACAAATCTGGTTGGACCGGAGGATGTACACTGGTACTGATGGGAACTGGAAACACAGGGAATCCGGGACAGATGATCCTTTCAGGACCAGTGGTGAGAGTGGTGATACTGGGAAGGTGGAGGAAGGGTGGGGTAGAAAGGAGGAACCAATCACAAGGATCTACTTATAACCTCCTCCCTGGGGACAGACAACAGAAAAGTGGGTGATGGGAGACATCAGACAGTGTAAGACATGACAAAATAATAAATACTTGTAAATTATCAAGGGTTTATGAGGGAGGAGGAAAATGAGGAACTGATGCCAAGGGCTCAAGTAGAACAAATGTTTTGAGAATGATGGCAACAAATGTGCTCTACACAATGGATGGATGGATGGATTGCGATGAGTTGTACGAGCCCCTAATAAAATTATTTTTTAAAAAGTTCTGTGGTGTTTTTGGTGAAGGGTTACACAGCTGCTCAGTGACAGGGTCACACTCGAGTGGGCTTGAAAAGGAGGCACCGGACACACCTGCTTGCTCTTTAAGAAAGAAACACCAAAACACAAGGCCACAATAACGAGGCCCAAAGACTGACAAGGTAAAGGAAGATGCCAGGCGCGTTCCCACCCAAGGCACACGTGTGATGTGCCGCAATGCTAGCCAAAGGCTGGCATTTAGGGCAACGAGAAAAAAGCACGCATGCATGAGGGTGAGGACAACCCCCACCCTGTACATTCCAGCCCTTTGGACTGAGATGGAAACAAACCCCTCCCCAGACTGCACTCCTCCACCGAAACCCCCAGATCAGCGGCACAGCCCACACACGTGGTGCCGGCTGCTAAACACAAGGTCAGCAGCTCCAAGCCCCCAGCCACTCAGAGGGAGGAAGTCGAGCCTGTCTGTTCCCATCAAGAGTTTCACGACTGGGGAACCCGAGGGGGACAGATGGCTCTACTCTGGCCTATAGGGTCGCTGTGAGGCAGAACTGCATTTGAGTGGAAACAAGATGCTCCATCAATCATGAACTTGTACTTACCTAATTCCCGACCCTCAGAATACACCAACAGAGGCCGATGGGGATGACAACGCAGCCCAGGCATCCCAAGGAGGAGGCTGTGATTTCCTCAGAAGCTGCCGAGTCAGGCTGCTCCGAGAACGGGTGCGTGTAGAAAGCCGGCACGGTTTGAGGCTGATCTGTTTGCCTCCTGTGGAGCAGGGTGAGGGGCCTATTTTCTGCCAAGGACCCTTTGGCTATTTACGACATCCTTCATGGGCTGCACTGGGAAGACATTCCAATAACTCACCCCTCATGTGTTGGCTTGAACCACTTCCCTATGGTGAGGCGTGGTGCTGATTTCTTTTTTAAGAATTGATACCAAAGTAGGCCCAAGGAGTTGGAGAAGATCAAAGATGTCCTAATGCCCAACTCTTCCAAGATGCAAGTCTGCTCCGGGTCCTCACCCTTCTTGGCGGACATGCCATGGAAACCCAGAGGGCTTTAAGCAAACGTTTTACACGATGGGAGGTGCTGTCCAGTCTCAAGTCTGAAGTCTCCAATGCCCAAAACCACAGCAGGTCTTCCTGCTTGTACCAAAGTACAGCCAGGAAATGGGGAGGGCGGGGTGGCAGTGTGTGCCTGAAGCAGCAGTTAGACCCCACAAAAGATGGTGTCTCTGTCATACCCTCCACCAAGGTCGGGTCTCAGTCCCACCTACCCCTGGCTGTCAGCATGGAGGATAACACCCTCAAACAGGACCATAGCCACAGGCCAGTGAGAGCCAGAAGCATAATGCGTCACACGGGGAGCGAGGCTAGGAGGGCCATGGTAACTGGCCCCGACTCCTGTGTGGTGTCAGCTGGCCACTGCCATAGCTGCACACAGCTGGAGGAAACCCGTGTTGTCCCATGGGCTGTACACACAAATGGGCCAGGTTCAGGACACCAAGCTCAGAGCCATGCTTGAGAAGGGCATTGCTTCCAGCGGCAGACGGAGATCTCCCCAAGCCCTGGGAGCTTTTCCTATAGGAGGGGCAGGGTCCAGCTTAGGAGTAGTTGAAGCAGGAAGTCCTATTGGGGACCGAGGTGAGGGATGTGATGAGAGACCTGCTGGGTAGGGACTTGGAGAGAGAGAGCACTCCTGGGCTCTGACAGGCTCCTGAGATGGGAGAGAGGGGTAGACACAGGATGAGCTGGGGTCTCAGGGGTGGGGGGGGTGGCTCGGGAGGAAGTTTTGCAGGGGATGGACCCAAGGTCAGGGCTAAAGGTGATCCAAGGTGTGGATGGGAGTCCACACTGCCCAGATCAGACTCGGCACCTGGGTCCACACTCACAGGCTGAGCACCAGCTTTTGATCCTCAGTGCAGAGGCCATTCCCTGCTGCCCTGGGACTTCTCCAGCCAGAGAGGGCTGCACCAGGGTGACCAGTGGCCCAGATATTCCGGTGTTCTTCCTGGTGCTTTCTCCAAGGACCACAGGTCTAGTGCATTACCTCCTAGCATGCCAATGGGACGTTACCAGCCACCCGCTGAGGTACTGGCCTCTGGACTCTGCTGTCATGTCACCCAAGCCAGTGGAGTGCCCTTTGACCTGCAGATTGCTTCAATGACCCAAGTGGCAGATCAGGGTGTGGCCTGAGTCCTTGCTTGATCAGCAGTGGGGGAGGCAGACTCCATCCTGGCCCGGAGCCCAGATAGGGGCCCACCCAGAGAGGGGGAGGCAGGCTGTATCCCTCAGCATACCCTCTCCACCCAGGCCCTTGCTCTTTCCAGACCTGCAGTCCAGTCCCACTGCCCCCTCAAAGGGGGAAAGTACACTAAAGGGGCTCCTTCCCTCCCCATCATCAGCCCCCTCCCCTGGGGCCACTTCCTTGGAGCTGCTTGTGACTTCTTCTTTCTGCAAGTCCAGCTTGTCTCCAAGTGCAATGGCCACCAGGACCACCTCCCCTGGGCCTGCCCCTCCAAACCAGCCCTCCACACATGCCTTCCATTCCACCAGCCCTCCACTCTCCAAGCCCCCCATGAACCAGTCCCTGTGGCCTGCACATGGGGCTCCCCCATACCCTTCCTCCAGACAAAAGCCACAGCAGGGTGAGCTGGGGGAAGGGAGGGGGCGCAGGTCCTGCGGAGGCACGAGGACAGATGTGCAATGGGCACATAGGGTGTCCTGGTCAACTGAGTCCCTGCGCCTCATGGGTGGAGCCCAGATTGGGACCAGAGATCCAGCTCAGCTCCTTAGGACGGCAGGCTGCAAGGACCCAGTCAGGGGACCACACCTTCACAGCTACCCCAGAGGCACAGGCACCAGGTTGGCTGGGAGCGCTCCAGAACAAGGGGGGAAGGTCAGTGTGCCCTCGGCAGACACTGAGGTCCCTGCCCTGTGGGCACACCCTCCCACTGCAAGAGGCACAGAATTTAGGAAAGATGTATTTATTTGAAAGCAAAATGCCAAACAGATCCCAGCAAAACCAAATACAAAGTAGCCCCGAGTGCCTTCTGCCCACTGCACTGAAGGGCCCCTGCCCACCCAGGGCAGCCTGGAGCCTGAGTGAGGATGGAGGCGGGAAGGAGTGCAGGCAGCTTCCTATGAGGGTCACCAGGCCCACACCTCCATGATGGACAAGCTGCATGCTGGGCTGTATGCCTCAGCAGACTTGGGGTTGGAGCTGGGCAGGAGAGGTCACAGGATGCCCTCTGGCTCTTGACCAAGACCCAAGGGTGTGACTAGGATGTTGGGGCAGGTGCCCGAGGCTGGGGGCTGTCTGAGGAGCGGGACTATGGAGTCAAGTCAAGCTAAGTCTCAGGAATGAGTATGTACATGGTCAAATCCACACCGCCTGACACAGTGAAAGATGATGCACCTTCAGTAGCTCGCTGTGGGATGGGGTCATCAGGTCACAGGGCAGGCTGCAGGGGCACAGGGTTCTCGGCAGGTGGGAAGATGGCCCCAGACCATGTGGGCAGTAGGAAACGCCGGTAGCCACTGTCTGTTAACAAGACCCTGCAGAACTGGGGTGAGGCTCCATGTGGGCGACTCAGTACCCGCCTTGACCTCTCAGGAGCCCCACACACAAATCCTGCCACCAACCAGCCTGTATCCCCCAAGCCCAGGGGCTGGACTTCATGGCAGTAAGTCCTGAAGACAGGGACCCTAAGCAGTGGCAAGGGTAGACCCATAGCCGTCCTGGGGCTCCAAGGCACTGTACCTCTCGGAACCCTCCACCATGTCATCTCTGCTCATGACCTCAGGCTAGGAGGCCCAGGCCAGGGCTGTGGGTGGTTGGAGCCATGCCAGCACCTGAGGGTCCAGGTTCCAGGGCTGCTCTGCTTGGGGCACCTGAAACTAGAATGAGGGCTGGGCGGGTATTCAGCCTTGTTTCAGTCGAAAATGCATACATTTGACTAGATATACCAGCCTAAGTGATTCATGGGAAAATGTGAGGAGCGGGTGTGCAGGTGGAAGGCACAGCCAGGCTGCCCCCTGCTGCCGACAAATGGGAAGACCGAATCCACAGGATCCAATGCAGACACTTGGGCTCGTCCCCAAGATACATCATCAATTCCTCCCTGAGCCGACTCGGATCCCACGGGGCCCGAGGGGCACACTGCTGACCGGGAAGCAGGGGGCCCCACACCCCGGCCCACCCTCCTGCTCAGATCCACATGTAAACAGCATCAACAAGTCACAGGTGGAAACACCTGTTTACCCAGCCTGCAGGCCAAGAGAACAGGCAGCTGTGTGCCCTTCTCTGCCTGAGATTCTCCTCTTTGGTTCAGCACCCCCCGGGGCCCTCTGCCGAGCCCCCAGACTGGGCCCAGGACCACCACCAGAGGCCTCGCCGTCCCTGCTACTTCTGCTCATGGTCTTCTGCCACTGCAGCCACTTCGATGGTGGTTGTGTGCTCCTCAGTCCCCGGGGTGGCCACAGCCCCAGGGGACAGTTGGGCCATGTTCTGCACAGCAGGGCCCAGGCTGGGCAGTGTCAGCAGCTGCAGTGGGCTCACCACCTTGACCAGAGTGCTGCCGTCCTGCAGGGCAGCTGTGCTCAGCACTGTCAGGCTTGGTGCGTCCGGGTGCACCTCCACAGCGCCAGGGAAGGCAGTGCCTGAGGAAGCCAGGACCGTGTAGCCCCCCAGCAGCGGGGAGGCAGGGGCACTGGCAGGTGGGGCCTGAGGGGGCCCCTTGTTCAGGGCAGGGGCCGGCAAAGCTGACACCACTTTGCTGAGGGGCACGCTGGCCAGCTGGGAAACGGGCACGCCCTGGGCGAGGGCAATCTGTGTGGACGGCGACAGCACCTGGGAGGCCATGGCGGCTGGCCCTGACGTGGCGCGTGCCAGCCGAGGGCGCTTCACAGGCGGTGGCAGAGACACGGGCGTCAGCGTCATGAGCACATTGCTCAGGTGCTGGGATTTGTGCTTCAGCTCCTTGGCTCGCTTCCGGTGCTCATCACACTGCTGCTCCAGGGCTGCGGGGTGGGGTGGGGGGGCGGGCAGCCATCAGGGCGGCACGCATGCCGACACCCCTGACCACACTCACACATGCATACACACATCCACTCTGCTCACCACACACATACACATGGCTCCTGATCACACTTGGCAGTGCCATCTAGCAGGCTCTCTCCTTGGCTGGGGTCCCCTCCAGCTCCCACAGGGAGGGGAGCCCAGCGGCCCCTACCTGCCAGGTCACGTGCATACTGCTCCCGGGAGCGGTCCATCTGGCACTTGTGGCTGGCCAGCACCTTCTTGACCAGGTCCAGCATGCCGAAGTTCTGCACCACGTTGTTGAGTAGAATCGCATCTGAGGGTGGACAAGTTGCTCAGTCACCCCTGGAGGGGGCTGGAGACCCACGCCTAGCACAGGCACTCCAAGTGCCCCCAGCTGCGGGTCTCACCTCGCAGCTGCAGCGGGGGTTCCTGGCCACGCTGCTGCAGGCCTTTCATGGTCCCCGCCAGATCCTGGTGGAACTCCTGGATGACCTCGTCCAGGAGCCCGGCGTCCTTCAGGCCCCGCCAGAAGGCAAACGTGTCCTCTGTGGAGGAGGAGAGCTCGAGAGCAGGGCCAGGAAGCAGGCATGGCTCCCCGTACCCCGCCCCATGAAGCCGCACCCTCCCAGCCGAGGACACGGGTGGGCAGCATACCCCCGATGGCCGTGGTCCAGTCCCCAGGGTCCTCACAGGCCTCAATGGTGATGGTTGCAGGAGCGCCGTTAACTGCAAACAGACGGGCACAGCACATGAGCCTCCCAGCCTTCATCTGACAGACAAAAGGGCTGCGACATATGCTGGCCACAGCACCACCAGAGAGCACCCAGACGCCAAAGTCCCATCGCTACCACACCCTCACTTTAGCGAGAAATGCGACGCTCTGTCCCACAGCCTCCTGAGTCAGCGCTGTGCCCCACTGGGAGCAGGGCAACCACACACCGGCCTGCACTGAAGGACACACTTGGGACTAAACACACATATACATACACAGCCCACCCATGTGCTCACACGCCCAGGACAACACACAGAACACACACACACACGAGCACACAGAACACACACACACACACACGAGCGCGCGCACTCGGGCACATGCCGGCTCACAACTGTAGCAGGGCAGTGAAAGCCACACCCAGAAGCACACCCAAGTGGGCACGTGCAGGGGTGGGATGGGGCTGGGGACAGGGAGCAGTGGTACCGTCCGCTGTGGCCGGCGTGAGGGGGAGGTACTCGGCTGCCGTGGGGCTGCTCAGAGACACTCGGGCACCCGACAAGTCGATCTTGGTGCTGCGGCAGGTGTTAGAGCAGACCTTGTCATGCTGGTAGAAGTCCAGCTCCCCAGAGTCCATGATCTTCCTGCAGGGTGGGGACTGTCATTCGCATCCTCAGTCTGAGCCCAGCCTCTCCCTGGGACTCTCCCCACCTCCGTCAGGTGGCAGTGGGGCGGGGCTCTGATGGGATGGGGTCTAGAGAAGGTCATCTCAGAGGCCACGGGGTCAGGGCTTGGCCCCACAGGAACCACTGTACACCTCAGTCCAACATGCCTCTACGTCCCTCTCTGCCAGGTCTGCACTGGTCCCCAGGATGTCCCACTAGAGGATGCCCCAAGGATGGGGGCAGGGGAGGGATGCCAAGCAATTGGAGTCTGGGGGCACCAGTCCCTTCTGAGTCTGGTTCACTAGGGGAGATCCACCAAGCTTCTCATGTGGGCTCAATAGGAGCACGGTACAGTGCACCCCATGGGGTTCACAGGGGGTATGGCTCACTGCACGACTAGAAGCGGCCTGTGGGGCAACTCACTCTGAAAAGCGCCGTAAGCACCATCAGGTAAGACGTGGATATTAAAGACTGACCAACAGCTGGGAAACTCGGGGTGGAAGTGGTGGAAGGAGTGCAGGGGATGAGGGAAGCTCAGAGCCCAGGCAGCCTCACAGACCCACCGGAGCATGATGCCGTTCATGCGGATGGCCCGCTTCCAATCCTTCAGGGTGGACTTGCCGGCCAGGTGGACGAACTCCTTTGGGCTGATGACATGCTCGTCATACTGCAGGGGAAGCAGCACAGTGCTGGGGTGGGGGGCAGGTGGGACAGATTAGGGCACCTCCCCTCTGCAATTCCTGGTCCCGGCCTGTCCAGTCTGCCCTAGCTGGCTGGCTGGTGTGGGGCTGCAGGCTGCACTCCACTCTGAGCACACGCAGTCACAGATCAACAATGGCCTGGTTCACCAAAGACTGTACTGACGTGGAAACAAGCTGGCTGGAACGTGAGTCTCTGGGGTGGGCAAGAGGCAGAGCTCCCTCGGCCTGGAGGGGGCTGCTGCTTGGGGCTCCTGCTTTGTTTTGGCTCCCTCCTGAGGCATCCTCCCACTGTAGCTAGGTCTGACCTCGGACCACCTGCCAGCTGCAGGACAGAATCCCAGCTATTAAATCTCACCCCAGCAATTGGGCACCTCAGGCCAACGTGCTTCTCCTGATAGTTAGGACCTACCTCTTGGCGTCTACATGCCCCTCCCTGTCACTTCCCAACTGAGCCTGAAAACTGTCCCCACCCTGAACTATGAGCTCTCTGCTCCTCAGCAACTGGGTTGCCCTTCTCCTGGTATCTGATGGACCAGTCACTTGTCATGTTCCCCAAGTGGGGGCAGTCGTGGACCCTGAAGTGACTGCCCTGTGCCATCCTGAGGGCAGTCATCCAAATCTACAGAGCTCTCAGCTCACTGCGGGGCCACACACCCTGGCTACACCTCACACAGCCTCTGCTAATGCTTCAGATACCTGGCCTGGGACCCTGTTCTCCCTCAGCCTCCTGCAGCATAAACATCCCTCGAGGTACCCAAGTGGGGGTGGCTGCTGGTGGCTGCCACAGGACATCTCTGCACAGGGACAGTATGATCCCGCCCCAGCACATGCAGCATCTGTTTGAAGCCATACAGACCAAAGCTAGAACAGCAGGAAGGAGCTGGCTAGCCTAATGGATCCCGCTCTTTGCTTCCCACAGGGCCATGCTGTGAGTGTGCGTATAACACGCCCTACTCTTTCTGACCTGCTGAGAGCAGGGGGAACGCTTGGGTCCCTTTCTCCCGCAGCAGCAGGCCAGCCGCATGGAGAACGGCTTCCTCTGTGTCTGAAGGTTCTTCTCTGGCCAGGATGCAGGTGGTCAGAGGGAGGTGCTGCTGGTAGTTTGGTCCAGTGCCGCTGGCCACTTGGCAAGGGGACATGCCAGGCTTCCCTGCTGTAGGTGGAGGAAGCTGGCTGCCAGTAAAAGGCGTGCGTCCCGCACAACTCTGACCTGTGGGCTGGTGCCAACTGCAGAGTAGTGGCACTCTGTATAAGGCAGTCCTCCCACGCCCTATGCACATGCACAGGCGCACATACGACATGAAAGGTGCCAGGGGCAGCACATATGTGGAGATGCTCACTGGAGGTATGCAAGGGCTCCCCCCCTCCCCCAGCTGTCCCAGATGTCATCTGGGGAGTCCCTTTGAGCCACATCTCTCTCCTCTGGGACGTGGGCAGATTCCCTTTTATTGACCCAGCGTGGGTTTGTCAGCTCTCTTTGAGCCTGTGCACTGGCGCTACTCTCCCTTGGACCCTGGGTGACCTTAGCTTCTGCGGTTCACCTTTTCCTTCTCATGGGGTCTCAAGCAGTCCTTCCATTCTGCCGTCCAGGCCACAGACGGTCTCTTCAGCTGTGCCTCATCTGCTGCTTCACCCCCACCCTCTCTTGGAGGAGCTGTTCTTTCCATTCACATCCAAGCCTTTTGTATTTCTTGAAATAAACTACACAAAATTATCGTACATCTGTCTTAGAATCCCACACACAGGTGTCTGCGGGGTTGATTCCGCTCACTCAGGTGGCCTGTTGTGTGCCTGGGGTGCCGTCTGCATGGGGGCTGCACCGCTCTCAAGGGCGGCGTAGAAACCTCTGTGGCCTGGGTCAATGAACTCCTTTCTAGGGGAGTGCTCTGCAGGCCCACAGGCTATGTGTGGCTTCTCAAGAAAGCAGTACTAGGAGTAGAGGAGGAATTTTCCTGGTGGCCCCAGGGCCCAGGTCGGTAGCCGACCCTTACACTGAGGGTTTGTCTTTCAGCTTTGTGGAAGATGACTGTCCCTAAGCCCACAGCTCTTCGGGAAGCCCCAAGCTGGTCTGCTGAGCTTGTGCGACTGAGGAAACAGGCAAAGGCCCTCAGGACGCAGGTTGCCTTGCAGGCTGCCTGCCTGCACGCTACCGCTGGGCCAGGGACCTGAGGCCTTCCTTAGCCAAGTGATGGCAGACCGCAAACCATTAACTCATTTTCAGCACAAAGTGAGCCAGCAGGAGACCACCCCCATCACTACCCTCACTGCCCTCCCCAGAGGGTGGGGTCTTGAGCTGTCCTGAGGGCTCCTTCCTTGTGTGCAGGCCGGCCCCGCCCCACTGCCTCACCTGGACGCACTTGACGTTGATTCCCGGGCACACAAACTTCCTCCAGATCAAGTTGGCTCTGCTGTCCCCACAAGTGATAGGGTATACCACCTCAGCCTCCAGGCTCCCCTCCTCTTCAGCAACCTTCACTGCTCACAGGGAGGGGACAAGGACAAGCAGTTAGCACCCTGCCAACACTTCCTGCAGAGACAGAGAAACAGCAACGGAAACTGCGGCACAGACAGGCCCAGAGACGGATGAGGCTGTCTCCGCACCTGCCCCCTCACTGGGCAGACTCAAGTCCTGGAAATGCCTTAGGTACATGTACATGACCCACTTAACAGACACAGACCCTAAGACTGCTGACCTACTGCAGTGTGTCCCGTTGCGGAGCCAGCAGGGGAGAGAAGACCTGCTATTTACTTGAAACAACGAGAGCAAACTGGAGATGAAGGTTTCACAGCATCTGGAGTCCCGTGGGCCCCAGGCGCCCATGGTGTTTCCAATCGCCTCACATGCACATGAGGGCTGGACCATGAGTTCAGCGATGTCGTGGCTGTGGTGTTGGGAGGAGCACTAACTAAACAGAGGTGGCCAGGAGCACACAGCTCTGCAGTGGAGGACAGAGCGCTGGCTGCCCTTGGAAGAAAGGATGGTGAGCTCTGTCTCGCGAGAAGACAGTCTTGGTAGAGGGGCAGCACACAGGAAGACCCTCAACCCAGACAGAAATGACACAGTGGCTCCAACCACAGGTTCAGCTGTGAGTACAGCTGTCAGGATGGGCAGGACCGTCCAGTGCTACATTTTCTTGTATGTGGTGACTGGCTCGACAGCATCTAACAAGGACATCAGAGTTCCTCAGAGGAGCCCTGGTGGCACAAGGGTTAAGCACTCAGCTGCGAACAGAAAGGTGAGCAGTTCATCACTGGAGCTCTGGGGGAGGGGGCACAGTGCCCCACAGTGAGGGCTGTGAGCCTGGACTGGGCCCCTGTGAGGATGCTGTGGGTGGAGCCCACCTGTCGGCACAGGGCTGGCCTTCCACGGCAGGGGCCTTCATCTGAGGGCGCAGAGTACCAAAGGCGGCCAGAGGAGAGCTGCTTCTGCCCATGGTGGGACAGTGAGGAAGGCCAGGCCAGAGGGGTGTGTCGCCACAGTGCTGGGAGGCCTGCCCACACTCGGTGTCCCGGGCAGGGCAGAGTACGGGGGCAAGGACTTGGGCTTACAATTGGGGGTCTTGTATGCTGGGTCTCCCTCAGCAGTGAGGAGGGGAGGCCCCTGGTTTCCTGCTCAGGCTGCATGAGCTCTGGGCCGCCCTGTGAGGACCCCGGCCTCCTACCCAAAACGGCCTCCTTGAGCTGGGACGAGGCTGTGAAGGCTGCGGCTGCGGCAGCCGCCGCGTTCTCCGTCTCCATGCTGTCTTCCGTCAGGTCGGCCCTGAAACACCGAGGAGAGACGCAAGTCAGCCCAACACTGATGCGACGAGCCTGCGTCCATCAGCCCAGAGCACCTGGCGTGGGGGCAGGGGGGCTCTGCCCTCAGTGAGGCTAGTTCCCATCGCGGTCCTGACACAGGGAGGCATAAACGAGGAGAAAACCCTTGTCTCCAGCCAGTCTGAGAAGTAAAGGCGAATTGTGCGCCCCACGTTCACCTCCAAGCTCCGTCCGTGACCCAGAACCAGAAATACAGATACAGGTACCTTAAAAACCTTCTGTGGGGGGACGGATAGTAGAAAAGTGAGTGAAGGGAGGGAGACATCAGACAGTGTATGTAAGACATGACGAAATAATAATGATGTATAAATTATCAAGGGTTCATGGGGGGGGGGAAATGAGGAGCTCAAGTAGAAAGTAAATGTTCTGAGAATGATGATGGCAAGAAGTGTACAAATGTGCTTGCCATAATGGATGGATGGATGGTGGTAAGAGTTGTATGAGCCCCCAATAAAAGGATTTAAAAAAAAAACAAAAAACACCTCTCTGTGGTAAAAAAAACAACAACCCAGGGACCATTTCTTTAAACAGATAAGTTAGTTTCTTGGGAAGCGATGTGCCAGGGGAGTGGTGAGGGGGCAGGTCCTGGGGTGTGGCTGCGGCAGGACTCTGTCCACCAGAAAACAGGTTCCACAAGAAGAGCCAGGTCCCAGGGAGGGGACGTCAGAGAGCAAACACTAAAGAAGTGCTGCACCAGCTGGAATGAGACTTAGGCATCCAGGCCCCTGCTAGCCAGTGCCTCCCCAAAGTTACCCTCCTGCCTGCCTCCTCAGAGCACTCACAGGGCGGGCGCAGCACAGAGGGTGCAGGCAGCTGAGGCAAGGGCAGGGTCTCAGCAGATGTGGCTGGCTGAAAGCTGCTTCCGGAGATTTCCCCTGGGCTCGCCCCGCCCGCCATGCCACACACATGGAAGCACGTACCCGTGGGGGGCTAGGTTGGTTGTGACGAGCACGGTCTTCACCTCCTCCACACCACTGCCATCGACGGCGGTGTCGGGCGTTGTGACCACCACCACCTCCTCCATGTGCACGCTCACATCTGGGGCAGCCATGGCTCAGTGGGCAGGCTGGCCAGGCCTCAGAGCCTCTCCTCCAGACTGTTACAGAATGGCCTCCGTGCCTGTACATGAAACACGGGCGAGTGTCACCTCAAGCCCCTCCAGGAACCACCTCAGTCCCAGCCCAAGGCATCTGACAATTACCAGGGAAGAGGACTGTCCCAGAGCTTCTGGCTCAGGTAGAGCAAGCACAGTGCCAGTGGGGGGCACATGTACACCCTTCCACCCCTTCTTCCCACAGCCCGGGGGCCCTGAGTCTGGGTGGGTGGAAACAGCAGGGTTGCAGGAGGGGCCCAAAGGAGGCTCCCACTTCTCCCTGGCCCTTTGTGTCTCCCAGACCGCTCAGCAGGTGCAATCAGAGAGGTCCCCATGGGACAGAATAGCAGGCATCATCCTGCACTCTATGACTTTCTGTCCCCCAAAGGCTTCTGGGGTGGCAGAGTAGTGGCAGTAGCTGGCAGGCATCTAAAATTATTCAAAAGGAGACATGGTCCAGAGGACAGACTGGGCTGGGCACCTGCTGCTCTTTCTCCCCACCCCAGGGGGCCTGGCAGCAGGGCCAGACCCAGCACGGATGGGATGGAGGCCCCAGATGCTGAGCCAGAGGTCAGACCTCACTCGGAGATGCAGAGGGGAGCAGAGAGCTGTGCACGGGTCCCTGAGTGTCCCCACATCTGTGTGATAGTGGGCCTGCGCCCAAGGCATAAACCAAGGCTCCACTCAGATGGGACACAGGCAAGGGCCCAGCCGGTCTCCAGGGGCCTCAGGGTGCAGCGAACACAACACAGATCAACTGCTAGACGACAAGCAAGATGACAAGCAAGCAAGATGACAGCCCTGACCAGGAGGCCAGGCCTCGACCTGCAGCCTGACTCTAACCAGGTCCGTCTCCTGCTACAACAAAACTCCTGCACTCTTTGAGATCAAGACAAGACCCACAATCTCTGAGTCCAATGTTCAGAGCATGCAGAACACCATCTAAGATGACACGACGTACAAAGATCAGGGCTGGCCAACGGATTCAAGGATAAAGCCTGCACTGGGAAGACCACTGACATGAACCAAGATGTTAATGTAACTATTTTGCCTTCCTCTGAGAGTCAAGCCAGACACTGTGAGACAAATGGGAAGCTAGGGTGTCTCGGGAGGAAAATAAGTCACGACCAATGGGAATTTCAGAATAAAAAACTACAATAAAAAACCAAACAGCTCTCTGGGTACAGGGTGCATGGAGGTGGAGAGGGCGGGAAGGATCACGAACACAGCACTGAGTCACCAGCCACAAGCTTCCCCGAGGGACCCCAAGAGGAAGTCAGTGACAGCCAGAGTTTAAAGGGGAGGGCAACCTGGAGGGTGAGCACTCCCGGCTCCGAGGTCCAGGAGGAAGGACACGATGCAAGAGGAGCTACAAACATGTTCACTGGATGGCTGAACACTGCTCAAACTCGGGGAGAGGCAAACTCACATCTAAGAAAAGGCCAACCCAACAGGGGCAGAGAAATACACCGCCACAAAGCAGACAGAGGAGAAAGCCAGCGTGCCGCACGCTGCTGGCCAGCTTCCGAAGAACAAGGGAAAAATCAAGGCATTTTCCAATTCCTAATAAGAAGGGGCATTTTCAGATGAAGGGAAATTCAGAGAATGGGGTGCAGGTGGCCTGCTCTAGAAGAAAGGCGGGCGTGAGGCCTTGGAAGAGGAGAGGAGTTGGAGCAGGGGAAGCGCAGACCTTCCACGTGCAGAGGGGAGAGGGACACGAAGGACAAGGCATCACCAAAGGCTGGTAGAAAAATCCCAGAACTTTTAGTCCCATTTTCCATCTGAGTAAATACAATAGGTTGTGTTTCTCTGCAGTTCTTTAAAAGACCTCTGACAAGCTGGAAGCAAAATGACAGTCAGTGGAATGCAGGTATGTGACAACTACCATCTAAGAGTAAAGGGTCTGAATGCTAGTACTGTTTCCACATTCTGCTTGGAAGGGACAAAACACAGATTCTGAGTAGACTGTGAAACACTAAGGATATACATTGTAACCGATTAAACCGACAACATAAACACAAGCTACACATCAGAAGACAACACTGGCAAACCGTACTGAGAATGCGTACTGAGAATGTACAAAGAACTCTCAAAACGAGGCAAGAAGAAAAGCACAGCCTGGCAGTTCAGACGTAAACACAAACTGAACCTGAACAGATTCTTCTCCAGGGACACAGGGACAGCAAGTAAGCGCAGGGAAAGCCTAGCGTGGCAGGAAGAGACGCTCCCCGCCACAAGGCAGCAACAGGGGAAGGCATTCCGCCACCCACCCCAGGCCTGCTGCCCATGCAGAGCACCAAGTGTGGGTATGGTGAGGGGCACCCGGGCAGCACTGGGGCTGCTGTGGGCATCAGCTTGGTAGGCAGATGCTTAGAAAGGTATGTGTGCCCTTACCATATAACCTAGCAGGCCTACTCCTAAATGTTTACCCTGGTAGGGTTACTTGAAGACCTACATGCAAATGTGGATGGCAGCCTGATTCAGAAATGGGAAAACTAGAAAGAGCTCAAATGCCTTCAGACACTACACTGGCAGGATTCCCCTCTTTCAGTCAGAGGGGCACTGAAGCACCCACCATCGGAAGACTCCCAAGCCCTACAGCCCCGAGGTCCCATGCTTTGACCCTACTCAGGGACATTCCCACATGACTGCAGTGACAGGAAGGGACCACTGAAGCCAGGGGCTGGGGAGGGGGGAGTTGGGTTATACCAGGATCCCACAACTGAGTTTTTGGGGCAGCAGCCCTGCTCTGTATTCTGAATATAGTGGGGTTATACAAATCTACACATGTGCTAATCTAAAATGTATAGAATCATGTACCCCAAACCATAAGCACTAACTGTTGGTTTTGGGGTTTTTGGTTTTTAAAAAATTAGCAACAACAAAGCTATGACAACAGAATCACTCAGACTGGATACAGCCAGCCTATTCCAACTCACAGAGACTCCATGGGCAGCTTAGACAAACATACAGGCTAGGAAGGGTAAAGATGGAAAGTTGCTAAAGACAGAACAAATGCTCTCATTGGCGATGGACAGGGGAGAGACGAGAACACTCTGGGGGGCAGTCTGCAGGCAGACTGCCGAGGCTCTGTGTTTCTTGTAAACTGGGAGTTGGTAGCAAACTGCATCAAACAAGTGTGCTGGTCGGCATCATTGGTGCAACACTACTGCTCAGGTCACATTTGTGTAATTCTCACCATCTCTCGACCCTTCACCACACCACTGCACACTTAGTTAGGGTGAGTGTAATTTTTAACCACACCGAAAACCAGAAAACCCACTGACTGGCTTTCCTACAGTGGGCTGGAACCAACCCGCAAGAGCTCCAATGTACGCCTGTACGTGAAATTGACACTTAACTACTCTTAAAGGCAGACTTCAGTGGCGCTAAGTATCTTCATGATGCTGGACACAATCATCAAACTCCAGTCACTGCCACCACTGAGTCCATGCTGACTCAGAGCCCTCACAGGACAGGGCAGAGCTGCCTCTGTGGTTTTCTAAGGTCACAAAACTCTATGGGAGCAGAAAGCTCATCTTCATCCTGCAGAGCCTCAGGCTGGTGGTCTATAACTGCTGACCTTGCAGTTAGCAGCCCACTATGTAATGCACTAGGCCACGGTGCTCCTAGTGTGTGATTACTACCACTACCACCAGGGTGCTCACACTTGGTCAGCATGTGAGCTACTTACAAAATGATCAAGTCAAAATTATCTACCAACTACAAAAATGCAAAACATATATTTATTTTTAATGTATTACATTTATTCATAAATGCATTGAGAATTCTTTAAATGTACAATGTATGTTTATGTACATTGCATTAACTGCATGAGTCCATATTGCACAACGCAATTAACTCCGTACGTTTTCGCCATTACCTGAGTTTACTCTGAAGACTTGCTCTGAACGGAATGAGCCAGGGATGCATAGTCCGGACAGGAGCTGCTGACAGCCAGTCTCAAGCACACTTCCAAATGATCATCCGTCATGGTGGAACAGTACTTGGACTTAATGACCTTTATGTGGGAAAAGGCTGACTCACGTAAATAAGTAGAGCCGAATAATGCAGTCAAGGAGGTCGCACATTTTCTCATGTTTGGCTACTTTCTCTCTGTGAGTAAGATCCAGAACTGTTCATGCACTCTGGACTTCAGCTGCATGTCGGCTTGTAGCATCAAAATCTCCCATTCTGTGTGTTTGTGATACGTTTTTGTCCTCTTACTTGGTCCAGCTCCCATTCATTCCAATGTTCCTTCTTATGTTTAAGAGGAAAAAAACAAGGTCTAAAAATTGGCGATAACTTAGCCTGTCAGTGTTGCTGCACTTAGCGCAGTTGTTTGAACATGCGTTTGACACCTAAGATTGCATCTGATTGGCTGTACTGTGTATCAATTAAGTGACGGGATTGATGATAGGCTTATGTCAACTTTTTTTTTAAAGGCCATAATGCCATGCGATCTACCCACACTATATTTGAGATCAACTAGTAGATCACAATTGATGTATTGAGCACCCCTAATACTGTAGTTTTTACTAGGACCAATTCAGCAGACCTTGTCTCATGTTGTCAGGGATCATCAGTCCCTGGAGGACAGACAGCAAGCTTGGTAACATGGAGGGACAGTGACAAAGAGGCAGACCTTCAACTAGACAGACTCAAACTGACACCATGGCTGCCACAATGCGTTCCCAGACAACAGGGAGGGCGGTGCAGGGTCAGGCAGTGCTTCCTTCTGAGCTGGAGTCCATTGGACACTACCTAACGACCACAACAGCAAAGACTCTTGCATGTCTGAAAATATTTAAACCTTCTCAGTCCATATTACCTTTCACAAAACCTACTTCACTGTCACTTCCCCTACTCCAGGAGGCCTATTATTTCCCCCAGATGTGGGGTGTCCAGTTTCGGGGTGTCCGTTAGTGAGGCCTCTTGTGCTGAGGAGTTGGGGCCCCAAGGACTCCGACACAGGTGGTGCTGAAAGAGGGGCAACTGGTGTACTTCCAGGGAAGGAGGCAGGGGGCAGGAGCTGTCTCCCCACCAGTCTCTGCCTAGGGGTAGGTCCCCAGGGAAGGTCCAAGCAGCTGTGTCACCCACAGGGTTAGCTGGGGGCTCACAGTGGGAGGGAGCCAAGATCTCTCCTGAGTCTTCACTGATTACTGACTGGCTTCAGGAAGGCTCTGTCCTCGAGTCAGTGTTTGCTATGGACCCCCTGTGGTTCCCCAATGAGCCCAGAGGAGGTCTCCGAATCGTAGCCAGACCACTGGTCAGAGGGCCCATCTGGTAACCACATGACTATGGGAAACTGATGTGCCACTATGTTCTGGCATCTACATCTTCGACACCATGATGCCTCGGAGGTCACCCACGCCCCAAGATTGCTTTACCTTCTCTGTCCCTCCCAAGATGTAATCAAGGGGCATCTATAAAACACCTTTGAGTTTGTGTTCTCGTTTCCCCCTAGAAGAGCCCTGGTGATGTAGTGGGCTACAAGCTGAGCTGCTCACTTGAGAATCCTTAAGTTCAAACCCAGCAGTCAGTTGCTCTGCAGGAGAAAAGATGAGGCTGTCAGCTGCCTTCAAGATTTAGCTTTGGAAACCCAGGCAGCAGTTCTGCTCTGCCTCAGAGGTCACTGTGAGTTGGTGGCAGCAGGTGGGCTTCCTGACACACAGAGGCAGAGGTCAAGGGGCCATATAGCTAAGAGGCTGCGGACCACTTGTGTTGCCATTCATCAGTCAGTGCCTGTATCCTGACTGCTGACTGACCCGCACTTGTGGTGACCTGTTGACTTCCCTCATAAACCCCCATAATTGTGAGTAGTTTGAGTTCTGGAAGCCATGTTAATGAGTTTGAATCCAATGGAGAAGTAGAGTTTCATGGGAGGAATGGTGGTATTGGAACAGGCACAGAAGGATGGGCGGCAGGGACAGGTCTGACTTCTGCCTCAGGGCTATTGGACTGGGCTGGTGTGGAGATATAGCCAGAGGAGGTCAGAGGTGTCCCCTCACCTGGTTTTCTCAGAATCAAAAGTTAAAAAAAAAACCAACCCAAAAGCACATGAATAAAAACCATACCCACCAACCCAAATTTCCATATGCACTAAAACACTAAGTCACTACTGTTTCTGAATCTCTGTGTAAATGGTTGTGAATCAGTCTGGCAGCTCTTGTCCACCCAGGGGTGACTAGGAAAAGGCCTGGCAATCTCAACACCAGCCACTGAAAGCCCATAGAGCCTAGACCCACTTGATTCAGGCGTAGCGACTTACGGAACCGTTGCCTCCACCCGAGTGAGCCTGTAGAGTCACAAGTCAATCAAATGCTACAACAGGGGCTCGGGGTATCCTGTGGCAGTCGTGTAGGTCAGCTGCCCCAGCAGGCAGTGATCCCCAGCAGGCCACCTGGAGCCCTGCTTCGCAGAAAAGAGCTCCCACCTCTCCAAGGACACCTCAATTACACACACAGTTGCTTTGGTCCTGTCTCCCAGAACATGTATGTGCAGGGACCAAAGACACGAAAGGCTGCGAGTACACCCAGCTAATAAGTAGACGTGCAGACCCAAATCCCTGCCCACCGTTTGGCTTCCTTGCTAGCTCAAATTGAACCCCAAGTTAATTTTGAGGCCAATGAACAATAAAGGAGATCTCTGAAAGAGCAGTTGAGGCTGCCATTTCGCATCCCTGAGGGTCATCTCATCTTAATCTACCAGACCCCCAAGCACCACCTCAAGTCCCCACCCCTGCTGTGTCCACTTTGACAAGCTGAGGCACTGCTGTCCATCCGGAGAAACTGGCCACATGCAGAGTCAGGGCCACTAGTGGAAAAGGTGCAGCCATGGGGAGGCAGCCATGAGCAAACACCCCTTCTCCCTGAGGAAACCAGGGGTTAGCACCATCTCTGATTTTGAAGAGGAAGTGTGCAGCAGCCCTGCACATCAACAGTACACAAGTGCACCTTGGGGGATAGGCTGTGGGCCGAGGACATGGGCCTAGACCTTGGGGACAGGCTGTGGGCCAAGGACCTAGGCGCAGACCTTGGTGAAGAGGAGCCTGAGGATAGGCACCAACTGTGGCTGCCATTTGACCTCATTTGTAAGGCAAGATCTCTGCTCGGGTTTTGCTTCAGCTTAATTCATTCTTTACAGGCAACTCACCATACAAACTGAGCACTAAGTTAATCAAGTGGTTTGCCTGGTTAAAACGAGGACACACACAAGAGCACACGTACTCACAGTACTCGAGCATGAACACATTAAGACAAGACCAAAACCTTAGCTAGTGTGCAACCAGTATGAGATTCAGGCCTTTGCAGGTCTTTCAAGCTAATTAAAAAATATTTCCTTTAATGAAAACTCTGAACACGTATGAGATCAAATCAGTGCCAACAGGGTGAGATTTCTTTGGCCTTCACAGTGTTGAAAATATTTTTTTAACTTGTAGCAACTTTCTGTAAGTTTAATGAGTTTACAGCACAATCCCAACTTCCAACTTTCCTCAGGAAGCATATGAGAGGCAGGCCCTTGGGTGAGCATGGAGGCACCACCTGGCAGGCTAGAAAGGCCCTCTGAGTATCCACGCTGGCTTCACCCAGGCCACTCCAATTCGCCTGGCTAATCTGGTTCCACAAAGACCTTTGAGCTGCTCCTTCCATGCTCCAGGGTGCAATGACTGAGGGCGGAATCTGCTGGCAGGGGAGGTACAACCAAGGAGCCTTCTGGGGCCACCCCACTCTGGCCTACAGAGCTGTGTCCAAGTGTCTTCAATGCATAAAAGACGTCTCCCTTTTTGAACCCCTACGTACACAACGTCCTCCTCCGTCCAGCCTGTCTTCCCCTTCCCAGAAAGTCTCAGGATGGTGCTTAGAAGAAATACATGTCCCCAAGCAGTCCTAATCATATTCGGGTTTTATCTCATCTCTTTAGCTTCACCCTTGCAGGAACGATTCACTTGGAACTCCGCTGTTTGACGTGGCAACAGACAACTCCGGGTCCTCAGTTCTGAGATGACAAAGGTCACACGTGGTCATACTGGCCGCGGGCCCACAGCAGTCTCGCTCCTGGCAGTGCGGTGTTGTCCTCCTTAAGTGCGGCCCACTGGCTACAACAGACGGAAATACTGTCGCCCGCACTGTGTTCTGCGCTTTCCACATGAGAGGCCTCTGGGCACTGCTTTTCGGTTGTGATCCAAGGGTTTCCCAAGCCAGTTTCCGGTCGAAGATCACCTGCGCTTTCTTCCTAGTCTGTCTAGCGTGTCTGGCACGTGCGACGCGGGTTCTGCAAGTGCCAGCGACCGCTTCCTGCCAGTGAGCCCTCACAGTATCGTTTCCGCGGATAGGTTCCCACCGACGAATCTGCGAGAGCACGGTTCCTGCCAGGGGCTCCCCGTCAGTCAGGACGGCTTCCACGGCGCTCCCTCCTCCGGGCTCGGGGACGCCGGGCTGCCACTATCGGCCCACCGTAACACCAGACCTACCAGGAACCAGGCTGACACGCCGGGCGCCCCGAGGGGCCCTACCCGCAGGCGGCCCCCAGCTGCGAGCCCGTGCCGGGGGAGCAACGGTGGCGAGAAGGACGGACGGCCGCCGCCCGCCAGCCTTCCGCCCGTCGCCGCCCCCGCGGCGCCCAAGATGGCGGCAGGAAGCGCCGCCGCCCTCGCCGCCCTCGCCGCCTGACGCGAGCCGTCGCGCCTGACGCCGCCGCCCCTCCCCCCGCCTCCCCTCCCCCCGCCGTAACGTCCTGACGCTCCGCAGGGACCCCTGACTGGACGACGGCGCGCGAGCGGAGCAGAGGCCTCGCCGCGGGGGGAGGGGGAGCGGGGGCCGGCCCGCCGCGGGCGCCACCTACCTGGGGACCCCAGCCGGGCCTACTCGCGCGCCCGGCACCAACAGCAATGCGCTGGCGGCGGCGGCGGCAGCGCGGCTGGCGAAGGCGGCGACCGCTGGCTTCACTCCTTGTGGGCGATTCGGCGGCGGCGGCGGCGGCCCGGGCGCGCGCCTCCTCGTGACGCAGACGGCGGGGTCGCGCACGCCAGGGTGGGGCGGGTCCAGTGACTTATTTGACGCTGGATGGGGAAGCGGGCCTTGAGAAAAGAAGGCCGGAGGGGCGCGGCGCGCGTGCGCGGTTGCGGAGGCGGGCCCGGGAGCAGAGCGGCGACGCCAGCGCATCCGGTAGCGGCGTCCCAGCTGTGCGTCCTCGGCCCTTCCCGGACCTCGTGTCCTCTAGGAGCTCCTAGTCGTCTCCCGCGCTCCGGCTCGGCCTACTGAGCCCGAGCGTCGCTTGCCGCCAAAGTGAGGGGACCCGGAGTTGCAGAAGGTTTGCCTAAATAGTTTATAGCAGCCAGTAGCCGACCCCACCCCACCCTGCGGGGAAGGACAACGGGCGCCCAGAACAGTATTAAATTACAAGAGAGTTGCCGGGAAACGCCTGGAAGAGGGTCCTCTGCAGCCGTTGCTTTTATTAACTTTTTAACTCTTCGGCTGTTAACCGAACGTGGTTAAACCGACCAGCTGCTCTGAAAGAGCAAGATGCGGTGGTCCGCCCTGTAAAGATTTAGCGGTCTCGGAAACAAGAACATCGCTGTCGGGATCCACTCGGTGACTGTGGGTTCGGGGATAGGAGGCTTACTGGTTTCCAGAGCTGAATTCAAAAATGGTTTTGAACACGTCGTTTGTGGGTTTGCGCTGTGCTCAGCAGCGCCCCTGCCTCCTGGAACCATAGTGCCCTCGTTTGTCCCCCAGACCAAGAAGACAGCTTTGTTCCCTCTTCCTGCCTGCACTGTCCCAGCTGCCAGCCCCATGGTCACACAGAAGCGCTGTCCCAGCTGCCAGTCTGCTTCCGCCTGTGCTCTGGCAGCCCTGCCCAATGGGAGTTTGTGTTCCCCCAGCAATCTCCCCAGCTCCTGCATCTCAGGTGTTTGAGATCAGAACAAAGACAGACCCCCGTTGCTGTCCTTAGCGGGGCTTCTGAATTGCATGCTGGGTGGGGAAGGTGTGGCCTTGTGCCAGTGGGATGGCACAGCCAAGCGGGCATACCACTGTCCCCTCCCAGCTGTGTTGGTGACCTGGGCCCAGAGACTTCTCGGCCCTTACCAACGGGGAGGTAGAAGGCCTGAGTGGGAACAGGAAATGGAACCCCTCAGGGTGAAGATGGCCCTGTAAATCCCGTGACGCACCCAGCCACAAGGACCTTGTGTGAAGCTTCAGCTTTGAATCAAAAGATCAAAACTTGCCAGTTACTCAGTAGTTACATCTCTTTACTCCAAGACTGGCTGAGGGAAGGGAGTCAGAGAGGCCGCGTTGGGTGAGGCCTTGGCTCTGAAGCCCCCAGCTCAGGGCCACTGCACGGAGGTCTTGGACATCAACTGGTTGTGGAGAGCACCTAGAAAGTGCAGAAGGAACTGTGCAAGGACAGGAATGATCCTCCATGGACAATGGGGAATAGGCCAGTCCCACTTAATGGAAGTAGAAGGAAATAGAGAAATGAGTGAGAAGGCTAAAATCACTGGGCAAAAGTTTGAGGAGAAAGGCATTAGCCTGCTGTCAGGCACCTCCTCCAAGAAACTTGTGCTGGTTGCTGCTGTGGAGAACTTGGCCTGGGTCTCACCAGGGAAGTGAAGATGGCATAGGTCTGAGCTGTCTGCAGGCTCCAAGGAAGCATCACCACTTCTAGTGGCCATTAGCATCCCTTGGCTGGCGGCTCCCTCCATCTTCAAAGCTTGCAACACAGCTTCTTCCATTGCCACATCTGCTTCTGCCCACCCCCTTCCTTCTACTCTTAAGGACTCCTGTGATGATGGGAGGGGGGTGGGAGGAGAGCACCCATTGGATTGCTAACCTTAAGGTCAGCGGTTCAAATCCACTAGCTGCTCCTCAGGAAGAGGATATAGCAATCTGCTTCCATAAAGAGAGCCGCAGAAACCCTAAGGAGCATTGGACTCTGCCCTTCAGGGTCAGAAAAATCATAAACTGACATGTACTTCTCTACTAGGTGTTAATGACGCATTCCTAAAGGGCAGGGCTGATTCCTGAAATCCACCTGTGTCCTGCGATGAGACAAATGAATGTTTAGAATGACGTGCTACATTGCTACAACTGCTAAAAAGCTAAAATCTTTTCAAAAAGAACCACCGTGGTTTCATGCCATTTTTGTCCACCGTCACTGCTTCTTAGTCACAACTTTGGACTGCCTGGTGTGGGGATGTGGACAAGTTTTGGGGCGGGGGGTTATGTGGAGCTTCACCCAGCTCAGCTGGACAGTCTGCTCAGGATGGCCTCCTAGCTCCACTTGAGCACCAGCCCTGCCTAGGGCACAGAGGGCCCTGTTCTAAGATGCCTCCACATTCTTTACAAGACCTGGTGATGCCGAGGTTAGGTGTTGGGCTGTGATCTGTGTGGTCAACAGTTCGTAACTGTCAGAACACTAGCAATTCCTCAGAAAGACTGGGTTTTCTACTAGGAATGGTTTTAGCCTCCGCGTCCCACAGGGTCACTATGAGTCAACATTGGCTTCTTGACGGTGAGTTTTGCGTACGAATTCTTTATGCTGTTCTCCGTGGTTGGAGCCAATAGCTCTCTCTGGCAGTTTGCTCTGACCCAAAGTGGCAGAGGTGCCGGTATTGTGAGATTGACCTCTGTGGCTTCCTTCTTGCTCCCAAATTGCCCTAGGGAGGGGTGATGGCCATCTTAATGGTCCTAGCAGGAGCCGCCACTTGAGCAAGCATCTTGGAGAGTCCCTGCTCCTGAAGCTAGCTGCCCAAGTCTCTGACCTAGAGAAACTGTGCTCTTCAACCTTTCTGTTTTGGGGTGCTGCAGTGGCTCCCAGCCCAGTCCCAGGGTCCCAGTGGTGGCTGCCATTGAGTGCCTGCCAGGGCCCTCCTGAGACTTAAAGAGAACTTGAGCTTATGGTCGGCCTGGCCTCCAGGGGATGCAGGCCCCATGGAGGCTGGTCTGCACATGTGTGTCCTCGGAACAGCCCCCTGCTCCCCACCTGTTGAAACTATTCTGGACATGGCAGTTCTGGCCCTGCCACACGTGCAGCCTTGGTATCTTCACCTCACTCTGGCTGCAAGTCCTGGGTCTGGTTCCCACAGGATGTCACAGGCCTGCCCCTGGAAGGGCTGAGTGGCACCCCCTCCATCAAAGGACCTGGAAGGGAAGTGATGGGTGGGCCCCACTGTTTGGATACCCATAGGACAGGCCTCCCCACTGCTCTGGCAGTGGCTCCAGGACTGGGGGTGGGAGGAGGCCACAACGTGACAAAGCCAAGGTTGCAATGTAGGGCCCCTGTCTCCGCCTCGTGTCCTCAACGGTGACTGACCAGCGTCATCAGTGGGCCGGCCAGGTTTTCACAGCTGCTGTCACTAGAACCACCCTAAAGCACAGTAGCGAAAACCATTTATCAGAAGCTGCTGCTTGGAAGTGCTGTCCTCGGCAATGGAGGTAGACCCACCACTGAGGCTGCTGATTTTGTTTTCAAGTTCCACACACTTGGGGACAGGACATGCCCAGCTCCCCACTTCCTCCTCCATCTCCCACAGAAGCCACATGAAGGTGCTGCTGGAGGCTGCAGAGGGGGGTGGGGTTGTCTGTGGGATCCTGGTGGGTGGGGCTCCAGCCAGCAGGGCTCCTGGCTAACCCACCAGTTCCACCCAACAGATGGTCAGTAGGGGCCCAGCTGGGGGAGGGGCCTCCACCCCACATCTAGGTGGGTGGTGCTCCTCATGCCTGCACAAGGGAACCGAGAGAGGAAGACCATGAAGACTGCTTGGCACTGCCAGAGGGGATTTCTTCGGAGGACAGGTCAGTGTGCCCTCATAACACATGGCCTTTAGGCTGCTGATCCCAGAGGCCTGCCCGCTGCCACTCACCCACAGCTGTCCAAAAGGGGGCAGGCCAGAGCAGCAGGCACAGGAAAGAGGCCCACACCCAGTGCCCTGCCCTGGGGGGCAGTTGGCTTCCTGGAGCCAAGGGCATTTTTGATTGATTGGGTCCAGTTGCCCACAAACCTCCAGGCCCAAGTGGGGAATGCCCACTGCCCGACCCATGGCCGAGAATCCCCCAGGCTCCCTGCTCCAGCCCTTGCCCAGTGATTGCAGCTCCCTAGTGCCCCCACAGGTGCACCTGGCCTGAGGACTCCAGGGTCACTGTACCCCTCCCTGGCCCCAGTTCCAAAAGGCTTTGCCACAGGTCAGAGGCTGTACTCCACCCCCCGAGGGAGACACAGTTGCCTTGCCTGCCCTCCCCCACCCCCCTGAGCTTGGAGGATACTCTGTGACCAAGGTGTTGATCCCAACAGACACCCAGACATACGCACATGCCCATGCCACTGCTGATGGGATTTATTAAGGTCAATCCACGTATGCCAGGAGCCCGCCAAGAAGGGACCCAATGGCCACCTGGCCTGGCCCGGGACTGAGGGGCCGAGAGCTCCACCCTGGGGCACCTCCAGGGAGAGCGTGCAGGCAGCGAACAAGGACTGGACAGCTAAGGCTGCGGGGAGAAGCAGGGAGGGGAAAGGGCAGAGGTGCCGCATCTAGATAGTGGGACAAAACAAAACCGGACCGAACTGTGTTCTTGGCTCGGCTCAGGCCCAGGTGCGGGGCAGACAGGCAGCTAGCCGGATAGCTCCTCTCGCTGCTCCTTGTTCCTGCGCACCTCCGCCGCGTGCAGCTCCTGTGGACCAAGCCATGGCGTTGGGTGGGCCTGCCTTTCCAGATGGAACCCAACAGCGGGCCCGAGCCCTCCCAACACCAGGGGCGGCCCAGGTTCTGGCGCCATAAGGACTGCCAGCTGCTGGCTTAGAGGGACAGGGACATGTCCCTTAGGGAGAGGAGGAAGTGGCAGTCAGAAGGTGGGGGTGACCCTAGATATCACTAGGTGCCACATGAATGACCTTAGGTGCTGGCTGGGGTCCCCCTAGAACAACCAGGCCCCACCTGTGCTAGCCTGAGGGACGTGGGTTCTGCTGGATGGGATGGGGGGTCGAATCTGTACCCTGGCCAGACAGCTGGCATAAGTTTCTGTTCTTGTCTCTCCCAACCGGCATTGGCCTGCCTCACCCTGAGCTGACCCTGAAGCAGGGCAGTGAGTCGCGGGGGTGGGGTGGTAGAGATCTGTGAAGGGTGGGGCTCCAAGGGCCTTCCTGCCCCTGCTCTCCTAAAGCAGCTTCTGGCCCTCTTGTTCGCTCTTGGATGCGCTCCCTTCATTGTTAGCTGGCCTATCCCTGAGCTGCTTGTAGGTCTGGGTCACCGCCTGCCCACCGTGCCCGTGAGCCCTGGGCCCCGCCGGAGCTCCACCCCACCGCCCCGTCCCCGCCCTCGGCTCCTCGTGCGCCCCGGGCTCCGCCCCGCGCACCTTCTCGCGCAGCCGCTCCCGCAGCGCCGCCAGATGCGCCTCGCGGATTTCCTTGCTGAGCTCCATCTTGTAGTTGAGCTTCTCCTCCGCCAGGCGGCTGAAGTTGTTGTTCTCCTCCAGCGCCTTGTGCAGCACCTCGCGCTCGTGCTCGCGACGCTCCGCCAGCTGCTTCAGCACCTGCGCCTCTTGCGTCTGCGCGGGGGACCGCTGCATGAGCGTGCGGGGGGCGGGGGGGGCACGGCGCCCCTGCCTGCGAAAGCTCGCGCCCCTCCCCCCCCCCCCCCCCCGCGCGCCGCCCCCGCCCCCGCCAGCTCGGAGGAGGGGAGCCCCGCCTCTGCGGCTCCCGCCCCTGCTCCCAGCTTGCACTCTCTCCTCTGCCTGGCCTCCTTGCCCAGCGCCCTCTGGGAGACGGATGGGGACCACCGCCTCCCAGACTTCCCAGACGTTAGTAGGGTTGCCTGAGCCTCCTGCCTCCAAAGCCTCCCGGGCCTCACTGTACCTCTGTCTGCCTCCTAACGTCTGCTGAGCACCGAGTGCCTGCTCCAGGCACCAACCCGAACTTCCAATTAGGCCAGCGCGGTGTGCATGCTCCCTGAGGAACATGCGAGCTGTGTGGGAGGAGTATGGGGAGCAGGCGCCGCGCTGTCCAGCCTTGGCAATCCCAGGAGGAGAGCAGGGATACAGGCCTCCGTTAACCCCAGGAGGCCAGAGAACCTGAGTATTTCTGTGAGCCACACACAAAGCCCCTCTCCTCCCCAGTGCCGTGTGTGTGTGTGTGTGTGTGTGTGTGTGTGTGTGTGTGTGTGTGTGTGTGTGTGTGTGAGAGCCCTCTGTCCATAGCCAAGAGTGGGCCCAGGCAGTGTCCAACCCCATCAACCTCCACTGCTACCACTTGGACTGGAGTTCACCCCCAGCACCTGTGCCTGGGAACCAGCCACTCCAACTTGCCCCTGGGAAGGGTTGCCCACCTTCCTCCGCTCCTCAGCTGCTTCCAGCCTCTTCTGCAGCTCCTCCAGAGAGACCCCCTTCTTCTTGGGAGGGGAGGAGAGCACGGGGCTCTCTGGGGACAGGTCGGACGGGGACTTGAGGATGACTTCAAAACTCTGGCCAGAGGCTCGCTTGTCCAGTTGCTTCACTTCCATATCTGCAGGGACACCAGATGGCTCTTCCCAAGTGCCCCAGCCCAGGTCTGCAAGGCTCCCCAGGCCTGGACCCAAGGGCTTGGCCCCAGCTGGCTGCCAGGTTAGGGAGCTTCTGGAGGCCCAGCAGTAGGGGGGCATAGAGGGTGGGGCAAGCACTCACCCCCATACTGGTAGATGGTGTTGGGGTGCGGCTGTGAGTAGAAGCAGGAGCAGATCAGTGACAGCACAGACAGCTCCTTCATCTTCTCCTTGTAGGCTGGGGAGAGGCGGGTGGGAGTGAGGACAGCCCAGCAACATGGCCCAGGGGCCCCTGCCCCCTGGCTGGCCCAGGCAGTCCCCATCTCTAGACTGATGGGGGTGCTCTGAGCCTTCATCTTCTGTTCCCTGACTCTGGTCTTCCTCTCTGTGCTCTCACCGCCAGCCCCCAGACGTTGGTTGTCTTTCCCTGGCTCTGCCCTGTGCTGTTTCTCTTCATGTCTCTGCCCGTCAGTGCTGCTCTGTGTCCTTCTGTCTGTCTCTCTGTATCTTCTAGGTGCCATCTGCTTCATTGTCCCTCCCCATGGCTTGGGTGTGTCACTGTGTGTGCTCTTTCTCTCTGAGTCCCTCACCTCCTGTGTCTCTCCAGGGACATGTCCCTGTCCCTCTGAGCCGAAAACACTTGTCAGGGCCAGCAAGGGCAGGGAAGAGTAACCTGTGGTGGCCAGGACTAGTGCTATGCGGACATCAATCTTCTGTGGATATTAGTTCTGGGAACCCAAACCTCAGGCCCCATGTCCCACTGTCCACTCCTCCATCCACCCGAAGACCAGGCAGTACTTGTATTCCCAGGCACTTGCAGGTGTCTCCACAGACACCACCAAGGCCAGAGGGGAGCTGTCCGTTCAGCACCTCGGTCACCCTCTCGTAGAAAAGGAGCCCCCTGGCTCCGGAGTGAGCACCTGAGCTATACCAGGGGAGCGGCCCACACGTTCAGAATTCCACTCGTGGTAAGCCAGGCCCCGCAGCAGACACCTGTGCGACCACCCAACTCTGCCATGATGCTCATCACCCCCGGGGCCAGCACACCCGCAGCACATTCTGGGCTGGAACATGGCAGACCTGGGTCCCGGGGAAAGCGTGGGAGAGGATGGATCCTCCTGCCCTAACACTGTATACTACCTCTCCTCTCCCGGCACTACCCCGCCCCTGATCTCTCCACATCACACGTCAAGATTCTGAGCTTTTCACAGAAAAGACACGGTTTGCAGGCCTGGAGAGCCCCTTCAAGTAGCCCCACCTCAGCGTGGGAGTAGGGGGAGCCCCTGCATGGTCAGGGTAGAAGTAAGAGAGAGTGGGGCTGCTGGTGACAGGCTCTGCCCTGGGGACAAGATCCCTGGCGGGTAGGCCGTATCCTGCAGCTGTGAAGGTAAGATCGAGCATGTGTGTGCACAGAGACCCTGCCTGGGAGGCGCACCCTCAGAAGAACACTGAGCAGGGAACCATGGGGCAGTGGGCGGAGGCACCTGGAGCCCCGGATGTGGGGATGAGGTGCTGCTCTGGTGCCCAGCTGCAGGTGGAGGCGGGGATGTGACAGGTCAGCAGGTGGGGAGCTAGCAAGATCCTGGGAGACGGTGAGCCCCAGAAGGCCTCAAACAGGCTGGCTGAGGGACCTGGGTACTCGAAGAGCAGGCAGGAGGCTGCAGGGACCTGCATCCTTGGAGGGGGCGGGACCTCGGTTAGTCACATTGTGCTCATCATTGAGACCAAGCCCAAATCTTCTTGGCCTAGCTCTCCCCAGACCCTCCAGCAGCCCCTCCCTGCCCCTTGCCCCTCCCCACTGTCCTGAGGGACCCACTCAGGCCCCTGACTGGCATACAGTGACTCCGGGAGCCCATTACAATGTCGCCAAGGGCTTCTGTCTCTGCCTCTTTCCTGTGTGAGACATTAAGGACACGGAACCCCAGGCTGCCCTATGGGACCAGTGGCACATTCACTTCTGTGATGCACAAGCTGGAGAAGCAGGCCTGCGTCACTTCACATCCATCGTCCCCCAACCCTCAGAAGCAGCCAGCAAAGGTGGACACATGGATCGCCTTGTTTTGACTGAAGGAAAATGAAGCTCAGAGAGGGCAAGGGCCCACTCGGCATCACACAGAAGGCCAGAAAGGAGCCGGGTCACGGGGTGGAGTCTGTCCAGATTTAGGAGGGCCTGGAGCCAGCAGGCTGACCACCCCCACTAGGCAGTCACTCCCTCACCAGTTATCTCAGGGGATTCTAGGAGCCAGGAGTGGCAAAACCAACAGAAGAAGCCACCTTCCTCTGGGCAGGAAACTCTGGGGAACGTGTGAAGGGCAGACCCAGGCATGCACTGGGTGCCACTACTGCTGTGGACTGGGGCCAGGCCCTTGCCCTGAGAACCACCCTCAAGGGGCCATACAGTCGGCCAGACTTCAGACTGAGAAGTTCATAGGCCCGAAAGCAGGGCCCTGGAGAGTCCAGGTCACTGGAGGAAGACAGGAGAAGGAAGCCATTGTGATGGCTGTTCCTGGTCAGTGTGGGAAGCCCTGTCAGTACAGGTGAGGAGGGCCGGCGAGTTTATAATGATGTGAAGTCACAGTGGGCAGTGGGTGAGTGGCCAGTCCACTGCAGACTGGGACCTTTTCTGACCAGGACCCTTATCGCCAAGAAACAGCTCAGGGATACCCACCACCTGAGGACTCCAGGGCTGTGCTGGTTAAACTACAGGTGGCCTCGGGACTCCACCTTGTTCCCAGGGGCAACTGCTGGCTTGGACTTTGCCTGACAGGGGTCATCATAATTGAAAAGGCTTGGATGCCCTGACCCGTGAACTCCTGAATACCATCAAACCCTGGGATGGGCAGTACCCTGAGACACCAAGAGGGCAGGGCTGGGGGCAGCCAGGGGAACCTGAAGTTATCACCTGTCTCAGAGGGCTCTGGCAGATGAGTGTGGTGCGATGGCGGTTGGGGTGCGAGGAGGTGGTGGTGGTGAGGAAGAGGAAAGCTCCCCCCCCCCTTGCCCACTGGCCGCTGCTTGGGGCACACAGGCCTCCAGGGCAGCACCCTAGGCCACAGGGCCCTGGTTTCCCTCTGTCAGGACTCAGGCCCCCTCATACTATCCCCCCCAGTGGGTTTCTGAGTCTGTAAATTTTTCCTGGAGCAGACAGCCTCATCTTTCACCCCAAGAGTTGCTGGTAAATTGAACTGCTGGCCTTGTGGTTATCAGGAGACCACCAGGCTCCTCTGAAAGGCACAAAATGGGGTGGGATGGGCCAGGGATACACACTGTATTCAGCAGGTCCCTCTGGACAGGTGGCAGGGCCTGATTGGCAGGGCAGGGTCAAGTGGCTGTGCAGAGCTCTAGGGCTGTGCATGGAAAGGAGTTTTGTGAGGGGTCCTGGGACCCTTCAAGAGCAGTGGGGGATGGGCTGAAGTGCACCTGCCTGAGGAGGGGCCCTGACCCTGTCTGGGGTGCTGCAGGAGGTTGGGAGGGAAGGGTGGGGGGTTAGAGGGGCGGCGAGTCCCCAGAGAGGCCACATCCTGAGAGCCCTCTGGCTGGTTCTCAGGGCCGCCTTCCACCCGTGTGCGGGGGTGGGGTGGGGGGATGAGGTCTGCAATGGGGGTTTCTATTCTCCAAGGTGGGGTCCCAGCGGAGAGGTGAGGAGGGCCTGCATGATGGGTGGGGTGGGAGTGGGACGGATTTGGGGGGCTGGAAACAAACAGCAGTACCCTTCCCCCACTCAAGCCCTGGAGGCGCAGAGGGCGGTGGCCTTCCCTCCGCTTAGCAGAGGGTGGTCCCCATGGCCCCGTAGATCGCAGCCTCTCTGGAGTCGCTTCCTAGCAATCCCCGGCTCTCCTGCAGCGCCCCCGCACAGAGCGACCTCTCAGGGTCGCCTTGCCAGTGGTCAGTCCGGTCTGGGGACCCTGCCTGCACCTGCGAGGCAACCACGTCCTCTGACTCCCCGAACGCGGCCCCCGCCCGCCGCTGCAGCCCCCCGCCCTGGGCACCCGGCCTCGCCACCCCGACCTCGGCTCTCTTCCCAGGGATGCAGTCCGGGCCCAGCCCCCCGCGAGCCAAGCCGCCGGCCGCGCGGCCCCCCGCCCTGGGCGCCTACCGGACACGGTGCTGGCCATGGTGCTGCGGGCGGCGGCTGCAGGGCCGGGAGCGGGCGCGGCTGTAGCTGCAGTGGCGAATGCTGCAGTGCCAGGGAGGGAGGAGGCGGCGACGCGACGCGGCAAGGCTGCGGCCGTCAGAGGGACCGAGGGGGGAGGGGAGGGGAGGGCGGGGCCAGTGCGCAGAGGACCCACGCCGCAGCTCCCTGCAACCCGACTGGACTCACGCCCTTCAGCACCACGGATTCCCACCCCCAGCTTGATTTCCTGGGGGGTAGGGGGTGGCGAGATGAGCCCCCATTCCCTGGGAGCTGGGGGAAGGGGGGGCAATACCACGTGCAGATCCCCGGCTGAGAGGGAAGAGGGAGGAGGGCCGGTGTCTTAGGTGCAAAGGAAACTGAAGTACCTGTCTCCAAGGCGTGGAGCTGAGTGCTGACACTGAGGAGCAGACCCCCTTGTCCCCTGGGGAGACCCTTGAGCTGGGGCGTCTTTCCTGCAGTGAATGCCACATTCTGGAGATCGGGGACCCAGACAGATGGAGCTCGGTCCCATTTGAGAGATGAAGATGGGAAATGACACAGCGAATGAGAGGGGCCACACGAACAAGCACACCTCTGAGGGAGGTGAGGGGGCTTGCAGAGGGAGAAGTGGGCTCAGAGGGGCAGGGGCAGGCACGGAGGAGCAGGAGTGGGCTCAGCAGAGGTGCTGTTGGGTAGCTCCCTGGCTCTAAGTGGGCAGTCTCTCCAGGAGAGGAAGGGGCGGCACAGAGACAGAGGGGCCCAGGAGCCAGCCAGGCCTCAGCCTCCAGCCACCCGTGGGGGGGGACTGGTTCTGTTCCACAAAGGCCAAGAATGAGCTTGGAAGCAGGCTCCTCCCAGGATATCCAGTGAGAACTGGAGCTGCGGTGCAAGTGCACACGGGGGCTGCTTCAAGGCCAGAGACTCACAAGCATTGGGGGTCACCCTGTACCCCAGTCCCTATAGCAACTGAGCCCATGGACAAAAGGAGGAGCAGCACTCCTGGCAAGCAGGAAGCAGCTCTGTTCCCACGGTGGCAGGATGGGGACCATGCACACTCCACGTCCTGCAGATGCACATCCAGAGGCATGATTCCCTGCCCCTCCAGAATCTTCTTGTGTGTGTGGGGGGGCGGGGGGGCAGGTATCAGCAAGTTGAAGGGACAGTCTGTCTCTTACTCATGGTGATTTGCATGTGCCATCTCTGAGTCTTGTAAAGCAGCTGTACTGGGCAGCCCTGGCATGGTACTTAGCCCGAGGTAAGGACACTGAGGGGGGGGGGGCGGGTAGAATGGCTTGGAATGCCATCCTGTAGTCTCCCACCAAAGCCATGATGTCAAAGGTCTTTCCCACCATCTGGCCCTTTGTAAGTCAGGCCTTCTGAAACCAACTCTGATGCCACCCAGGTCACCTCTGCGGGCCACTTAGTCATTTCTCCACACACCTCTGGTGAGCACTTCCTGTGATCCTGCCCTCATGAGGGCCTAGTGGCCTGGCAGCCCCCCAGCCCTGGCTCAGCTCCATTGAACCTCAGCCCCATCTCCTGAGAGGCTGGCGCTGGGGGGGGGGGGGGAGCTCTTTCCTCCAGGAACGTCTAGCACCTTGGGGTCCCCATGCTCCATGTAGTTCTAGTTCCACAAGTGTTCCTTTTCACAACCTCCCAGCAGGGCTGGGACCCCCACAGGGTGTGAGCCTGTAAATGAATGGATACCCGTAGCAGCAGAGTGACAATGTCAGAGAATGAGCAGCAAGTTGACCTTTATGGTCCTGTCTCCTCTCCTGGCTGAGGAGTTGTGCTTCACATCCAGAATCCAAGCAGTGAATTACCCCTCCCTCAGCCCAGCCACACTCACCTGGGCTGGTGCCATGAAAACCCAGCCTCTGGAGGCAGCCTGTGGGCTGGCAGGGGTGAAGGCTGAAGGTGGAGAAGCTTCGCTAGGGCTAGGCCGATTGCAGTGAGAGCTGACCTAGCAGCCAGCCCTGAGCAGGCAGACATCCTGCCTGGCTCTCATCAGTGCATTCAAGGGACAGTTCGCCTCTGTATACAGCCTGCGCTACACTGCCTGCCCCTGAGGGAGTGCTGGGCCCTGTGTTAGTCTCCTCCCCTCTTCCCTCCACACTACTGCCAGAGGGTCCAGCACCTCCAGGGATGGCTTCCCAGGACCGCATAGCACATTAACACCCAACACCGTGGTATCCCAGGGAGTAAGGGTGGGGCTTCTACAGACTCTGGACCAGGGAGATCCTTTCCTTCTAGCTTGCTAATCATCACAGATACCCCATTTCATGCTGCTGGGGCTCTGTCCACCATGCAGACCCACAAGGCTGACCAGGCCCGAGGCTCAGCCGGAAGTTCTAGGGGACCCTGCAGTCTGCCCTCACCGTTCAGATTTCAAAACCTAAAACCCAGTCATTGGATTGGTCCCCATTCACACAGGCTCGGATGGGAGTAGAAAGCCTCATCTTTCTTCTGAGGAGCGGCGAGTGGTTTTGAATGGCTAGCCTTGTAGCTAACAGCTCAACACCATTGGGGCCCTCGTCTCAGGCTTAGGACAGTAAAACAGTCACCATGTGCTACAATTCACAGATGCCCTGCAGATCAGCTTATGATCCCAAGATGCAATGGGGGCCAGAGGGCCTCTTCATGTGACTGAGCCACTCAGCATCTCTTCAGGGCCTCTGATACCAACTCAGGAGGTCCTGAGCCTCTGGGGTCCTGGCCTCCCCTTTCTGGGAGAACAGAGATGCTTTCAGCAGCTGTGATGTGGAGAACTCCACCATACGCTGGCTGCTGGCTCTGTGCAAAGCTCAGATAGAACAGGCCCTTGTCTCAGAAGTGGCCAACGCAGAGCCTGGTGAGCACTCAGGCATGTTGGAGAGCCAGGATCTTCTCCTCCTCCCGCTGAGACTCACACCTGTAATCCCTTCCCGGAGGGTGGCATGGAGTGGACACAGGTGGCACAAAGGCGGGAATCTGAGGAAGACCCCAGGACCCAGCACAGGCCCCCCAGAGCTCCGACTCCATGACCTCTGCCGGTGGCGGGTGACCTCATAGCAGTACTGTCTCTTGGTGCCGTTTGAGACAGCTGGAGTGGCCAGAGATGAGTATCCCCAAGCACCTAGCACAAAGCAGGCCTACAAAACCGATCGTCGCCTAGCAGGAGCCTCCCGGAGTAGTGGAGAAGCTGACCAGAAAAATGACTGGCATGGAGAAGGGGAGGATAGCAATGAGTGGAGATCCCAATCAGGTGCCCCAGGCGGCCATTTGTGGACTTGAAAAGGGAGGGTGCAGGGTTTGATCCCAGCCTGCCAAAATGCCTGTAGATTTGTATGGTGAAAAGAGGGTGGATCAGGGGAACCCACTTCGAAGGTTCAGGCAGTCCGCAACAGACCAGTAAGAGGTGCACGTCCTAGGGAGGTAGTCGTGGATGGAGGCCCTCGTGGGGCCCATATCAAGACAGGAGACTTCAGTTCTGCCACTGCGCAAGGCGGTGCCCACGCCCTGGAACGCTGACCCTGACCCGCGCAAGAGACGCACGCGGGCCGGATGAGAGAGCGGACCCCTAGGTCTGGGAAGCGGTTCCCGCGGGGAGCGCAGCGCCACGGACCGGAAGTGGGTCAGGAAGTGCAGCCTTTGCGGCGGCGCACTTCAGCCCGCGAAGTCCGAACCCGCCATCCGGCGAAGCTGCGGAGCGGCGCTCCCTGAGTCGGTACGTTCCGGTCCCTTCCCACCTTGGAGCCTCCCGCGGAGCCCCTGGGCCTGGTTCTTTCAGCCAGTCAGCTCGTAGGTTTCCGACATGCAGCCCTTCGACGGCGGCTCAGCCGTGCGGCGTCCTGGGGCCGCTCGTCTCTGCGTGGGCGCTGCGTTTCCGCGCTGTCAGGGTCCCGGGAGGGATTGACCGTCACTCAGTATTGACTTCCTGGTCTGCACGTCCCAGTGTCCACATGGGCCTGAGATCTAGAGAAGCTGGAGATTTGAACCCCCGTCAGAACCACGCGTGCTCTTTGGCCAAACCGGGGTCTTGGGAAGTTGCCAGGGCTTCCGCCTGGCCCCACGCCGAGTGGATAGGCGGCTAGCCTAGAGCGAGCAGAGCCGTGTCACTGACTTAGGGCTTGGCGACAGCTCTAGGGGAGGATGGCGCCCTGTGGGGTCGAGAGCCAGGCAAGGCGGGCCCACCCAATGACCCTGCAGGTCCTGACACCCTCCTACAGGCCCGCTTTCCACCCTTTCGTGCAGGCAGCACTGGCTGGTCGAGTGACCTGTAAGCGAGGGAGGCTGTGCACGTCTGGCTTTGTCTGCCCCTGAGCAGGGCAGCACAGGCCTCCGCCCGCCTGACATGCAGAGAGGGAGCTGTGCCTCTGGGACCTGACTAGCCTGCCTTTGGGGCGCCTGTTCCTACCATGCCCAAGATCAGCCTGGGTGGTGTGACTGTGGATTTCCCGTTCCCGCCATACAAATGCCAGGAGGAGTACATGGCTAAGGTCCTGGAATGTCTGCAGAAGGTAAAGTTGCTGGCCCTGGGGGCTCCTGGGGCATGGTGTCCTAGGGACCAGCACTAAGAGCTGCCATCAGGGCGCAGGGTGAGGGGTTGTGGGGGGTGGGGTTTCAGGTCACAGAGCTAGGCAGTAGGTAGGTAGGCATGACACCTTTTTTCCTTCCTCACGGCCTCACACATTTGCAGTGACGATGAAGTAAACAGAAGGGGGTTTCAGACAGTGACAATGGAAGGGGCTAGGGTGGGACTCTCACTGAAGGGAAAAGGAAGGGGGTGGGCCCAGAGGTTTGAGCTTCCATGGAGGGTGGGCATGCTGGAGCTGCGGCTGAGTGAGGAGCAGTGTTGGGCACCCAGGGCATGCAGCTTCCTCAGCCTCCTGCTGCCCACTCTTGCCTCCCCCACCGTGCCCTCTGCTCTTGCAGCCTGTGTGCATTGGGGGCGTGGGTGGCCCACAGTTGCTACAGTGTCTGCCCATGTCCCCCAAGCTTCCCCCTGGACTCCCCTTGGGGAGTCTGTATGTAAGCCACTCCTTCCCTTCAGCTGGGACCTGGTAGACACCATCACCCAACATAACAGCAGTAGCCTATTTTGAGACTTGGCACCTTATTGCTCTTCTCGGTATTTATATCAGGCTGAATTGCTCTCACATTTCGGTAATGTTCTGCAAATTGTTTGCTAACAAGTCCTGAATTAACTTACCCAGAGTCCCACAGGGCTTTTCCACCTGGCATAGGTGGGCAGCCACACTGAGCAAAGCTGTCTGGTCCCAGACGCTCCTCTGGGGTGGGGCGGGACGGGGCGGGGGTCTCTGAGCCTCAGCCCCATCTTCCTGAGCCCCCGCCCTGTCCCACCCCTGTAGAAGGTGAACGGCATACTGGAGAGCCCCACAGGCACGGGCAAGACGCTCTGCCTGCTCTGCACCACGCTGGCCTGGCGTGAGCAGCTGCGAGATGCCATCTCTGCCCGCAAGATCGCTGAGCGGACCCAGGGGGAGCTGTTCCCTGAGCAGGCCTCCTCTTCCTGGGGGGTCACCGCCAGCGCTGCTAGTGATGCTCCAGGTGATGCTCCTTCCTGTCCTCTCCTCCCACAGTGCTCCGGAAGGGAGGGAGGGTGGGACTGGGCAAGGTGTGCTCACCTGGGCCTCAGCAGTCCTTTGAGGAGGGTGCTGGTGTGTCATCTCAGGCAGTGTGGATGCCCGCCTGCCCCGTGTCTGGCAGTGGGTCTCAGCGTGTCAGCAGCCAATGGCCACTGAGTTTAGCAAATGCTGGCTTGGGGCCAAGAGATCGAGCTGTGACTGACCTAGCTTTCCGGGCAGCTTGCTATGAGGACCTCCCGAAGATCATTTACGCCTCCCGGACCCACTCGCAGCTCACGCAGGTTATCAGCGAGCTACGAAGCACCTCGTACCGGTAGGTAGAGCAGCCTTCCCTCCTCTGGTGATTGGAGGGAGCCAGTACCACCTGGTACGAGGGAGTGAGGGACTTTGTCTTCCTGACAGCTTCCTGGGGACAGTGCTCCAATGTCAAGCTGAGGGAGGGATGGAGACCCTGCTGCCCCGCTTGTGAGGGGGCCTGGCCTCTGAACCGTGGGGGCACTCCCAGAGGAGCCTCCTATGGGGGCTTGATGCCCTGCTCACCCAGTGATGGGCAGGGGGCCTGAGTCCAGGAGAAGGCCTGGCACCCCGCCTGTCCCTGGTGACAGAACCTTGTCCTCTCTGGCCCATTCCCCTGCCCATCTCCTTGTCTACCCTGGGGGCATGGCGGCAGAGGAAACCCCCCTCCACACAGCTCCCCACCCCTTCCCCCGGGTTCTTTCACACTAGGCCCCGAGTGTGTGTGCTAGGCTCCCGGGATCAGTTGTGCATTCACCCTGAGGTGAAGAGGCAGGAGAGTAACCATCTGCAGGTAGGTGTCAGGGATGAAGTGGGGAGTGGGCTGCCCTGGCCCAGCCCCCACCCCCAGCCTGGTGTGGCCTTGGCTGCCCTGGGACCCTTTCCTTGCAGATCCACCTGTGCCGCAGGAAGGTGTCGAGCCGCACCTGCCATTTTTACAACAACGTTGACGGTGAGGGGGCGCAGCAGGGGAGGGGATGGGCCATGGCCTTGATGTCTGTTGCCTCCAGAACCTAGGGCTACCTGAGGGGGCGTGCTTGTCTCAGCAGGGTGGGTTGGGTGCTTCAGAGAGCAGGTAGGTCTGTGTTTGCGGAGGGCTCCGGAGAAATCTTGATGGGGTGCTCTCTCCTGTGGAGATGACTTCTCAGAGGCCCACCGGGCAGTTCTCCTGCCCCACAGGGAATTGACTCAGCAGAAAGGTTAGGTTTTGTTTTTGGAAATGGCTGCTTGTAGGGTGTGCTCGAGTGGTTGGTAGGAACCCTGCCTGCCGCCAAAGAGGTCAGTGGGGGGCGGTTGGGGGGGTGGGGTTTGGTGTCTGACGTGCTTCCCTAGTGGACAGCACTGCCCATGTGTTGTCACTTTGGTGCTGGGAGTTCTTGTCTCCTGGGAGTCTCAGCCCGGACTCCCCATTGCCAGCTGTGGCGTGTCTTTGTGCCATACCCGAGGGCCAGGCTAGTGCAGGGGACATGTGGCTGCAGCCTCTGCGTGCCCAAACTCTTGCCCCAGGAGCTGCTGACTCCCCTGCACAGCTGGCCTTCTGCTGTGTGGGTCGGGGTCAGGCAGCTACTGTCTGACACTCTGGGCTTTCTGCCTCCTGGGCTAGAAATTCCAGCCCCAGAGGGAAGGGCCCAGGTGATGGCACCTGGGAATTTTGAGGCTGTACCACCCGCTCTGCTCTGCGGCTTCCCTGGGCCTGCAGTGCGGTGCAGGTCAGTGCTGCTATGGGGCCCCAGCCAGGAGCCTGCCCCACCCTGGCTGTTTTGTTGGATGGTGGTGAGTCTGGGTCTGTGCTGGGGCAATCAGCAGACCTTGTGGCCTCAAGGCAGCTGATCTTCACCAAGACCAGTCTGTGGGCCATATGGGGCCTTCTCCCTCCCTGTCCAGAGGCCAGCCAGGTTGGGGCAGACTTGCCATCTGCTGGCCCCCAGACTCCAGCACTGCCCCACCCCTGGCTGCAGACCACCTACAAGCATGGCTCCCGTGTTGTCGGTCCTCCTGAGGGTCGGGGATTCTCAGTTCTCAGCTTCTTTGAGGCAGGAAGTGGGCAGAGACCTCCCGGAGTGGGATGGTGGGGAAGTGTGCTCTTGAGAGAGAAGGTTGGAAATGCTCCAGGGTTCTTCCACAAAGAAAGTCACCCTGGACCTGGGCCCACCTAGCATCCCCTCACCCCCCACCTTCCTGCTTCCCAGCTGTGTAGCGGAGGTTGTGATTGGTGTGTGTTTGCCGTGTTGCTGCTGAAGCTGGCCCCTTCTACCGAACCTTCTTCCCAGAGCTGCCATCTTGGGGTACTCCTTACAGGAGGCCCCCACCACCATTCCCAGAGCTTGAAGAGCTGTCTCTTCTCTCCCCTCTCCTCCCCTCCCCTCGTCTCCCAAATCTCCTGACCACCATCCAGACTCGCAGGGCATCCTGTGAGACAGGGCTGGCTGTGCACAGGGCAGCTTCCTGGGCCTCGTGTTGGCTTTGCCTGGGTGCACACCACAAGGCAGCTGTTTTCCTGGGGACTTAATTTGTGGCTAGCTGCACAAGCCACTCCTGTTCCGAGGGCCAAGGGAGTCCTGCCCGGGGAACATCAGAGCATGAGGAGGCCCTGCAATGTTACTCTGAACGCTGACGGTTTCCTGTGTCCCCAGAGAAGAGTCTGGAGCAGGAGTTGGTCACCCCCATCCTGGATATCGAGGACCTGGTCAGGAGTGGGAGCAAGCACAAGTATGGAGCCTGTGGGCTGCCTGTCACAGTGGAGTCCCTCCTGGCAGGCTGAGCACGGGCACTTCTCCAATCCCCGTTCTCCTCCTAAATTAGGACACCAGTCAGCTGCACAGTATTTCAGAAGCCAGCGCTTCTGAGTGAAAATCGACGTCCCCTGCCCCAGCCTCCCCCTCCCAAGGGAGCCTCAGTCACTTGTGGAATGGGTCCTTTGTGTGGGAGGCATCCTGGGGGAAGGGGAGCTTCAGGGTGGAGCTGCGCCCTGAAGAAACAGCTTCCTTTCCCTGACCCTGCTTGGTCGCAGGGGTGGTAGAAGCTGCTTTCTCTGCTTTGGGGACTTTCCTGCCAAGAAGGGGCAGATGTGGCATGCCCTGTATTACCTCATCTGTCTAGGTAGAATGGGTCGGTGTTCGTCTTGTACATTTTAGAGCTAGGTGACTCGTTACCATGGCTGCACCCCACCCCCATCCCTCAGTCCTCCAGGTCCCTGAATGCAGGGTGACCTTTTACCTGGGTGGCGGGGGGTCGTACCTCTGCATGCCTGCTCTCTTCCCATGCCCCATGGCGCAGTGGGCACTTGGGCCAGGGGAGTGCCCTCCTGGGTCCTGGGTGGCCATCTACACCTTCACTCCCTCCGGCTTCACTCAGGGTCTGCCCATATTACCTGTCCCGAAACCTGAAGCAACAGGCCGACATCATCTTCATGCCTTACAATTACCTACTGGACCCCAAGGTGAGAGGGCGCCATCTGTACAGGTCTGCTCTCACTGTGCCCCTGCCCTGCAGCCTTGGGCTGCGCAGGCCAGGAGCCGGCCACAGACAGACTCAGCGAAGTGATCTTCGGAGGGCAGGCTGGGAGCGAGGGCTCGAGGAGGAGCAGACCATAGTCTAGAAGCACAGGGAGAGGTGGAGGAAGAGGAGCAGACCAGCCCGGTAGGGGACATGCGGAGGAGGGGGTCTTGCAGCTGGGAATGGTGGAGCAGCAGTCTGGTGGGCAGGTCTGAGGGGAGAGTGAGGGGCCTGCGGAGGAGCCTCAGTCCTGTCCCCACCCTGACCCTGTTGCCGACGTGGACCGTGGTCCTATAGAAAACCTGGCTGCCCTTTGCACCTGAGGTTGGCAGAGGCATCTGAGAGCCTCAGTTTCCCCCTCCCCTCTTATGCGGGAGCTGTGCTTTGTTCTTGGTCTCTCTCCTGTGAGGGGAGGGCCATACCACAGTTTCCTTCTCCTGTGGATGGCTCAGGACCTGTTTCTCCTTCATGGGGCGGGCGGTGCGTCAGTTTCTCTCTCCCCCTCCTGAGTCGGGGCCAGCTGCAGTCCCCCCATTCTGCCCTGGCAGAGCCGCAGTCAGAGGGCACAGCACTGACCGCAGCCCCCTCCACACACACCCCACCTACCCACTGTCTGTGCAGAGCCGCAGAGCGCACAGTATTGACCTGAAGGGCACGGTGGTTATCTTTGACGAAGCTCACAACGTGGTGAGTCAGCTAGCCCTTCCCTTCCTCAGCAGCTGCCAGAGCCCTGTCCAGACTCGGGCACTGGGCAGGGGGACTCTGCTGCCCAGGCTTGCCCCTGCCCCACCCCTCATCTTTCCTGGGTCCTGAACCAAACACAGCCACTGCCCACATCCCTTCCTTTTGACTAGTGGGGTCTCAGCCAACCTTGAACATGTACTAGAGTTTCCCTCCTGCCGTTCCAGCAGTGTCCTGCCTGGCCCTCCTAGCTCCATGGGGGAGGGGTGCGAGGGCCACCAGTCTCCCAGCCCCTCCTTCCTGGTCCTCAGTTTTGTAGAGAAGCTGGAAGGCTGTGGCTCATGAGACGCTGGCTTCTGAGCTGTTGGGCCCTGGCTCTGCGGAGAGACGGGCTCAAGCTTCTACTGGCCCCATTCACACCTCTGCTTTTGGGAGTTTGACCCCTGTCTGCCTGTCTGTCCATGACATGGGTCTGTGGGCTCCCAGGAGAAGATGTGTGAGGAGTCGGCCTCCTTCGACCTGACCCCCCAAGACTTGGCCTCCGGGCTGGACGCCATCGACCAGGTTCTGGAGGAGCAGACGAGGGCCGCGCAGCAGCGGGAGCTCTACCTGGAGCCTGACCTTGGCCTGGGGGGGTTGGGTGAGTATGCAGCCCCAGGGAGCCCTGCAGAGCACTGCCCAGCCCTTGACTGCTTTCCTCCTCTTGCCTCCTTGCTGCGGGGAAACCAAAGTGTCAGCCGTGGAGGCATCTGGGGGCCGCTGATGAGCCTGCCCAGGCCCACCGTTCGGGCAGGTCTATGGGAGTCTGCTGCTCTGTGGGAACTTCTCCCAGCTGTGGCTTCGTCTAGCCAGCTCTGTCCCTAAGGCTGTGCCAGGGCTAACAAGGCCTCTGTGGGTCCAGCCAATGACCTCTTTCCTGTGCCTGAGTTGAAGGCCAATCGAGGGAGGGGCAGCTGTAGTGCCATCCTTGAGTGGGACCAGGGGAAAGGCAGGGGCTTGACACTCATTCGCCCGACTCCTGGGGGGCTGCTCTGAGCTGAGTGGTGTCTGGCAACCAAGGGTTGCCTCTGTCCCCTATACAGGACTGTGGGCGGGGTGCTTGCTCCGTGTGGAGCAGAGGCTGCCACTCTGTTCCCTGGCCTTGCTGTGCATGGCTGTAGTGCCGTAACTGCTAGAGGGGGAAGGGAGAAAGGCCAGAGGTCCAAAGTATGGCAGGAGGGGCGCTAACGCACAGACTCGCACAGTCAGGTGACCAGCATGCCATCCCGCTTCCAGCAGGGAGAGTCCATTTCTGCTCCTGTTCCAGGCTGGCACCACGGGCCTGGGGTCTCCATAGGTCTGCTCGCTTAGCTGCTGGTCTCATGTCTCAGAAGGGTTTAAGACGGGACTGCCAGTCTGGCCCTGGTGGCACCCTTTGTGGAACTGTGTCCTTAATGCAGCCTTGTCCAAGGGAAGTCAGTCCGGAGTGTTGACGTGGGCCGACTGACTCAGCACTCCCTCAGCTTCACTCACTGTGGCTGGTGTGTCGGGATGGGGGGGATTGACCCTCGCTGCACTCCCGGCTTCTCTCACTTAGGGCTGAACGTGGAGCTCGAAGACGTGGCAAAACTGAAGAGTGAGTGCCACCCACCTTGCGTGGGTCGGGGGGAGCATGGCCTCCTCTGTGGGGGAAGTAGGGGGCAGCACAGGCCTGCCTGATGGCTGCCTCTCACTGTAGTGATCCTGCTTCGCTTGGAAGGAGCCATTGATGCCATCGAGCTGCCCGGAGACACTGGTGTCACCAAACCTGGGAGGTGAGGGCTGGGTGGCTGGGCCCTGGACCCCAGGGACTGCTCGTGGCCAGAGGTGGGTGGCAGATAGCTCTGGGCTTGTCTATTCCTTCACAGTGCAGAGTGGTGGCTGCTCCCACGACAGTGTGGGGACAGCATGGAGTTCCCCGTGATCCCAGTCCAGGCCCCTGATGTGCCACCGAACTGCTGTCATTGGCCCAGCTTGACTTTCCTTCAGCCACCCGCCCTGCCCGCCCTGAGGTGTCCCACTCCCCTAGGTCACCCTCAGGCCACCCAGGACCACTACCCAACCCAGCCCCCACCTGAGTGGCACTGCCTTGGCCTCCCCTTTTGGCAGCTACATTTTCCAACTGTTTGCCGAGGCCCAGATCACGTTTCAGACCAAGGCCTGCATCCTGGCCTCACTGGACCAAGTCATCCAGCACCTGGCAGCACGTGAGTCGCTTCGCCCCATAGGGTCACCATCTGGCAGAAGTCCAGCTGGTGCCCTTGAAGCAGAGTAGGGTCCCACCCTGACCAAGCTGCCCACACATACCTCGTCCCCTTCAACGGACCGGAGGACTTGGTGTCTGTTGGCCCTGGGGTTCTCTCAGCTGAGACGGTGCAGTAGAGGCAGTAACATGGCTCTCCCAGGGCTGCTCTGGACACTGCCCTCTGCACCCAGGCCTCTGCGGTCCCTGGCTCTCAGCTCCTCAGTGCCAGGCCCACCATCCCCGAGAGCAGTCCTGTGCCCATGTGGGCTGTGCACTGTTGCCTCAAGTGCCAGGGCACCGGCTCTGGGTTTGTAGTCACTGGCCTGTCCTCAGGTGCCGGAGTGTTCACCAACACAGTGGGACTGCAGAAGCTGGCCGACATCATCCAGGTAGGGCTATGCCCATAGGACACATGTGCTTTGGGTGGGGTGGCAGGCAGGATGAAGGGCAGACAGCCCTTGGCCTCAGCACCGTCCTGGAGGGACACAGCCTTGGGGAAGGGTCGGGGGCCTGGATTATGTCAGGAGTTGGGCTCTGTCCTGGGTCTTCTCTACTTGGGGGTACACCCCCCCCCCACACACACACACATACTCTGTAGTTGCCTTGGTGCCCAGGACAGAAGGGCTGCCCCTCTGTCTCATCCCCTGCACAGGTGACAGGCCCTGAGTCATCCTGGCTGAGTAGGTGGCCCTGACTCCACCCACCTTCTGCCTTGCTGAGCAGAAGCTGATAGGTTTGCTCATCTGCTGGAGGCACTGCCAAGGGGCTGCCACTCCCAGCAGGCAGGCCTGTGCCCAGCCTGGGTGGGGGCTTCCCCAGCTGCAGGCATCTGCTCTGGAACTGGTCCCTAGGAGGCTGAGGCCAGCGCTGCAGCTGCCTTCCGTGGGGCTGAGCATCTGAGGGTGTAGTGGCACACACCTGGCTCCTTGCCCCCTTGTGTCCTGAGGATGGGGTTTTTAGTCACCTGGGGCCAGGTGGGTCCTCCCACCCAGGTGAGAACTGCTAGGCTCTGGCCCCTGCCGCTGTCTGTAAGGCCTTCACTCCGAGTTGTGCTGAGAAGGACGCAGGGCCCGTGGCCCCACGTGCAGGCAGGTGTGAGGCAGGAGTTGGCAGGTGGGGCAGGCTGTCCAGCTAGCCACATGCAAACCTGGGTCACACGGAAGGGAGGGGGGCCAGAGAGCCCCTGGTAGAGGGCATGGGGCTGGTGGGCTATCTGGCAAGGAAGGGGCAGTCAAAGATGGCACCATGGGAGAGGAGGCGGGGATCCCCTTCCCCCCCCACCGCCAGCTCTAACAGGATGGAGCTGTGCTCAGGGTGCTGTTCGGCCCTGGCCTTGCTGGCTCTCAACCTCATCGACGACTGGGAGTTTGGTGGGGGTGGGGTGGTGGTGGTGGTGGTGGTGGTGGTGGTGGTGGTGGTGGTGGTGGTGGTGGTGGTGGTGGTGGTGGTGTGTGTGTGTGTGTGTGTGTGTTCACCCGCATATCAGAGCCATGAGCTGCTCTCTGTTGTACTGATGGAGTTCCTCACGCACAGGCCACGGGTGACGGATGGGCACACACACAGGGACACAGGCACTCGTGTGTACTAGGCCTGCTCTCTCTGGCCTGCTGGCGTGTGCACTGCTGCTCGGCTGTGAGGTCATTAGGACCTTTCCTACCTGCCATGCCGGAGACCCCTCCTGCTGGCAGCAGCACAGAAACTGTTGTGCTGAGTGGGCCCTGGCCTTGTGAGGTCAGGAGAGCCCAGGGATGGGCTGAGGTGTGTCCCTGACGAGGGCCCACACTGTCCCATGCCATCCAGATGGTCTTCAGCACTGACCCTCCCGAGGATGAGCCCAGCTCCGTGTGGGGACAAGGAGCTTCCAAGTTCTACAAGGTGGGAGCCACCTTGGGGTCACAGGATCTCCTGGAGGGGGGGGGGGAATGCGCTGGACCTGGGTAGCCTGATCCAGTGCATTCTGCCCGGCAGGTGCACATCCACCTTGACAGCGGCAGGCGCCATCGAGTGCAGAGGTCAGATGCCTGGAACGCTGCAGCCCCCGCCAAGCAAGGTGTGGCCCCTGCCCAGCCCAGGGGACTTCTGGCCAGTCCTACCCCATCTAGAATAACTGGCCCAGTTCACAGGGGGCTTGCCTTGCCACCACCCTGTGGGGGTGGGAGGGGAAAGTTCAGTCCCCCCCACCCTGTGCTGTCCCAGGGCTGCAGTGACTCCTTGTCCTGGGGGGAGGGGGTGTCCCTGTCCACACGCTTCCATTTTCTAACCACTCCTATCTCCTACAGTCTGGTATGGGTGTGCTCCCTACCTTCTGCCTTTGTTCAGGTCAGGAGGGCAATGGTCACCACTGTGCCCTCTGGAAACCGTGTGGCTTCTCAGAAACTGCCCCTCCCTGGAGGTGGGGAGGACTGACAGGAAGTTGCTTCATCTGCTCTTGCTGAGAAGTGGGGGTGGGCCCAACAAGAGAGGAGCCTCCTTTGTGGGGGAGGGCTGGGGTACACGCTCCTGAGGCTTCCCCACCCCTTCCTCAAGAGCCCCCTGCACCCTCGGTCCTGCCTCACCCGTGCTGGGCAAGCTGGACCTTAGATTCAGGCTGAGGCTTGGGCTGCCCGTGGCTGGGGGTGCTGCTCTCCGGGAGGCCTGGCTCAGTCTGGCTGGGCCTTTGCTGTGAACCCATGACCTTGTTTATCCTGCCAGGGTCACTTGGCTTGTGCCGTCACCGGCCTTCCAGTGTCCGGTGGCTAGGAACTGATCCTGTTGTACAAGCTGTCCAGCCACCTCCGTCTTGCTGGGGACATGACACAAGGTCCCTCTGCAACAGCCTCCTTGCCTCTGCCCTCTGGAGCTAGCCTCAGTGACCCTCTATCCCTAGCACTAGTGGCAGCTGGGACAGGGCTATGGCTGGAGCCCTCCAGGTACATGTAGCTCTCCCCCAGTGCTCAGGGACAGAGTCAGGGCTGGTCAGGTGGATGGTGGCTTCCTCAGTGCTGGACGGCCATGCAGGCTCATGCTCATCCCAGTGTGTCCCCTAGGGCAGGTCCCTCACCCTGACCCCAGTGCACCCCTTCTGCCTGCAGGGAAGGTGTTGAGTTACTGGTGCTTCAGCCCCGGCCACAGCATGCAGGAGCTTGTTAGCCAGGGAGTGCGTTCCATCATCCTCACCAGTGGCACATTGGCCCCCCTGTCTTCCTTTGCCTTGGAAATGCAGATGTAAGGGGGGCAGCCCTGAGCTGGGGGAGCAGAACTGGGGCTGTGGAAAGCTGGTCCGCATCCAGGGGTCCCTGGATACTGGGGGTTTGGGAGCTGGGGAGGGCTGTGCATACCAGCAGCCACTCAGCCCACCCTCCTGCCATTCAGCCCTTTCCCTGTCTGCCTGGAGAACCCCCACGTCATTGACAAGCACCAGATCTGGGTGGGGGTCATCCCAAGAGGCCCTGATGGAGCCCAGCTGAGCTCCGCCTTTGACAAACGGTGAGGCGAGTCCGGTGGGCAGTGCCGCTGAGAGAGAAGGGGAGGACTGGGTGAAGACTGCACAAAGTGGCCAGGCCCCCACTACTAAGGGTGGACTCACAGGTGGTCTGAGGGGGTCAGCCTAGGCCGAGAGGGTCCCTCATAGCTGCCTCCTTGGCTTCTTGCAGGTTTTCCAAGGAGTGCCTATCCTCACTGGGGAAGGCCTTGGGTGAGCCCCTGTCTTCTCTGGGGGAGGTGGCCTATGGGTGAGCCCCCTTCAGCGGGGAGGCAGGCCTTTGGTGCGGGCCTGTCCCTGCTGGGGGACGCAGCCTGTGGGTGAGCCCCTGTTCCCACTGGGGGAGGGAGGCCTTGGGTGAGCCTCTGTCTCCAGGGTACCCTGCAGGTCCTGCTATCCCCAGCCTGAGCAGGCAAGGCCTCTGCTCCCAGGCAACCTGGCCCGAGTGGTCCCACACGGCCTGCTGGTGTTCTTCCCCTCCTACCCGGTGATGGAGAGGAGCCTGGAATTCTGGCAGGTGAGGCCCTACCCGCATCCTGCCCTGTGTGAGGAGCGAGGGCAGCTGAGGGCACAGGAACAGGCATGACAGGTCACCCTGCCCCTCCTACCCCCACAGGCTGGGGACTTCGCCCGGCGGGTTGAGGAGACGAAGCCCATGTTTGTGGAGCCCAGGAGCAAAGGGGGCTTTTCAGAGGTGTGTCTGCCGGGCAGCCAGCACCCTGCCCAGGGCGGGTCTGGCTTTCCTGGGTGCCAGCGGCTGAGTCTTGGCCAGGCTGCTCCGAGGAAGCAGACCCAGTGTTCCCTCCCCAGCCCACCCTGGGGACCCCGCCGTTTTCTAACTGGCCATTGGCAGGCATGGCCTTCCACTGACGGCTCCTTTTCCAGGTCATCGACGCGTACTATGCCAAGGTGGCCTCTCCAGGCTCTGGCGGGGCCATCTTCTTGGCTGTGTGTCGCGGGAAGGTGAGGCCTCTGTGGGTCAGGTGGTCCCCCTCCCCCTACAGCCTGTCCCCAGACGGCGATGAGCAGGGGCTGACCGCCACCAACTGCTCTACTGGTGTAGCCCAGCTACAGGGCAGGGGTACGCCGGGCGTGAGGGAGGGTCCCAGGGCAACAGCAGGGGCTGGGCTAGGAGCTGGCCAGATGAGGGTTCAATCCAGGGAAAGGGTCCAGCTGTGCCCAGCAGCTCCCCCTCCACTCCCCGTAGGCCAGCGAGGGGCTGGACTTTGCAGACGGGAACGGCCGTGGGGTAATTGTTACGGGCCTCCCATACCCCCCGCGGATGGACCCCCGGGTCATCCTCAAGATGCAGTTCCTGGATGAGATGCGGGGCCGGAATGGAGCCAGGGGCCAGGTGAGGAGGCCAGGGGCCAGAGCGGGGGAGGCTGTGTATGGTCTAGGTGCTGACCCCTGCCTCCACAGTTCCTCTCAGGACAAGAGTGGTACCGGCAGCAAGCGTCCAGGGCGGTGAACCAGGCCATCGGACGGGTGATCAGGCATCGCCAGGACTATGGGGCTGTTTTCCTCTGTGACCACAGGTGGGTGGGTAGGTGGGTGGGGGGGTCCCTACTGCACCCTTGGCCCACCCATGCGGAGCTGACCAGGGTCCTGGAGAAGCCTATGGGACTGAAGCCAGCATAAAGCAGTCCTTGGTGTGGCCCTGATGGGCAGGGCCTCAAGGACCTGCTGACAGTCTGCCCTGCCAGGTTCGCCCATGCTGACGCCAGGGCCCAGCTGCCCTCCTGGGTGCGTCCGTTTGTCCAGATATATGACAGCTTCGGCCCTGTCGTACGGGACGTGGCCCAGTTCTTCCGTGTTGCCCAGAGAATGGTGAGCCCCGAGTGGCCTCGCAGCTGTGCGTCACAGGCTGTCCCCAGAAAGGCCTCTCCTGAACCTCTCTTTCCCACCAGATGCCTGCACCAGCTCCCCGTGCTGCTGCCCCAAGCCCAGCCCTAGGAGATAGGGCCACCATGGAGGCTGTGTCGCTGGGCCCTCAGCTCCCACCCAGGCGGGCCAGGAGCCTGGACGTGCATGTGCCTAGCCTGCAACGGAGGCCTGCAGGTGTGGGGGTGTGGGGCGGGGCAGGGCAAACAGGTACCCAGGGCTCCTCGCCCCTCTGCCTCCACTCAGCTCCTCCACTGCCCCTTCTTCCTTTGCAGACTCACCCGCCGCCACCGGGGTCTTGGACAGCAGTCTGTGCCTGGAGTACGAACAGGAACCAGCACTGACCCGGCTGAGGCCAAGAGGGCTGCTCGCTGCCCTGGAGAGCAGTGAGCAGCAGGCTGAGGGGTCTGGGACCACAGCCCTCCTTGGGGAGGAGCAGGTGACGGGGGAACTCGGGCTCCCCTGGGGGTCTGACCTGGGTTGTGCCCAGAAGCCCCCTCCCTCTCACCTGGGGGATGCCATCTGCTGCCAAGAGCGCTGGGGGGACCATGGTTGTGTCCCCAGGCATGCCGCCGCTCCACACTGTCGCTGCAGCATGAGAAGAGGCTGGTGGACGAGCAGCGAGGGGGCAGGAAGAGGATCAAGCTGGTTGGTGCCCCCCACCCACAGGTACACTTGGGTGGTCAGCAGTGTGGGGGGCTCAGGCGGAAACTGCTGGCAGGGGTGTGTGGAGCTGGGGCCTGGGGGATTTCTGGGCTTCATCAGCACTGAGAATGGTGTGCCCTTTGGTCAGGAGGTCAACACCGCCTTCCTGCCTGAGAGGCTTTCAGGGAGGCTGGGGGGGGGAGGTGTGGGCCCAGCCAGCTCTGCACCCCCTCCACATACTCCCTTCCTATGGCCCTCCCTTCCCCTTTGAGCCACACAGCCCAGGTGCCCTTGGGCCTCAGATTAAAAACTGCCCTTGGACCTGTTGAGCGCCCAGAGTCTGGCCCTGGGGGATAGAGGGTACTACATTCAGGATGGTCATGTCTGGATTCAAACATTTATTGGAGGGCAGCTCAGCCTGATAGAGTATCCAGAGACACCCACCCCCTGCAGTGCCTGCAGAGACCCCCACGTGTGTGTGGCCTGCCCTGCTTACCCAGGCCCAGACTGTGGCCCCTCTTATATGGGTGTGGGAGCACCTTGGCTGGTGGCCACCTAGTACATCCCAGCCCTGGGGGGTGGGGGCCGGCAGCAGCCCGGGGTGAGTACACCCTGACCTCACAGTCAATGGGGACAGCTGCCCTGAGTGGTTTTGTGTGTGTCCCCAGGAGGCGGCGTGTCCCAGTGACCAGGCGGGCAGGGCCAAGCTGTTCATGGCGGCTGTGAAGCAGGTGCTGAGCCAGGCCAGCTTCGATGTCTTCACACAGGCCCTGCGGGACTACAAGCGCTTGGATGACCTCGACCACCTTGCTGCCTGCCTTGGGCCCCTCTTCACTGAGGACCCTGGGAAGCACAGCCTGCTCCAGGGTGAGATGCCAGGAAGGCAGAGCTCACCTCAGGGTCGAGGTCTCGTCAGGGGCTCATCCTGATCCTGACAACCCCCACCCCTCCAGGGCTCTACCAGTTTGTGCGCCCCCACCACAAGCAGCAGTTTGAGGAGACCTGCCGCAGGCTGACAGGCCAGGGCTGTGGCTATGGGCCCAACCCCAGCCTGCCTGGAGGTAAGGCGCCCACTCCCACCTGCCTGGCCCCAGGGGGGCAGCCCACGCCTGCGTACAACCCCTCAGCATTCCTGCCAGGGGTTTTCCAGGGCTGGGTTGGTCCTGGGTTCGGTCAGGCCACAGAGCTCCTTGGAGGCTTGTCATCCTGAAGCTGACCCCCTCTGGGCAGGCCGCTGGTTGGTTACTCATATCTGCTCCCTGTGGTCTGCGGAGCAATCCTGCCGGGAGCCCTCCCGGGCATTGTGCTGCCTTGGGGGCGTGAAGGCCAGTCTCCCTGCAGCCACACCTCGTAGGGACTTTCCAGACCCCAAGAACCTGCATGCTTCCCTCTGGGCTCAGGCCCAGGAGTGCTGCTCCTGTTTCTCCAGGAGGGCGGGGGCCTGACCCTAAGCTGACTGTTGCTGAGGGTGTGGCTGTACAGCTGGATGCCAGTGTGCACCTTAACCAGGGTGGACCTCACCTGTCCTCCAGGCCTCTCGACACAGGTACCTGCAGCCAGAAATGCCTCTAAGCCCCAGTCTAGCGGGGGACATTTCTGGTCCCTGGTGCATCTCCCAGCCCGGTCCTTTCTTGCCAGGGGAGCCCAGTGGGCACCCAGGAGTGGGCCAACGGGGCCAGTCCACCGTGACCACCTACTTGGCAGACGTCCGCAGAGCCCTGGGGTCCGAAGGCTGCAGCCAGCTGACGGCAGCACTGACAGCGTACAAGAAGGATGACAACTATGCGAAGGTGGTAGCTGTGGTGGCCGCCCTCACCACCTCTAGACCTGAGGATTTCCAGCTGCTACACAGCAAGTGTTCCTGGGGGCTGGGCAGGGCCAGGGTGGACACCGGAGTGGGAGGCGCCTGGCTGATCACGCCCTCCAAAAACAGGATTTGGCATGTTCGTACGCCCTCACCACCAGCGGCAGTTCCGGCAGATGTGTGCAGACCTGATGGGCCAGCCAACCCCATGTGGGGGCACAAGACCCGTGGAAGCACAGGACGCTGGCCCCTCCAGGCCTCCGGGCTGGGAGTCCACTCATGGGTCTGAGGCGCCTGCCAGTCCCGGTAGGGTGTTCTGCCCCAGGGCCACCCCCTCCTTGAGTTCCATTCCCCAAGGGCCCCAGCTCAGTTCTGGGGGGGGGGCAGCTCCACTGGCCCTTTGCCCTCAGCACCCAGCCCCTTCACAGCCATGGAAACCCTGCCAAGCCTCAAGCTCCATTCCCTCCTGCTAGGGCCCCAGGGCCACTGGGTGTACGGGAGCCAGCACTGCCCTCCAAGGACCCAGCCCGGCACCCCCCTCTGGTCACTTGGAGTTCCCATAGGGTGGGCCAGGACCGGGGGCCTATGTCGAGGCCCCAGTGGACCCTCAGCCCCCCTGCAGGAAGCCCCTTGTGCTCTGGCTGTGGGGAGGACCAGGTGCCCTTCCAGTGCTCGGCCTGTGACTTCCACTGCTGTTGGGGCTGCTGGGGCCAGCGCTTCCAGGTCGGCCCCATGCCCACCCCTCCCATGAGGCCACCCTCATCCTCCCCGGTACCCAACAGTCTGTTCAGTGAACTCTTGTCTCTACAGGCTTCTAGGACATGCCCTGCCTGCCACACTGCCACCCGGAAGCAGAGCCTCTCCCAAGTGTACTGGCCTGTGCCTGAGGGGGGCTGCTGAGACAGACATGAGACCCCCACCTCCCTGGCCCCTGTCATTTGAGCCACAACACATAAGCCCCAGGGCTCGCAGGGGCTCTCCACACAAAGGACAGCTCGAAGCTGGTGCTGAGCCTTCCATCTAATCCAGGCCTAGAAGGAGGGGTGAGCTGCCCAGTGGGGGTCACTATGTCTCCCCCCAAGGGGGGGTCATCCACATTCTTGACAGCTGGAGCCCCTTGAATAAAGCTGCTAACTGCCTACACCCTGTCTGCTGGTCGTCTCATGGCTGGGGGGCAAGGGGGTAGAGTATCCAGGAAGGGTGTCCTTCCCATGCTGTCTGGGGATAAGCCCTGGGCATCCCAGATGGAATTTGGCAAGGGAGGGGCCCTGCCCTCCTGCAGGGTGACCACACAAGCCTCCCTGAGGTTACCCCCAGACTGGGGTCCCAGGGAGAAGGGCTGCAGCCTGAAAGGGACCTGGAGAGCTCTCCAGCCCTGCCCCTCAGGTCACGGCCTCCACCCCCTAGGGCGGGGTGACCCCGCCCCTCCCCACCCTGCATAAGTGCCTGGAGCCCAGAGCTCCTGCACTCTGGGCCTGGGCAGGTAGGACTGTGTGTGTGTGTGTGGAGTCTTGTTGGCTTGCGCGGGGCCAGCAAGCGTTGCGGGAAATCGGGCGGCCCCTGTTGGGCTGTCCCACGGCGTTACTGAGCCCCGAGCCTCCCCCGCAGCAGGGCACTCCCGGAGGCCGCTGACTGGCTCAAGTACTGTGGAGCGGGGGCCGGCTGACTGGCTCAAGGACCATGAGGGTGGACGGGTGGACGGGCCGGACCCTGCTGTGGGCGCTGCCCGCCCTGCTGCTAACGCTGGCTGTGTACGGGGCGGCGACGGTGGCGCCCACCTTCCCGTGGCAGGATGAGGAGACACAGGAGTTGCTGGTGTGCGACCAGTGTCCGCCAGGCACTTTTGTGCAGTGGCCCTGCCGCCGAGACAGCCCCACGGATTGCGTCGCCTGCCCATCGCGCCACTACACGCAGTTCTGGAATTACCTGGGGCGCTGCCGCTACTGCAACGTCGTCTGCGGGGAGCGGGAAGAGGAGGTGCAGCCGTGTAGCACCACACGCAACCGGGCTTGCCGCTGCCGGGCCGGCTTCTTCGCGCACGCGGGCTTCTGCCTGGAGCACGCGCAATGCCCGCCCGGTGCCGGCGTGGTCGCTCCTGGTGCGTGCTCAGGCCAGGTTGGGGCGCAGGGCGGTGACGCCGCCCCCACAGTTCCTGTGACTCTGTCTTCCCGCACCCCCCCTTCCCCCTGCAGGCACCCGCAGCCAGAATACGGAGTGCCAGCCCTGCCTTCCAGGCACCTTCTCGGCCGGCAGCTCCAGCTCAGAGCGCTGCCAGCCTCACCGCAACTGCTCGGCGCTGGGCCTGACCCTCAACGTGCCTGGCTCCGCCTTCCACGACGCGCTGTGCACCAGCTGCCCTAGCCTTGGGCTCAGCGCCCCCAAGTCAGGTGAGCCTGCGCTTTAGCGAGAGCGGTGGGGCCCCCTTCCCCGCCGCCCGCCCGCGCGGAACCCTCCCACGCTCCGCCCCTAACCGCAGCGCATTCCCTTCTGGTGCCCCGCCCCGGGGCCAGGCCAGCGGGCTTGACCGGAGCTCCCCCGCCCCGCAGAGTCCCAGGAGTGCGAACACGCCCTTCTGGACTTCGTGGCTTTCCAGGACATCTCCTTCAAGAGGCTCATGAGGCTGCAGCAGGCCCTGGCTGCCCCAGGTGTGGGGAGGCCTCAGGCGTCACGGGAAGAGGGCCGCGCCGCCCTGCAACTGAAACTGCGGCGCCAGCTGGCAGAGCTGGGTGCGCGAGATGGGCCCCTGGGGGCGCGGTTGCTGGGGGCGCTGCGGACTGCCAGGCTGGCGGGCCTGGAACGCAGTGTCCGCTCGCGCTTCTTCCCTGTGCCTTAAGCATGCCAGGTCATCCATCCCCTTATTTATTCACCGGCTGTTTGCACATACTGTAAAATTTATTTTTATAAAGCTGCAAAGCTTCACGAGTTAGCTCCCCAGCCCAGGGTTTCCAGAGGCGCCTCTTCCGCTTGGCTGTCTTGCGGGCCAATCCTGGGATTGGGTGCCATATACCTGGCAGCAGGTGGCATATCTCCCTGCTTGCTCCTCCTTCTGCCTAAGCCTGGGTTCAAGAGGCCTCCTAGTTCAGCTCCCCATAGCTGCTTGCCTTGGTCAGCCTGTCAGCACCCTGGATCTGGTGCAGCCAAGTCCAAGGGGGGGTCCTACTCACGCTGGAGTTTTGCTGGGCCCCAAGCCCAGGACAAGGTCTTAGTGCCCACAGTGGAGAGCCCTCTCTGACCCCCACCCTTGGGAGGAAGGAGCCCAGAGCTATTCAGAGGCTTTATTTCACCAGAGTGGGGGCCCTGGCCAGCCCAACCTCTCAGGTCAGGCCTGCAGAGGAGGGAGAGGCCTGCATACTTGGGAGGAACCTGGGGAGGGGGCTGTGGCTGTCTCATGGACACCAGGCGAGTGCTCAGAGGACTTTGGGGGCCCACCTGCTCAACGCCATGCCGAGGTCACAAATAGGTGAGGAGAGTTCTGTGCTGTGCCAGGCAGAGTGGGGGCACCAAGACACCCAGCCCAAGCTCCCAGCTTTTCCACGCATCACACCGTGCTCCCCCCACCCCACCGCCCACAGTCATAAAGCCAGAGCTCTGGGTGTGGTCCTGCCCACCTCCAGGGTCAGGAACAGAGGTCACAGGTGCCATGCTGTACACCCAGGGTGGAGGGAGTCTGGGGGTGGCTGCCATGGCCCAAGGGCTGACAGGAGCCCCTGGTCTGGACCGGCAGGGGGGCTTCAGGCACTGGGTTGGCAGAGCCCACCAAGGCAACGGAGAGCAGGCACAGCAACAGCAGATGCTGCCTTCACAAGGGAAGCGTCCACAGTGGACTGCGGTCGAGCCTGCTGGCCGTGTCCTAGGTGATGTCCCTCTGCCGCGGTGGCCGGTGGACGTTGCGGATGACACACTTCACCACCCACTCGATGCCTTCATTCACACCCTCACTGTAGGGAGACAGGGAGTGAGCATGGAACCCATGAGCCCTGACTCCCCCTGGGGCCCCACTCACCCTGTGAGTGCTGAGCAGGCCTGGGTCAAGCAGTCCCGTCTCCCGATCTTGGACGTGCAGTCACTGAAGGCTGTCTTGATGTCAGGAATCGAGAGGCAGGTCTAGGGGAGGTTGAGGTCAGTGATATCCCCAGGGCCTTTGCCTCTACCAGTTGGGGCTCCTCAGGGATGGACCTTGGGTATTTGAAGAATGCCGAGATCCTGTGGGGGTAGGGGTGGGGAGCAACACTCACCTCCACATCCTGCTTGTTGGCCAGCACCAGGATGGGGACACCCTCCAATGCCTCACTGGTGACCATCTTTTCTGGGGAGTGGACAAGGTGTGAGGGGCAACGAGGTATCGGGCACTGCTACCACAGCCCCAGGCATAACTCACCCAGCCCTGGGGACTTCTACCCCAGCCATCTTCCTTGCCAAGCACTGCCACCCTGGCCCTGGGTACCACCACTACAGGTCACCTCTTACTAGGTACCTCCACCCCAGCCTTGGCCAGGTGCCTTACTGAGCACTGCCACCCCCAGCTCGTCAGCTCACCAAATGCCCGCTTGGACTCAGGCAGCCTGCCCTCATCAGTAGAGTCGATTACGTAGATGACGCCGTGACACTCAGCGTAGTACTAGGAAGACAGGCCACAGGGACTCAGTGAGGGCAGGCCCAGCCTAGGTCCCCTGAAGTCATCAACTCATGCAACGGGGGTGCAGTGACACCATGCCGGGGTCACAGGCAGCCCTCAACTGAAAGGGGCCTTCTAAGTGAAGGGCCTCTAAGGGTGTGGCCTGCTGACCTTGGTAAGGACACTGCCAAATTTGGAGAGGGGGCAGGGAGCTGATAGGACCAACCACCCACCTGGTCCCCCAGGTGTTGACCCCCATCCCAGCAGTGGCTTGGGGTTGACAGGGGAGAAGTTCCCTCTTGGTCTCTGCTGGGGGAGCACCTGCGGGAGGAGGGGGCAGGTCCGTCCACCCCCCCCCCCCACCTACACACACAAACACAGCACTGACCAGAGCTCCTGGCAGACTTGACCCAGCTCAAGCAGCTCCCACGTGCTGTCCCCCACAGCCACTAGGAGCACTATGCACCTCGCATGCAGGTGGCAGGACCAGAAAAGCAGCTATCAGGAAGTCTGGGACAGCGATCCACAGGGCACATGCTCCTGCCCACCCCCACCCCCACCCCCCACGGTGTGGGGTGGGCAGGCAAGGGTGGCATGTATGTGCCATGGGACCCTGGTAGCAGAGATGGGCCAAATGGGCACCCTGAAGCCTGACAGGTGGCCATACTCGGGAGTACTCAGGAGGCCTGGGCTGTGGCCGCCACACCAGGCCCTTTTGCCTCTTCACCAGGATGGTCAGTCTTTCCAGCCCAACTCGCTGAAGCCCACTGGGACCCTCATGCACCACGTTTCCCTGTCTGCACTGGGTGCATAGGGACCCCAGATGCCAAGAGGAGACCCTGTTGAGGCAAGAGTGACAGCCTGCTGCAGTGGGCAGGGCTATAATCCAGGGGCCTGAGAGGCTGGCCAGCAGTCATGGTGCCTGAGGCAAGGCCTAGGCAGCTACAGGGGGCTTCACTGCTAGCCCTGACACGTTTTCCTTTGTCAGAGCTTCCTGGGGACTTCGTCCAGCCCCCACCAGTCTCCCTCCTTCCTCCAGACACACACAGTGCTAGTCTTGGTGCCCGCTCCTGAACCTGTCTTGAACAGGGGCACTCTATGTGGTCTGTCCTGCTCCCTGGGTGCATTTGGGTGTCTCTGACCATGGCTCCAAACCGGTTCAGCCAAGGACAAGAGAAACCAAGGGAGTGTAGACAGTGTATAGCAACCAAATCTCTGTGATTTTGACCCAAGAAGGAAATTGGCAAGGAGTCTGGGTGGCACTGTGGGTTAAGTGTTGGGCTGTTAACTGCTAGGTGTCGAGTTTAAACCCACCAGCTGTGCCAGGGAAGAAAGATGAGACTGCTCCTGTAAGACAGTTTTAGAAAGCCTAGGTCTGCTAGAGGTTCAGGAAGGACTCTTGGCAGTGGTGAGGGCACAGGGGAATGCCCTACTTCAAAATGGCAGCTAAGCACACTGCCTCAGTGGTTCGGTTGGTTGCTATCTTTGGACTCAACTACCTGTTTCCTAAAACCAAGACCTAGGCTTGCAGACATCAGGTTGATTCTGATTCAGATAGAACAGGAGGCCTGTCTCTGTGGGCTTCTGAGGTTTTAAGTCTCTACAGGAGCAGACAGCTGGCCTCGTTCCTGCTCAATGGCTGGTGGTTTTGAACCGCTGACCTTGTGTTTACTGGACCAAATGGAATTCACTGCACTCCCAGGGCTCCTTCCTACTTGGGTTAAAACCTGATACACCAGGAACTCAGTAGCTACACAACATGCCTACCACCCTGCTTTCCTCTGCCTACAGTGGGATGGGTCTGAAGTTCCCATTCTGACAAGAAGCACCCTGGTTTCCGATGGCCACAACTGGAACTGGCCCGAATTGAATACTGGTCCCAAGACCAGCCACACCCAGGAAGCAAGACAAACCGTACGGTGAAGGCTCTAGTCAACACCAGCACACCTCGGGCCATGGTCTGCGAGCAGAGCTGGGAGCTTGCTCAGCTGGAGCCGGGCTGCCTGTGGTGGGGGAAGGGGCCATGGTATGGGGCCCAGGGTGGAGGGACAGAAAGGCCCCATGCTGGGGTCTCAAAAATACCCAAGATTAGTGTCAAAGAGGGGGTCCTGCTGCTGGCTTTGGGCAGGCTGTTCCACAGTAGGGAAGGCTGCCCTCACCTGCCTGCAAAGACTGGGCTAAAGGAACCACTGGCAGTCTGACTCTCTGGCAGAGACCATGAAGCCAGGGACAAAAGCCCTGAGGACACTGGGCAAAGCAGCTGCTGAAGGGCAGGAGAGTGGCTGAATTGGGAGAAGTGGGCCAGAGATGAAAGAGTGTGGCAGGGGTGCCAGGCCAGGAGGGGCAGTGGGCCCGAGTTCTCTTGACACACTCAGTGTGCCCCTACACATGTTCAGGGTGCCTTACCTTGTCCCACAGCGACTGCAGCTCCTCCTGGCCCCCCAAGTCCCAGAACATGAGGCGGGTTTTCCCCACATCCACGGTTCCAACTAGGAAGGGAAAGCATGGGGCTGGGGTCCTGTTTCCGGACACTGACAACAGCTCCACACCCCTTACGCTGGAGAGGACCAGCCCCTGGGAGTGGGACCCCACTTACTGTTCAGGCCCACGGTGGTGGTGATCTTGGACAGGCTCATACCCTTGTAGTGCTTGTGGAAGCGGGTTTTTGATTGCTCCAGGAAGGTCTAAAGAGGAAGGCAGTTTTAGCCATCAGCTTTTTCAGCCTGTCTCCCGGACACCCCTTCCTTGGGCCCAGTCCTCAGAAGACAGCCACAATCTCTGTCTGAGTGCTGGCTGCACAGCAGGGGCCCAGCACGCACCGTCTTCCCGGCGTTGTCCAGGCCCAGGATCAGAATGCAGTACTCGTCCTTCTGGAACACGTACTTGTACAGGCCGGACAGCAACGTGTACATCCTGCCCTGGGGTGCAGAGATCCACAAGGGGAGGGACAGCTGACCCATACTCCACTAGCTTCCCCGAATTGGACCCAGCACCTGTGCCTGGGCTCCTCTGTCCACGCGCCCGGGGCTACTCGCGACACCCATTCGCCCCCTTCGCTTTGCTCCGTCTCCAGATGGCAGGCTATAGCCACCGACGGCTCCACCCACCACCTCTGTCCGCCCGCCACCGGGCTCCTCTCGCTTGCCCCGGCCTCTCCCAAGAGTGGTGTGTTCCCGGGCTCGGGCCCCTCCCAGGCTCTCCCTCCCCGCACCGCTGACACCAACCCGGTGTGCCGCCAGCCCTCCAGGCAGGCTCTTCGCACGCGCGGGGCCGGCTCAGGCCAGGCAACTGGCCCTTCCCCACACTCGGCTCTACAAGCCGCAGTCCCGTTTGCCTTCCTCAGAACCAGCACTCGCCGGTAGCCCCCGATGGCTCCGAGGAGGGGAGCCCTGCTCGTTGGAGGACTCGGGGGTCCACAGCGCGGCCTACCTGTCGGCCGGCATTCGGCCGACGCGGAACTGACCCTGCGCGCCGCCTGCTGGGGCAGCCCGGCCACCTAAACTCTCCCGTCGGCCTCCGCGCGCCGCATACTTCCGGCGGCGGCGCGCGCCGGAAGTGGGGGCTGGTGCCAGACGGAAAGAGGGTGGCTGGGGCGCTCTAGCCAGTGAGACCGGCGGCGCTCTATGGCAGAGACCGGGTAGCCGCGCGGGCCACCGGGAGATCGCGGGCTGAGGTGAGAGGCGACGCCGAGTAGGGCGGACGAAGTCGAGGGGAGGTGGACGGGCGACCCGGCCCGGCTGGACGCGCAAGCCTGGGATGCGGGAGTGGGTGGGTGGTGGTGGTGGTGGTGTGTGTGTGTGTGTGTGTGTGTGTGTGTGTGTGTGTGTGTGTGTGTGTGGCCGGCCACGGGGGGCGGCGGCCCGGACGCCTCGGGTGGGCTCTGGTGCCTTCACCTGTGCGCCGCAGCCGTGGCCGAGTCGTCCCGCGGGATCCAGCCCTGACGGGCGCAGTCGGCCAAGCTCTCCGGGGGGTTGTCAGGCTGCTTGTTCACCCGCCTTTTCATCGCAGCTCGAGGCCCGGGCACCCAGCGCCGCCGCCCGCCTGCCCCAGGATGGACGAGGTCGGCCTGGAGACAGCCCTGCAGACCTACTATGTGCAGTTGCAGCAGGTGGAGCTGGCCCTGGGCACCGGCCTGGATTCCTCGGAGCAGGCCGACCTGCGCCAGCTGCAGGGGGACCTGAGGGAACTGATCGAGCTAACCGAGGCCAGCCTGGTGTCTGTCCGGAAGAGCAAGCTACTGACCGCGTTGGACCCGGAGCGCCCGGCCCAGGAGCAAGCCGAGGGCCTGGCCTCCCAGGAGGCGGCTGCCCCCGTGGTGGAGGTCCCAGACGCCCCTTCGGCCAAATGGGAAACCGACTCCAGAGCAGAGGCAGAGCCTGAGCGCCAGAGCCCAGAGCAGGAGGAGGAAGAGGAGGACGATGATGAGGATGACGAACTGAGTGGGACCAAGGTGAACGCCCCGTACTACAGCTCGTGGGGCACCCTGGAGTACCACAATGCCATGATCGTGGGCACCGCGCAGGTGGAGGATGGCTCACCGGCAGTGCGGGTGCTGTACCTGTACCCCACGCACAAGTCCCTGAAGCCTTGTCCCTTCTTCCTGGAAGGGAAGTGCCGCTTCAAGGAGAACTGCAGGTAAAGCTGTGGCGTCTTCCACTGTGGAGTTGCTGACTAGGAGAGGGCTTGATGCCCACATCAGTGCCCTTGCTCAGACGGTGTCTGAGAGGAGCACAGCGGCAGGGAGGGTTGCCATAGAGGCTAGACCCCCCAGCCCATGGCCACTTGTGCTCTTAGGAAGGAAGCCTTTCCATCGCCCTTGTCGGCCAGCACAGAGCCAGAGAGGGTTGAACAGCCCTGCTCGGGTCTTGCACCCAGCTCTGTTGTGGTTCCAGCTGTTCTCACCAAGCCACTATCCTTTGCAGGGCTGTTTTGTACCATGGAATATCTTCTGGTTTGGGTGTATAGCGAAAGAGGGCATAGAAACAAGGGGGGCAGGGACAGGAACACACCCCAGATTCAGCTGGTGTGAGAAGCTGACAGGTAAGGGGAATGCAAGGAGGATCTCTTGAGCCTTGAGCTCTTTCAGAGCTAGTTCCACCAGCTTCACCATCATTGGGGGTGGGGACACACATCTGGGCCTCATTGTCTGACACCAAGTCCTAGCAGCAGAGACACGGCTTTGCACCCTACAGCCTCTGGCACCGTCACCTGCGCCCTCCACATGCTCTATGACCTTCCAGAAATATTTCAAAATAAGTTCCATGAGTTAGTGTTTTGTTTCTCACCTGTAAGTCTTCCAGGTGCACTTGTTTAAGAGAAAACCGTCTCAGCGGTGTGATCACGACTTCCTAGTTCGATGGTAGCATCTGGTTTGTGCCTTGGCATCGCTTGCAGCGGCCACTGTGTCTTTACTCCCTTCTGCTTTGGAGGAGGAGGGGCATGGACCACTCCTCTGTAGGCAGCCATGCCCTCGTTCTAACAGTCCAGAGTGCCCTTTGTTCTCCGAACGTCTTTATTGCCCAAGAGCCCCTGCTAGGGCCAATGTCCTCTCTGGCACGGTGTCCTGTGCTTGCAGAACCCCTGCCTGAGCCGTGCGCTCCCTCCAGTCATTCTCACAGGAGACAACTGCGTGTCCCTGTGGGGAGCATGTCAAGGCCCCCACCCTCCTCCTGAAGGCCTCACCACGGAGCCTGTGTGTGTCCTAGGACCATGGTGAGGGCCAGCGCCCAGGAGCCAATTCCCTCCAGCACAGGCCCCAGACTTTGCTACCGGCTCAGACCGAAGCAGCTTATCAATGCCAGCCGCCACCACGGTGCCACCAGAAGCTTTTTCAAGGCTTCTGGAGTTCCCAATGCGATTTCCCATGCAAACCAAGGTCTGGCCACAGCCTTGCCTGCCTCACACCTGCCTGTCCACTCCTCCACCCTAGGCTGCTGCTGCTCTGGACACAGGACAGCAAAGATGTACCCAAGTGATGCAGAGACCTCTACCACCCTTCCCCACTTGAACACCACCCCCACCCCGACTGCTCTGGGGTGTCACTACTCATTGTCACTCTCAGCCCCCGCAGTACAGCAGGCCGTTGAGGCCTCCTGGTACCCGAGGCTCCTCAGGAAGGCCTGGCCTCTGGCAGGTGATGTGGCTGTATTTCTTTCACATTGTGGTCTGCTCCCAAGACGTTCTTTGAGAGTTAGGTCCCTCACTTTGCTTTCTCCTGACAGGCACACTGCTGTCAAAAGTCCCAGCCTTGTTTGTCCTTCTTCCTTGTCCATCCCAGGCTCTTGGTGTGGCCTCAGTGCCCAAAGGCCTGTTGCTCTCTCTTGATGGAGTTCAGCCCCTCCACTACACCGATCCACGGCCTCCGAGTCCGTTCTGACTCAGAGTTTCCAGGGCCATGAATCTTCCTGGGAACTGGCAGCCTCTTCTTTCCCGCAAAGTGTGACTGGTGGGTTTGAAGCTCAGCATTGGAGGTTCGCAGTTGGAGCTCAGCCAACAGCATCTCAGGCTCCTTGTCATTAGGTTACAGCATTCTCAGAAACGTGGTGTGATTCTTCAACGTGTAGTTTTCATTTAAAACAATTGTTTAAATTTTTCTGGAAAAGGCTCTTGAATTACAGATTTTAACGTGCCTCACTCTCTTTGGGTTCCTCTTGTCTGATCTCTTGTGTGTGTCAATTTCTCTGCAATTTTTAAAACCACTTAACTTTGAGAACATTCTACTCAAAAAATTAATATTGGCTTAGAGCAGCTTTAGGTTTGCAAGAAGTACACCATTTCCTGTCAGCCCCCTGCATCCCCACTGGTATACCTGTTCCATGGGAGTCACTGTGGGAATGTGGTTACTTTCCTGGCTCCCAGCCCTTCTGTGATATACAGGAGAGCAGTCTGTGGCCAGCTCCACAGGTTTTGAATCCCTTTATTGTGATTGATGACATCATGTCACCACTTGGTTACTTAGTGAAGCCTGCTCTGCGAGATTTACTCTCGTACAGCCTGGTGGGTGTTGAGCTCATTTGTGAGGCTTGGTGAACTAACACAGATACACTGCTGTGGAGGAGGTGAACTCCCTGGTTAACGTGAGGGGCCGCTGTGCTGTAGAGCTCTAGGACTGTGACAGCACATGTCACAGATGGCCTGCCACCTGAAACATGGGTGCCAACTGAAGGCCCTAGTGTCCTTGTTGGCAGACTGACTCAGCTGCACAGTCATGGGCTCTGAGTCTGGTAGAATTGACCAGCTGTTGTTGCTACATTGTGACTTACAATCCCTTCTTTACAGCAGGACACACTCTGGCCCCATTCTGTGGGCATTGACCAATCATAGTGTCATGGGCGCACCACTACAGTCACGTAGAACCACCTCAGTTTCCTCTCAGTGCCCTATGTTCTGCTCATCTTCCCTCTCCTCCTGGCCCCAAGCCCTGGGGTCCCCTGATCGCTCTCCTGCCCCTCCAGTTGTGCCTGTTCCAGACTGTCAGAGTGGGGAGCCTGGCATGGGCAGCCTTCCCAGACTGCTGCCTTCACCTGGAAGCTGCTTCTTCCCATGTTCTGCTGCTGAGTGAGAATCTGTGTTGTGGGTGGATCACAACCTGCTTACCCTTTCATTGATTAAAGGACATCTTCGTTGCTGCCAATTTGGGGAGGGCTGCTATAAATATTTGCTTGCAGGTCTTTGTGTGGACATAAGATTTTACCTCATTTGGATAAACAGAGGGAGACATGAGGCTTTCTACTCCTGTAAGGAATTACTGTCTCAGACATTCAGGGGGCAGTTCTGTGTTCTGTAGGGTCACACTGAGTCGACATCCACTTGCCGACAGGGAGCTGAGGAGGATGGGTAACTGGACGTGTAGCCCTGCATCTTAGGCTCAACCTGTGTCTTACTCTCATCTTAACCCAGCATACACTGTGGCCAGAGTTTGGGGTGTTAGTCATCCTAATGGTTGTGTAGCTGTCTCTCTGTTTTAGTTTGCAATTCTCTGGTGACACTTGCTGAAAGGGAGAGGACCTGAAGCACACAGTGCACTGGGAAAGACCTAAGTCTACAGCCTTTCAGATGGATTACACGTCAACATAAAAAGACGCCCCTACAGCGGCACCAGTGAGCAGCAGCATGACACACAGGGCAGGGATGCCTCACACGCGTGTGGAAGCTTAGCAGTGAGCAAGGAAGACTGAAGAAGAATTGGTGTGTGTGAATTCCCACAGAATTGACTTGATGGCGGTCACAGAGTATTGGTGGAGAACACTATATTATATCATAGAGTGCCAGGAGTACTGCCAGAGATGTGTCCTTATGTGCTTTACCAGAAGAGACCAGTCCCTGAAGAAGGACACCGGGCTTGGTAAATGGTGTGTGTGGGAGGCGGAGTGCGGCAAAAAGACGCTTGTCTGTCTTGGATTGTGCTCTTGGTTTTATCTGCAAACTCACCACCAAACCCGGGCCTGGGTTTTACCCTGTGCTGTTGCTAGGGGAGCTTCTGGTTTTGCGTTCTGCATTCTGGGATCCTTGTCTCCAGTTCTTCTCTGCAGGAGGTGTAGGACCAGTGTCTTGCTTGACTTTTCTGGGCATGTAGCTGCTGAGCTGTCTGGCACACTTGAAAAGACTGTCCGTTCCCTTCCGCCAAAGATGAGTTGATCATGTGTGCCTCTATTCCTGGGTTCGCTCTGTGCCCTTTGGCCTAGGTGCCCATTCCCCCATAAGACCGACCACACTGTCTTGATTGTAAGACATAAAGTCAGATCATGTCAGGCCTCCCACACTGTTCTCCTAATGGGCTGTTCTGCCCTGGCCCTGAGGGTCGCTGTGATTCGGACTTGACTTGGGAGCAGCGGGGTTTGGGTTTGGCCGGGAACATGGACTCTCTCTAGATCCATTTATGTCTTTGGTTTTTTTTTCTCGGAGCTTTGAGTTGTGTTTGTTAGACTGTACCTCACGAAAAGTGTCAGGAGAGCGTCAATCCCTACCTTCTGGGGCCTAAAGAGACCCCGGGGCAGCCCTCTCCAGCCTTTCTGTAGGTTCTCCCCAGCACCCTTTCTCGGCTGGGTTCGACTTGTTACCTCACCGAGTAGAGGTCCAGTGAAGTGGCTCCTCGAGGAAGAAGCAGGCTACAGTGCCCCATCAGGAAACACCTCGCCCTTCTCAGCTCAGGGAGCTCGTTCGCTCCTCCTGGCCTTCTCACTGCCCTGCAGGGCTCTCCCAGCCCCTCAGGACAGGCGGCTCTGCCGCCACCCTCCTGCTCATAGCCGGGGTCGCACCTTACTCAGCTCTTGGAGACACCTCCTGGCAGCAGGCTTTTACTATCAGCTGTCTTTGACCAGCCCTTAGAATTCTTTGGTGGGAGGGCAGCCTGCCTCTCCTTTCTCTGCCACTGTTTAATGCCAGTCTGTGAGTTGGCTCTGTGTAGAAGGAAACTCAATGTCCGGGCAGGACCCTCCCACTTAGGCCACAAAGTTACCAATCCCTGTCTCCTCTTGGTGGATCACCGACCTGTCGTTTATATAGTAGGCCATAGTAAGCTCACGTGCATAACCTATTGATCAGTTTCTCACAGAGGGCATACCAATCCCAGGGCAGGCTGCAGCCAGAACCAGGCTAGACGTTCCAAAGCCCAAGTTATGTACAGCACACCTAGGAAAAGCCAGTCCACCTGGATGGAAGTCCTGAGCCCTCTGGGGAGGACACAGGGCAGAGTTCACGCTTGGGAGGAAATTCCCTCAAGCTGTTTTTCCACAGGGAATCCTTTCCCTTTTCGATACTAAAATAAATTGTTTGCTTTTATAGTTCAAATTGCAATGCTACAGTTACAAATTCAGTTGTCGTTGGAGTCCTGCCACCTTGCTGGACCATTTCTTCTCCCCATCAGTCTTTACACAGGCAGTCATGTCTGAAAACAAAGCACTGTTGTGTGTCCCTCCCTCTGCTGTCTGTGCACTACCAGTGCAGTGTGAGCAGGGCCGCCTGGCCTGGCTTCTCCGTGGGAAAGCTGCTCATTTTCACTTTAAGTGGGATGTGAGCTTAGGGTTTTGAGTTGATCTCCTTGATCAAGTGGAGGAAGTTGCTCTGTGCTCCCAGTTTGCTGAAGGGTTTTGATTTTTCAAACCATGAATCATTGTTGGATTTTGCTAAGTGCCCTCTGCATCTGATAAAATCCTACAGTTTTCTGTTGTTAACCCATTGATGTGATCATTACCTTAACTGATTGTTGACTGTTGAGCCTGCCTCATTTTCCTGTCATGGTGTGTAGTTCTTGTGAGAATTTACTGGCATTATGTTGAAGATGCGTGCTTGTGGGGAATGCTGCCCAGAGTTTTCCCACTGGTCTGGCTGCTGCTAGTCCTGGTACCAGCTGTGGGGCGGGATCATGCTCTTGGTTCCGGTTTTGAGTTTTTGGCTCACTGATCCCTGACTACCAGGGCACCAGTACTGTATCTCAGTTCTCCTCGCTGGTTTGGGGTGGGCTCAGTCGTGTTACTGCAAGCACATGTGGACTGCTTCTGCGCGTGCACACACACTTTGGTTGGCTATTCATAACCAAAGCTTCAGGTTGAGGGATCCCCAACCAGAGGAAATTTGTGAGCATACAGTCAGTTCCAGTCCGGAGCACTGGAAATCAGCCTGGAGGCAGGTGCCTGCTCCAAGCAGCCAAGTCGTCCTGACAGAGTGTGAGCGTGTGTGTGGGGGGGGGGGGGCTTGTGTGTACGAGGGGGTACCCAAAAAAGACGGGCGGAGCAGAGCTTTCATTGTATGCAATTTCCCACTAGGGACTCTGAGTTAATGTACCCAGTGGCATCGCCTCTCTGGTCACAGTGAATTTTTTTTTTTTTTTCCGAAAAAGCAGTTTTGCTTGAACCTTGTTTTTGGTGCACCTCAATATTTTTTAATCATGTTATTGGGGAGTCATACAACTCTTATCACAATCCATACATACATCAATTGTGTAAAGCACATTTTTACATTCGTTGCCCTCATCATTCTCAAAACATTTGCTCTCCACTTAAGCCCCTGGTATCAGTTCCTCATTTTCCCCCTTCACTCCCCCCTGCCCCCTCCCTCATGAACACTTGATAATTTATAAATTATTATTTTGTCATATCTTACACTGTCTGGTGCCTCATTTCACCCACTTTTCTGTTGTCCATCCCCCAGGGAGGAGGTTATATATAGAGCCTTGTAATCAGTTCGCCCTTTTCACCCTAACCTCCCTCCACGTGAACCTCAATTTTGACCCTCATATAATTGGCAATTGAAGAGAACAGCGTGCAGCTGTGCAATGTGTCCTGCTGGGGAATGCCGCAGAGACTGTTGTGATGTTGGACACAGCTTTCAAGGACAGCGCTGTGGAAAAAACTCAAGTGTACGAGAGGCGCTCTCGTTTCAAAAACAGTGAACAGTCAATTGATGACAAACCTCATTCTGGACATCCATCAACTTCCCATGCAGGAGAAAATGTCAACTCATAGTGCATTTGGAGTTCGTGCCACCAGGTCAGGCTGTTAATCAAGCTTTCTATTTAGAAGTTCTGAGAAGATTGTGTAAGTGTGTGTGTGTCCCCCGGGGGTGGGGGGAGCATGATTTGTGACAGAAAGGCGACTGGTTTTGCCACCACGACAATGCACCTGCTCATGCAGCCATCTCAGTGTGCCAATTTTTGACCAAAAAAACCCCAGCATGTCTCCCTTGCCCCACACATCTTACTCATCTGACCTCTCTCCTTTCGACTTCTTTTTGTTTTGCGAATGCAGAGGGACCTGAAAGGACAGGGGTTTGATGATGTAGAAGAAGTGAAGAAAAAAACAAGGGTGGTGCTGTCAGTCAACCAAACATGAGTTTGAAAAGTTTCCAAGAATGAAATCAGACTTGACAAATGTATTAAGTGTAATGGAGTGTACTTTGAAGATGATAAAGTTGTTTTGTAGAAAATTTAAATACATGGCTTGGGCGGGGGGTGATTCCAGGTTTTGGGTACCCCTCATGTATACACATGTGCATGTCTTGTGTATCTCTATAAATGTGTATGTGTGTCTGGTATCTGTGCATGTGTGCTTATAAACATCCATGTTTACACGTGTGAACCACAAGGTCAGCAGTTCACTCCGAGGGAGAGAGACGAGGCTCTCCACTCCTGTGCAGTGTTAGTCTCAGAAACCTGCTGGCGCAGCTCTGCCCGGCCCTCTAGGGCTGCTGTGAGCCAGAACGGACTCAGTGGCAGTGAGGGAGATTTGTGTGTGTATCTGTCTCACTCTATATGTATACACGTGTGTCTGCACAGAGCGACATGTATGTATGTTTGTGCATATGTGTGTATGTACAAAAACGCTTCAAAAGTTTCTTGGAAAATTCCATTTATCTCTGCATTCCATTTTTTTCAAAAACTTTTGAAGCTCTCGTGTATGTATACATGTGTGGGTATGTCTGTGTGTATGCATGTATGTGCATAGATGCATCCAAATGTAGCTACATTTGGGGGGGTGTGCACGTACATGTGTACATCTGCGTGTGCACGGACATCTCTGTATTTGCTACTTGACTGCCGCCCCTACCCACTCCCCAGGTTCTCACACGGGCAGGTGGTATCCATGGCCGAGCTTCGTCCTTTCCAAGCCCCAGACCTGAGCTCCTTGCAGGTGGGCTCTGCCTGTCTGGCCAAGCACCAGGACGGCCTGTGGCACCCAGGACGCATCACGGGTGAGGCAGCGTGGCCTTGGTGCCACCACCCCAGTGTCCCTGTCAGCCGCATCCTGTCCCCACCCTCGCAGTGTGCCCATTACTTTGGAGGTGGGGCCCTGCTCCAAGGTTGGGAGTGGGGTGGGGTGGGACTCAGACTTCCCCCTTTGATGCCCTGTCCCACCCCAGATGTGGACAGTGGCTTCTATACTGTCAAGTTTGACTCGCTGCTGCTGAAGGAGGTCGTGGTGGAGGGGGATGGCGTGCTGCCGCCTCTACGTATGGAGCCTGCCAGGTCTTCCGACTCCGAAGATGGCAGTGATACTGACGACTCAAGCTACGCCCGAGGTGCTAGGTGTGGGTGTGGCGCAGAGCAAGACAAAAGCCGCCAGAGGGGTGGGCTGGGGTGGTCGCTGCCAAAGAAGGTGGTGTACAGGAAGTGATCACTGGACTGTGGGGTGGGGGGGAGTGGCATTGGGTGGAAGAAGGGTTTCCACGGTGGTTCCCATGCGAAGAGGGCGGGGCTTGATGAGTGGGGTCCAGGAGAAGGAGCCCTGGCAGAAGTGCTGCAATGGGTTGTACTTGCCAACACCATGTTGTGTGAGTCCGCGCAGACCTGGGCCTGGGCTGCATTGCATCCTCTGGGTCTGGCAGCATCTGGCGACGCAGCGGTGGGTGTCCTCTTCTTGTAGTTGTGGACTCCAGACCCACAGAAGACGGGACATGTAGTGCGGCCTTTGCTGGCTGGGAGGTGCACACCCGAGGCATCGGCTCCAGGCTCCTCGCCAAGATGGGCTACGAGCCAGGGAAGGGTGAGTGTGTCGCCCTGGGGGTGGGGCCCAGGAGGGAGGGCAGGTGGCTGCCCTGGGGCGGGGCCCGGCAGCACAGCCAGTGTCTGTGTCCCCCAGGGCTAGGTCGAAACTCGCAGGGCCGGGTGGAGCCCATCCAGACCGTGGTGCTGCCCCGAGGGAAGTCCCTGGACCAGTGTGCCGAGGCCCGCCAGAGGAGAGTGAGAGGTGGCAAGGCGGGCACCCAAAATCCCCCCAAGCCCCGGAAGAAGGGCACCGCCCCCATGGGCCGCCCTCCCCCCCGGAATGTGTTTGACTTTCTGAATGAGAAGCTACAGGCTGGGGCCCCTGGGGCCCTGCAAGCCAGGCCAGCACCCCCAGGGCCACCGGGTGGCAAGGAAGCCTACCACGCCAGCCAGAGCACCAAGCGGGCCCTGAGCCTGCGGCTCGTCCAGACTGGGGAGCAGATCTGTCGGGCCCAGCGGGACATTCAGGCCATCCAGGAGGCCATTGCTCGCAACTCTGGCAGGTGCGTGGTGGGGGCACCACTGGGCAGGTGTGTGCAGGCTGGGCACTGATAGTGCCAAGCATCATCACAACCTGGCCCGTGAGTGGGGGCCAGGTTCTAGGAGGGTCTGGGTGAGTGCATGGCCAGCCCCTGGGCTGCAGAGGCATGAGTTTCCATCTGTACTGACAGTAGGCATTTTGTAGGCAAAACGTAGCAGTGGCCCAGCTTCAGGAGAAGCTGGCAGGCGCCCAGCGGCAACTGGGGCAACTCCGGGCCCAGGAGGCGGGACTGCAGCGGGAACAGCGGAAGGCAGACACCCACAAGAAGATGACTGAGTTCTAGCGCCAACCGCTGGCGGAGTCAGGCTGCCCTGGAGAGGGGCGGCTGTTTCCTATTGGGCACCCTGCCTCTCTGGCCACGCCTGAGGAGTCTGCCCTCCGGAGAGAACTGGGGACTCTTTCGAACACATTGCCAGCATCATCGGGGCCCTGGAGCCGGGACATTAAAGTGGTTTAATGACTTGTCTCAGTGGTCACTTGGCTGCTGCAGGGCCTCTGGGGAGAGGGGGTTTCTTGGAACGGCTGTGGGAACAGGTAGACTGGGCTCTTGGGGTCTGCAGGTGCCCAGAAGTGTTGACATTGCCACTTGTCCTCCACTTGAGGCCACCTGCCATCTTCTTGTGGCAGACACCCAGGATGGTATGGGCACAGGGTTGCTCTGCAGGGACAGCCCAGGGGTGCCCTCTGGGGTTGGTGGGGGTGACCACCCTGGGGGAGCTGTCATGAGGGTTGGGTGTGTAGCCCATGTCACGTGCTAGGTCACAGCCAGAACTGGTGGGGGCAGCTGCTTGCAGGTGGCAGGTTACAGCCAATGCTAGGTGGGGAGGTGTCAACACGGCAGGAAGTGAGGTGGGGGCATGGCTGTGGCACGCCCAGGCTGCTGGCTCCTGCTCAGAGGCTGAGAAGGCGCCACGGAGTCCAGGCCGGGTAAGAGCTGCCCACCTCTAATGCTCCCTCCTGCTCAAGTCCCCCTCCAGGGTCCTCCCAGCCAGGAAGATTTGAGACAATCTCCGTCTGCTCCCCTCATGCTTAGCATCCACCCCGTCCCCCTCCTCTGGCAGGCTACGGGCTGGGTTGAGTGACTTCTGTGTCACCCAGCCCTGCTAGGACCCCAACAAAGAGCCATATTCCAGGTGGGGGCTGGGTGGGGGTGGCACAAATGGTGGGTTGAGAGCCAGATGAGTGGGTGAGGGCTATAGGGGTCATGTGGGTGTCACTGTTAGCTGCAACCCAGCAGGGCCTCGGGTTTCCGCAGGCTGCAAGACTGGGCTGTGGGGCCATGGCTGCCCAGCCTCCCTCCCTAACCAGTGCTTAGGACCACTTCTGTGGTCCTTGAGGGGACAGGTGGCAGAGCTGGCCTCCATCCCTCCCAAGGAGCGGCTGGGGGCGCCCGGCCTGGGAGGAGACTGTGGGCTGGGGCTTCCTGTGTGCTGAGTCAGTTCAAGCCCATCAGCCAAGTGGGGGGCAGGGCTGCAGGGACCCCTTGGGGCCTCAGCTGCCTTTCTTTGCCCCAGGTCGCTCTGTGGGGATGGGGCCACAGCTGCCCTGGGTGCCCCCTGCCTTTGGGGTCCTAGGCTGTGCGCTACTGCTTGGGCTGTGGGCTCTGTGCTCGGTCTGCCACAGGTATGTCATCTGTGCCCACCTCCCCTGGGGCTGGGGAGGGGTGTTGGCCTGAGGCTGAATTCAGCAGGGTACAAGCCAAGGAGGGAAGGGTGCTGATACCCAGTCCCTCTGCCATCCTGATGTGATCGCCTTCTCGCCCCAGGAAACGGGCGCCGAGGCAGTGGGTGGGGCGTCAGGGAGCTGAGATGCCTGCAGACTTGGTGAGTGAGTTGGAGTACTGGCAGGGCGGTGGGGGGTCTGGGGGAGCTCAGGGTGGGGCACTGACCAGCCCACTGGCCTGCAGATGCAGCTGAGACAGACCCACCTCCGCACGCTCAGCAAGTCGGACACCAAGCTGCATGAGCTGCACAGGGGCCAGAGAGGTGGCCGAGGTTAGGGTACTGGGGGTTGGGGGTTGGGGGACGGCTGACTACACTGGGTCCTTCCTCATCCACTTCAGGTGGTGCTGCTGTCCTCAAGTGACTTGCCCTTCCCCCCTCCCCAGCCCCTCGGCCCGCCAGCATGGACCTCCTGCACCCTCACTGGTCGGAGGGGCACAGGGGCACCCTCAGGCTGCCTGCTGTGCTCCCGACTTGTCCACACCCAGAGCTACCCCAGCCCCGGCCTGTAGTGGCTACCTTGGCCTCCGCTGACTCTGAGACCTATTCCAATGTGGGCCTGGCAGCGCTGCCCAGAGCCAGCCTGGCAGCCAGCCCCAAGGTGTGGTCGGGGGCCCAGCTGACCAGTGGCCGGGCCAGGCCTGGTCTGGGCCCTGGGGCAGCAGACAATGCCAGCATCCAGAAGCTCAAGGGGGCAGACAAGGGTCTCCATGGGCAGCAGAAGGCTGAAGTGACCCCAGCCTCCCAGGTACAGTGAGCAAGGGAGGTGGGTATGGGAGGATCTTGGGTTGAGTGGGTGGTGCTGACCCCTTTGCCGGGTGGCTTCTTCTCCCCAGGTGGACACTCTCTACTCCAGGGTCAACAAGCCCAAAAGGAGGGATGCAGGGGCCCCCACAGTGTGGTCGGGCCAGGGTGTCGACCAGGAGCCCCTGGAAAATGTGTATGAGAGCATCTTGGAGCTGGCCAGCAGCGGTCCTGGACACATGTAGGCTGCAGGGAAGCCAGGGGTTATTGTGTGGACAGCAGAGGCCCGCTTCTAAATAAATTTCATGGCAGAATGTGTGTTGCAGTGTCTGAAGCTTGCCAGGGTGTGGATTGCCTCTGAGGGAGAGGAGCACCTCTCTGGCCCGATGTGGGCTCGGAGCCTGGAGGGGTGAGGGGAGTGGTCTGTCACTGCAGATCAGACCCCAGAGGCCAGGCTGGAAGGCAAGTGCTGGGGGGAGGGAGGGGAGAGCTGACCCCTAGACCCCCCTGGCCCGCACTCTGCCACCAGCCCGGGTGTTGCCTAAGAGGTGACGGAGTGGGGACACCTACTCCCCGTGAAGCCGGCCACGGGGGCACATTTTCTCCGTGGCTTGGAGGACACACCTCCCCTCCAGGGAGTCGGCCTTCTAGGCCTGTGCGAGGCGGGGCCGGGGGTGGAGCGCAACCCGAGCTGGGCCTGACCACGCCCCCTCCCCAAGCGCGGGAGCGACCTGGGCGGGCCGCGCCGGGCGGGCGGACCTGGGCCCGGCGGGCGGGCCGGGGCCGGGTTCCACCTCGGAATGTTGATACCGCCTAGAAGCCAATGGACGCGCGGGGGGCGGAGCGGGGGCGGGGCGGCCGCTGCTCCGGGACAGCGGCGCGGGCGGCTGCGGATCCAGGGCGGGGGTCGGCGGCCCGCCCAGCCCTGCTGGGCCCGGGGCCGTTTCCTAAGCGTCTGCCCTCACTGCACCGGCCCGGCCCCGGCGCCGCCATGGAGGCCGCGAGGCCCCCGGCACCGGGCGTGGCCTTCGGCTGCTCCCCGCCGCACGCCGCCGGCCGGGCCCCTGCAGCCCTCTCGAGCCCCGTTTCACGGCGGGACGAGGCGCCGAGGCTACCGCTGGAGGGGCCGGGCTCGATCGCTGTGGCCGGAAGGCGGCCTGCGACACCGCCGCAGGTACCGAGCCGGTCGGCGCTCCGGGAGCGCTGTCAGTCCCACAGGGCAGGGGGCCGGCCGCTGACCAAGTTCTCTAACTGTAAAGATGGCGTCGGGGCCGCGCAAACTTCGGGCTCCGGGGGGCGGGGCGGGCGGGGGCCGGGCCGTCCTCTCGTCTGTTTGTCCGTCGGATCCGGGCGGCCAGGGACTGCTTCCTCCCATGCACTTTACACTGACCGCAGCCGATAAGGAGTTCAGATAGGGTGCAGGGTGATGGGCCCAGTCCGCCGCCTCCCTGAGCCCACCCCGTCCGCAGGGGCCCGCTGTGGACGACGGCTTCTCGGACCTGAAGTTGGCGCTGCCCAGGAAGCCACGGGCCTCGGACCTGTGGGGCGCGGGGAGCAGGGTGGGGGTGGCGCCGGGGCCCCCGTCGGCACACATCCCGGTACCCACGCAAAGGTGAGCCAAGGGCCGTCGCAGCGGGCGCGCAGGCTCCAGGGGGGTGTGCGCACACGTGTGCGGAGGCTTGCAGTGCGGTGGGTGGGGCGTGAGCCATGGAGGCCCTCGGTGAGCCATGCATCCGGAGTCTAAGCTGGACTTCTGCAGCCCAGCGATGGGGGGTGGGGGGGGGGCTGAGCCGCCTGCCCAGGAATCTCCCAGACTTCGCCGCACTTCCAACCTAGCCCTGGACCCTTCCGCACTCAGTCCCGGGGCAGGCCGCTGGCTCTAGTCGCTGGCGTCTGGGACCGCCAGCGCTCGCCTGGCGTTGTGTTCACGGTTGCAGTGGCAGAACCTTGGCTAATGTGTGAGGGGAGCTGGACCTTGCCTAGACCTACCCCCAGGGAGGGGTTCAGACCCCCTTCCCAGTACCAGGCCTCAGGAACCACCAAATTCAGAGCCCAGGTGCCAGGACCCCAGTCCCTGCCCTGCCCTTGGCAGCTTGAGTGCGCGCGCGGGCTCGCAAGTGGTGTCTCCAGGCTCTGCAGCCAAAGCGGGGGTGGAGCTGGGCCTCCTGCCCAGCTGCCAGGAAGGGAGCCTGGGGCACACACACGTGCCCAGGCCTGCACGTGTACACACCAGCGTGTGTGTGTGCTTGCAAATGACCATCAGGGAGGGGCCAGGAGCACCTTCTGGGTCCCCAACAGCGCCTTGCCTGCACCCCACAGAGCCCCTACAGGAAGAGAGCGGCTGGACGAGGTCATGGCCGCAGCAGCTCTCACAAGCTTGTCCACCAGCCCCCTCTTTCTGGGCGCCCCAGCTGCAGTCTTCGGCTCAGGTGAGACTGCAGTGGTGGTCAGGGGTGGTGGAGGGGGCAGGCCTCATGACTGCTGACCCCTAGGACAGCAGAGCCTCAGAATCTGGGATGCACTGCAGCCGTCTGCCTGGGGTCTGGGACCCCGCCATCCACCCGCCCCGCTGCTCTGCCTACTGAGCTGAGGTGCCCAGAGGGAGGTGGGGGGAACCCTGACCAGCTGTCCCCACAGAGCCTGGCCCGGAGCCTTGGCAGGCCTTGGGACGGCTGCCGGGCAGCTACGGCGGAGACTGGGACCTGGCCAGCTGCCCGTCCACCCCATCCACCCCATCGCCCCCACTGCCCCTTGAGGCAGCTCACTTCCTGTTCGGGGAGCCTGCCCCGAGGAAAAGGAAGGTGGGCTTGGGGACCGCGGGCGGAGGGGGGGGTGCAGGGGGGGATAAGGGAGGTGGGGGGACTCGGGCGCCAGCGCCTGTCCTGACTGCCGGCCTCTGTGCCCCAGAACTCGGCCCAGGTGATGTTCCAGTGTCTGTGGAAGAGCTGTGGGAAGGTGCTGAGCTCGGCCTCCGGGATGCAGAGACACATCCGCGTGGTGCACCTGGGGTGCGGAGTGCGGGGGCAGCGAGGGGCGGGGCCGCGAGGGGAGAGGCGGGGCCTCTGCTCAGCTCCCCTGTGTCCCCAGGCGCCAGGCGGAGCCTGAGCAGAGCGATGGCGAGGAGGACTTTTACTACACAGAGCTGGACATTGGCCTGGACGTGTTGGCCGATGGGCTGTCCAGCCTCACCCCCGTGTCCCCCACGGCCTCCGTGCCGCCCGCCTTCCCCCGCCTGGAGCTGCCAGAGCCCTCGGCCCTGCCCACGCTGCTGAGCCAGGTGGACTCCGGGCAGGTGTACCCCATCCACAGCGGCCCTGCCTACCAGGTGCGAGGGCAGAGTGGGAGGCTAGAGTGGGTATCGGAGGCGCTGGCTCTGAAGAAGAGCGAGGCCTCAGCTGTGTCTCCCCCCAGGGCCGCCCAGATCATGTCCACCTGGAGCCACAGGGCCCCGTGGTCAGAGCCTGCTTCCCACCAGCCCTGCCCCCCAAGCTCTCTGTCAACCCCAGGTGAGTGTGTGCCTAGAGGCCAGTCGGGCCGGGTGAGAAGTGGTCCCTCTTACAGCGCCCCCTCTGCTCCCTGGTGCCCACAGGAAACCCCGTGGGGACGCCAAGAAATGCCGGAAGGTGTATGGAACAGAGCACCGTGAGCTCTGGTGTGTGGCCTGCCGCTGGAAGAAGGCCTGCCAGCGTTTCCTGGACTGAGCCCCGCCCCTCCTCCAGGGCACACTGCCTGGTCTTCTGGGGCAGTCGGAAATCTTGGGCCTCAGAAGTGTGAGTGCGTGCGTGCGTGTGTGTGTGTGTGTTGGGGTGGGGATGGGGGGATTCCCACCACCCAAAGTGCCTCTGAAGAAACCAGTTTTTTGCACTAAAAGCTGCACATCATCCCCTTGCTGCAGGGCCCCCATGGCAGCCCCCCTGCCTGTGGGCCCTGGAGCTGCCAGGATGCTGATGGGGGTCCCAGGCTATGCCCTCCCAGCCTTCTATGCACTTTGAGGGGTGCCTAGGGAGGGGTCACTGCCCTTACCACAAGGGTCTGAGGGCCCCAGGGTAGCATGTGTACTATGTCCCTAAACTCCTGGGTCCCCCTGGGCCATACCAGGGAGCACAATTAAAGATTTGGGGTTTTTCCAGAAATCAAGTTGGCCTCCTGGTGGGAAGGAAGGTACTGGGACCCACTTGTCTTTGGGGCCCCTCAGGCACCTGCGGAGCTGTGACACACACAAAGGGACTTTCAGCAGCAATCTCCCGGTTTATTGAAGACGGTCACTTTTGCAAGAATGTCTAAGCTGTCCTGTCACAGTAAAGAGGCGCACAGGCCGGACTCAGGCCTGGAGCCCCATGACCAGGAAGAAGTCAGGGACTTGCCCTGTGGTTACAGAGAAGTGGGACAGTAGGCTGGCCCCCACCCCCACCCCCGCCTGGTTTCAGGAGCTCTCACCCCCAAATATTAAACATATCTCCAATACAAACACAGGTTTATAATAATTCATATAAAGTTGATATGATTCCCAGAAAAAAAATCAACAATCTTCAAATACTGCCCCACCCTCTTTATCTGTTTTGTTGACAGCTTTGAACTTGTTGAAAAGTAACTACTTAGGAAAAGCACTAATGGCACTCGTTACAAGTCATTCTAGACACCAGGGCATGGAACACAACTGGGGGCAGGGGTTTGGGGGGGGCGTGAAAGTTACCACAGTCTGGCTTCTCACGAGCTGCACTGGTCACGGGGTGGCCATGGGGTCTCGGCATCCAAAACAATCCCAGCTGTTCCTGCCGTTCTTGAGAGAGTTTTCTCTTTGAGAAGGAAGGTGAGCAAACGGGGAGTATTGCCAGTGTCTCTGGAGGGCAGACCCCTTTTGCGGACAGCCTTGCACTGTCTACCCCCAGGCCCCGGGTGCTTCGGGCAAAGCCCTGAGGGGGCCCCACCCCGCCCCAACACACACCCTCCCACACACTGCAGGCCCCACAAGACAGTGAGTACTGCAGACACCACAATACAGACTAAGAAACTGAAAAACACAAAATGTGACATGTCAGCTACACAATTTCCTCTTCATAAAAAAATATTTATTCGTTTAAACATTGATTTTTAAAAAAAGTCACGTTAAAAAAAAAACAACCTTCATTTTGTGTCCACCCACCCCTACCCCACCCCTGCCTCTTAAGAGGGGTGTCCACCTTGGCCCTGGACACGCCACTCCTAGCAGGGAGGGGAATTGGGGACCTGCAACTGGTAGTTGGTGGGAGGGGCCTGGGACCCTCGACCTCCTGGAACAGTATTCAGTATTGGTTTTAAGGAACAAGACCACCTGTGGCACCAGCAGCGGGCCCCCCAAAGGCAGGGAGGGTGGTCCAGAGGGGGCAGCAGCCAGTGAGACACCCTGAGTGTTGGGGCAAAGTGCCCCTCGAGGGAGGTGGGCAGCCGAGGCAGGAACTGGATACCAGATGACACCAGGACATACTTGTTGGCACAAAGGCCAGTTGCCAAGTGCACTGTGTAAGAAAATGAGTCCATCTAGAAAATAGGTGTAAAAGGCCGGGAGAGGGTGAGGGGGACAGCAGCTCCATATCCCTGGGGGTTGGGGGACCTTGGACCAAGGGGACAAGCAACCATGTAGCTTAGTAAGTACGCCCCTCACTAAGGATGCAGCTGAGGGGCCTGGTGTAGACAAGCCTAGCTCTGCAAAGAGCATTTCGCTGCTGGCAGGAATGGTCACTGATTACCAGCCCGTGGCTCCCCATGTAAGAACAGCGGCAATGTTGCGATGAGATCATTATAAACAAGGTGATGTACGGTCTGCAGGGTGCAGGGAGAGGAGCCAATGACACTGCCCCCGCTGGGGCACTTTGAGCAGTCCCTGAGACCCCTGCTCAAGTGGCCTGCCTGGGGACACAGCTTGTTAGCCTGAGCCCAGGGCACCTCCACCCCCCACCCAGGACCACAGCTGCTGGTACAGGCTTGGTGGGCACCAGGCAAGGAGACTGTGTCTCGGAGACAGACGGGCAGCAGGAAGGGCAGGACCCGTCTGAGGGTCTGTCCTGCACAGGGACTCTGTCAGCAGCCTTGCCCAGGTGCTTGCGGCAGGGGACAGGGTGGAGTCTTGACTTTCTGCTTAGGAAAGAGGGGGCAAGGGCTCCAGGGCACCATTCTTGGAAATGGGCAAACGCAGCCAGAAGGTTGACAGACGACAGGCTGGAGGGCAGCCATTCGGCGTGCTGGTCAGGGAGAACAGAGCCCACAATACGACCTCATCACATGTTGACATCATGTGACCGTGGGGAGGGGAGCAGCTTCAGGGTAGCAGCAACAAGGCAGGAGCCAGTGGCCAGTCCCATAATGGCTGTGGGCAGTGTGGACACCCCTGATGGGCATGGCCAGGCATTTCCACAGCTGTGGGTTCCTCTGGCAGCTGGCCAGAGCCATGGGGGTGAGGCTGGCAGGAAGGCTCTCCACAGGGCACTCCGGAAGGGGTGCTGGCCTCCGAGAGGTCGCTGCAGAGCCTGGAGGGAGCAGCAGTCAGGATGGGTAGTGGCCTCCGCGGACAGATGATAGCACCGAGAAGCCAGTCTGCAGTGATCTGTGAGCACCAAAGCCCAGAGGCCGAGGGTCTCTGGTTGCCCTTCACCAGGACCCTCCCTGGGTTTGAACTGTGGACCCTAGGCTGCTGAGGGCAAGAGGATGGGGCGGGTCCACTGCTCTCAGCTGTGTAAAACACTCCCTGGAACCTGCCAGCCCTGCCCAGCCCGGCCGTGCCCTGGGTAGCCCCAGCCTCTTTGCAAAATCCCAAGGAAAGCAAAAAGGCCACCTACCTGCTAGGGGCTCCTTTCTGTCCCGGTGGACAGAGGGCCGACAGACAAGACAGGCAGGTTTGAGACGCTGGCGAGCACTTGGACTCCCCTCTGCTTAAAGTGGCCACACCTCCCTCCCACAGAGCAGCCCTGCCCCCTGTTTTTGGTGCCTGAGGGCGGCAGGAGGGCTGAGGATCCACTGCCCAGCCTAAGAAACCCAGGCCAAGTCTTCGGGATCCCCTGGAGGGCTGCGGGGTGAGTCCACATCATCCTTGTCGTCCCCCAGCAGCACATCGTCCTCGGGGGCCAGGACCCCATCCTCCTCTGGCTCTTCCTCTCCGTCCCCACGGGGGTCGTCAGCGTCCTCCAGGTAGGGCCCTTCACTGGGGAACAGTGCATCCGGAGAGCCCTCGCCGCCACCGTGGTCCAGGGCCCCAACCACGCCTCGGCCCACACAGTCTGCACACACGCCATGGCGCCGAGAGCCGTGCTTAATGCCCACACTGGCTGCCGACATGAACACCCGGCTGCATACCTTACACATGTACTTCTTGTCTTTGCTGTGCACCTGTAGAGATAGGGGAGGAGGGCGGGCGTCAGCCCACAGTGGGTAGCCAGGGAGGGCCAGCATCCCTCCTGACCCCTCAGGCCCCTGCTTGGAAGCAGTCACTGCAAAGTCACAAAGCCCTGAGCCAGGACAACAGCAAGGGCAGCCTTCACTGCCCAGCACGTCCCCCAGAGCCCAGCAGAGCCAGGGAAAGGAAGAGGAACGTGGGAAGTGCTTTCTTCCCACCCAGGGGCACGTGGTGCCTGGCTGAAAAGGCTGGGATCGGATGAGGAAAAATTTTCCAGCACAGCCCCCTGTCGGTGTGCCCGTAACCTGGGACATAGCTCATCTAACCAGTGGACCGTTCTCAAATCAATGTTAGAACTGATCCCACCTCATTGAGGGCTCTGGGTGGCCTGGAGCAGGAGGATCTGGAGGGGGGATGGCATTATGAGTCACCGCTCTAGGTGACACCCACCCTCATGAGGCTGCTCCCTTCCCACAACACAAGAAAAAATGAGACCAAACACGGCCAGGCTACACTCTGAGGGGGACGAGCAGCACCATGAGGGTTATGGGGAGGGAGCCTTGGTGTCCAGGCCTGATGGGGGAGGGGCTGAGCGGGGCGTGGGGTCTGCGCTGAGACACTGAAGCATCTCTGGCTCAGACCAGATGGCTGGGTATGAGTCTGAATGGACATGCGCTCCAGGAAGAGGGAGCAGGAAAGATGCCGGTGCCATGGCAACCACTGAATCAGCCCTGAGGGTCAGGAACGTGGGCGGGGCATATCTCTGCAGTGGGCGCTTCTCCCCTCCACTGTCTGTCCAGAGCAGCAGGGGCAGCGGCTGCAGAGAGGACCCCACCCCAGAAGAGCCCAGAGCAGAGACGTGGTGAGGACGAGAGCGCCCTGGGTAATCAGAAGCCCAGGGCGCATGTGCGTGGACAACTCCAAGTGCCGGGCCCAAGCCCACAGAAGAGGCCAGAGCGGCAGCTGGTGTCCATGGGCGGTGGGAAACAAAAGGTGGCCCTTGCTGGCTCGCTACTGAAGATGGGCACACGGCAGGATGCCCCGCCCTCGCTGGTGCCCTGTCTCAAGGGACCACTGCACACACTATGTCCTTGGGCCCCACATGCAGAAATGGTGGGCAGCGCAGACTATTTCCTAGGCACTTGGCTACAGTGCAGGCAGCTGCCATCCTTGGCCTAGTGCACAAGCAATTTTGACCCTGAGCAGGTGTGCGGCACGCGCCCCTCTAGTTCTTCTTACCCAGGAGCCTTGGGACACAGTGGCCAGGTGTTTGGCCGTGACTGCCAGGCCTTGGTTCAAAACCACAAGAGTTCCTCAAGAGAGATGGCCCCAGGAAAGCACGCCCCTGGGGCAGGCTCGCCTGTTCGGGTTCATGTGGGCCAGACTCTGAGGCAGGCAGGCAGCCACCACACTGCTAGGAGTCCTGGCAAACAGTTTGGTGCTCACTTGTTCAAATGCAGGAAACCAGCCCTGCTATGAGGTCAACTGTCTACTTGCCTGCCTGCCCACCCAGTGACCACGGCACGGGGCTCCGCCCCTCAGGCACGCAAGCCCGCCATCTCTGCAGAAGGAAGCACTTCGTTTCTCTGACTTTGGCAGTCAACATTTCCTCCACTGTCCCAGCCAGGCTCCCCTCGTCCACCTTGGCAGAAGCCAACGGATCAGCAGACGGGGACACAGAAAGACTGAAAGGGCAAAGGAACCCCCCAGAACCTTTGTCCGGTGCCTACTTGCCCCAGCCAGAGGCCTAGAGGTCCCCAAACCTCCTCTCGGGAACCTTGGGACCCCTACCTCCTCTCAGGGACCCCCACCCCTCTCAGAAACCTGGGGATCTCTGACCCCCCCACTCAAGGGCCTGGGACCCCTGCCTCCCCTCAGGGGCCTGGAGACCATATCCCCACCATTTCAGGGGCCTGTTCAGAGTCCTGGGGCCCCTCACTTGAGAATGTGGCAGGAGTGCTCTACGGTCCATACATACCACCTCTTGCCCCAACAGGAGAATGCTCACCGGCCAGCCACCCCTCAGTATGTTGCAGCTATGCTTCCTGGGGCCAGCAGTCAGCTGTGCCCACCCCCATACTTGGCACAGCCTTGGGTGGCTCCTCAGCGGGGGTCATCCTCCCAGGGGCCCAGTACCGCTGGAGGTGATCCTGTCTGAGACCCAGCAATGTCCTCTCCTGGCAAAGCAGATCCACTCCTCCCGGCCCTGCCAGCCCTACCCAGTGATGGGCTTGGTGTGGAAGCAGAATGTGCCGGACTGGGCCAGGCTAGTGAGAGGGACAGAGACAGTGGCTGTGGAGCAAGAGGGGGCTGGGGTGCAGGGGCAAGACCAGGCATAGGAGGGGCCAAGAGCCATAAGGAGGCAGTAAGTTCTGACGGGGAGGGAAACCAGGCACTATCAGACTGCCAGGGGTAGGTGGGCGTGACTGCTGCCAGCCTTCCCCAGGGCCCTGTGTCGCAAGTGTATGCAAATGCACACCTGTGTACACACACAACACACTCATGTATGTACATGCAGACACACACCCCAGTGCATGTACATTTGTGCATACTCACTTTGGGCACACAGGCACACCTCACTGCACGGACGAGCACACGCACATGCACACACTGAATGCACACATGTGCACACACGTGTATGGAGACAGACACACCCCACTGCACACACATGCACAAAGGGGTATGCACGCATGGCACAGGGGCACACACATGCAGTGAGCGCACATCTATGTGCACACATTCAGCACACACTGGTGTGTACACCTACGCCTCTTCACTTAAGCACACCGGGGTTTGCACACTCGGATCTTCCGCCTGCCCGCCTGCTCACCAGCGTGTGGCGCTTCATGTGCTCCCGCCGCGTGAACTTCTTGCCGCAGGTCTCGCAGGGGTAGGGCCGCTCGCCCGTGTGGGAGCGCATGTGCCGCTTCAGGATGCACTGATGCATGGCCGAGAAGCTGCAGTACGGGCACTTGAACTTCTTCCTGATCACCGTGAATTCGTTCACTGCAACACAAAGACCGCAGGCTTGCCCCCACTCGCCGCTGCATCCCCACCCCACTCTGTGTACACCCCCCTCGACCCCAACCTTCAACTCCCAGCACACATGCGCGCACACGCTCCAGCCTGAATCAACCTCGACGGCAGTGCGCTTGGTTCTCCTCCTGGAGGAACACGCTCTGCAGCACTGCTTGGGCCGCCCCGCATGAAGGGGAAAAGGGCAGATGACCGGCTGGGGCGCGCTGGGGCTGCGCTTCTCTGTCCCTCGGTGGGGAGTCAGCGCCACACCAGAGCGCATGTTGGGATTGGGAACCAGGGCTGGGAGAGGTTTTGTTCCAACCACGTTTAGTTCGTGTAAACAAGGTCACGCGGCCCACCGGACACGTCGTGGAAGCCCCCTGGGGCCCCTGCTCAGGTGCGTACTCACACCCTCAAACAAGCTGATGCCGGCCCGGAGGCAGGAAGGAGACCCTGTCTGCGGTGAGCTGCTCCGCAGAGCACGTGCAACACACGCACAAACACAAGTCTGACACAGGTCCCAAGGGTATGAGCATGCACATACAACACTGCCAAGGGTCTCACAGGAAAGAACACAAACACCACTCTGTCCCGTATCTCTCTCTCTCTCTCTCTCTCTCTCTCACACACACACACACACACACACACACACACACACACACACACCTCTGTTATAGGTCCCACAGGCATTACTCACAGGTCCTACAGGAATTCTCACACACACACACACACACACACACACACACACACACACACACACACCTCGAAAGATAGTCAACTGTAGCACAAAAATGATGCTTCCTATGGACCTGTGACTGGCAGAAAGCCTCAGCCCACCATGGAAAACTACCCAAGATGATCAAGAGTCAAGTTCAAGTGAACCAAAATGCAAAGTACAAACAGTGCTCTCTATTAAGAGCCATAATCTGGCAACCAATGTCATCAATCCTAAGGAAACAAGGAAACTGTTTTGGTTTCTCCAGAAGGTCCGAGAACCATCCAGAAAGGACCCTGGTGTTGCACTGCCCCTGCACTAGATGGCTAAGCCATGCCAGCAGCCTACATTACAATTATTCCGATGGCCAAAGACTCCGCACTCAGAGACACAGCCCGTGTACCCCTCACCACACTGCTGCTAGCAGGGGTCAGCCTCCTGTCCAGGGTCCTGCCCTGCACCTACAGGGTGCATGTCCCACAGACCACAACACAGCCAGCACCCTGACCCAGGCCTTATGTCACTGCAGCAAGGCCTGGAGCAGATGAGGAGCCAAGTCCCAGACAAGTGCAGCTCTGGGGCTCAACAAGGGTGCAGCACACAGTGCAAGGCAGCCTTGGGACTCATTCGAATGGACGCTCTGGTGACCTCTCACCCAAGGAAATCATAGGTGAAAGATGACAAGCAGGCAATCAAGGGGTGATGTACCCAGCCTCCCAGCTTCCCCCACAGCTGGGCATCTGAACACACACCCCGCCCCGTCCTTGCACGCCCATCTGGACACACACACACCTTGCCTTTGCACGGCCATCTGGACACACACACTGGTCTTGCTCGGCCATGGTCACACCACCACCACCACCCCCTTGGAGAACACTACAACTCCAGACACTATTTATGGACCGTGAAAGGGCAGATTCCAACAAGAAAAGTGGAACATTTAGAAAGAACCTTAAAACTAGGAGATTCAAACGTAATATAAAAAGAGAAATAGGAAGACTCTTGCGATGGTTTTCCTGAAAGTCCATCACACTGACTCCTGGCCTCAGAGAAACTTCACATTGGGCTCCCTCCACTGCTGTGAGCCAGAAACCCAGGGGCTAGAGTCTGGCGGGGCGGCCTGCATGGTAGAGGATACTTGTACTCAGGGGGGACACACCCAGGACGCCTGTGTACTCAGGGGACACACACCCAGGGAGGGGGCCTGTGTACTCAGGGGGGACACAGCCAGGGGGCCTGTGTACCCAGTGAACACAACCAGGACGCCTGTGTACTCAGAGGGGACACACCCAGAAGGCCTGTATCTAGTGGGGACACACCCAGGGGGCCTGTGTATTCAGTTCAGGCACCCAGGGGGCCTGGTGTTGGGTTTAGAAATCACACAGATCCTGGTAGGGAGCCCAGAAGTCAGGGGTGAGGGAGTCCAGGTGCCCATTCTCACTTTGCTGCTCAGCCAAGAGCCTCTAGCCCCTTCACCTCCCTGTGTGCAGTCTTGCTGGTCCCCGTTAGTGAGCCATTTCCCCAGTCTGCCCAGCAGTAACGGTGTGTCCACCACAAACAGGTCCCAGATGTCCAGGCATCCTGGAACCACTTTTAAGTCCTAGAATCGCCCCATTCAGCCATGTCCTCTGTCCAGTCCAGCCAGGAGTGGGGACTGCGAGGAGGCCAGGAGCATCCTGATGGGCCTGCAGGACCATGCTTTCCAAATGTCACTGTGTTTCAAATTCAAATGAAGGTGTGAATGTGAAAGATCGTGAGACCTAACGAGGGTTTAAGTCCTGACCAACCCATGTCAATTGGCTGCTAAGTTCCAGTCAGGAGGGTTGGTCACAGCCACCTGCCCACTGCTGGCTCCTGCTCTCACTCTCTACTTTATCAGCCATGGAAACAAGGTGGCAAAGGCATTGTTACTGCAACACAGACCTGCTGGGGCACCAGGCTGCACAGGAGGGCCTCTCAGGGCCCATTCCCAGGTCCTGGGCCACAGCCCCGCATGCTCGGGGCAGCAGTTGCCCTCATCTCTCTCCCACCAAGCTGACCACTAACCAAACAAAGTTTTGCTGTGCCAGCCACCTACCCCACATGACCAGCCTATCTGGTATGAACCCTCAGGGCCTAGCACAGGGAGGTGCCCCTGCTGCCTCATCACAGGAGGGTAGCTGGTATCTCCTGGGGCAAATCTGTGCCCAACAGCAAGCCTGGGAGTCACCCCTGCCCCTGCCCAGCTGGCCAGTCATGGTTCCTGGGGACACTGCCTGACTAGCTAAGTTGGGTGGCCAGCAGAGGGCGCCCTGGTGTGGCACTTGGAGCAGCAGACCTGTCCTCCCTCCAGGTGAGCTGGACAACTTGCAAGGGCCAGCAAGGAGGCCCGAGGAAGTCTCACTACTTGGTGGAACTGGGAAGGGTGGTCCACTCCCACATGGACCCCAACCACTGCATCCCCTCCAGCCTTGGACCCAGCCAGTGAAACACCTGTGGAACCAAACAGCTTCTGGGGGCCTGGGACTTACGAGACAAGGAGTGAGTGCCCTTGGGCAGGTACTCGAAAAGCAGGGAGCTGTCCTCGCCCAGCACGTCTGCCTTGAGGGACAGCAGGCTGTTCTTGCTCATGAGCGCCGCCCGCAGGTTGGCCACGGCAGCAGCCTGGTGCAGCCGGTCATCCTTCTCTGGGGTCAGGGGCGCGCCCAGGTAGCCAGCCTCCCCACCCAGCAGGCCCTCCTCTGCGTGTGTGAACAGCTCAGGCCTCTCGCCGCGGCTGTCAGAGCTGCTGGCCTCGGTCAGGGTCAGGTCAGCATCTGGGGGCACAGAGAACACAAAGGTTAACTTGGGACACCTAGGAAACACGGCAAATCGGAGAAGCCAGGCAGCGCTACTTGCCTGGCAGCTTGCTTGGGACCACTGGGCTCCGACTGCCCACCTGGCTTTGGTGCCAGGCCCCACCAGGCACAGTCAGTGGCCAGCTCACGTCAGCTCAGCTGGGAGCAAGCACCACTCAGAAGTTGGTGCCGGGACCAGGCTCCCAAGCTGGGGGCTCTGGTAGCTCCTCCGTCTCTCAGAGAGCACCAGCGACCGAGATATGAACTCCACTGGCTCTTAGAAAGAATCGGGGTGGCTCCTCCTGATCTTGGACATGACAGCGGTGTGAAGGCAGGCCACCATCAGACCCAGGTGTTTCCACCTTCTGCAGACTCCTTGAAGACGGCGAAGAGATGCCACAGAGGGAGCGAAAATATGAATGGACACCCATGGGTCTCTCCTTGGAGAAACCGGTAAACTCCCCTGGCAAACCCACCTCTGCACACCCTGCATCTGTGTGGCCCCCAAAGACACACCTCCCTTTCACAGACACACCTATTTACCCCATACCTGTGTGACCCCAAATACACACATGCATACTTTAGTCTCAGATATCCCTGTGTGCACCCCTGCATCTGGGTGTCACCCAAAGACGCACTTGCACACTTCCCTTCACAGACACACTGATTTGTACCTCCGTACCTGTGTGCCCTCTAAAGTCACACGTGTATACTTCTCTTCACAGAACACCTCTGTACTCCCTCTCAGAGACACACCTGTGTATACTCCGATGCCTGTGTGTCCCCCAAAGATACTCCTGCACACCTCCCTCTCATACACACCTGGTTACCTCATGCCTGTTACCCCCAAAGTCATACATGTGCACTTCCCTTCACAGAAAGTCCTGTGTACTCCCTCTCACAGACACACTTGTGTGTCCCCAAATTCACACCTGTATACCTCCCTTCAGAGAAAGACCTACACCCCACACTTGTATGCCCCTAGACACATCGCATATAAAGAACCTATGAAACAGTCTTACAACTCTATAAGAAGATGACAAATAGGGGGAGAGCGGAAAATGAGCTGATACCAAGGGCTCAAGTAGAAAGAAAATGTTTTGAAAATGACGATGGCAACATATGTACTAATGCGCTTGGCAAAATGGGTGTATTTATGGATGATAGAGCTGTAAGAGCCCCTAATAAAATGATTTAAAAATTCAACAACAACAACAGCAAAGACAAATAGAGACCCCAAGGGCAGTTGGCCTGACATCTCCCACAGACAATGCACCTCACCCTATTGTGATGAGCAGCAACTAGCACATCAAGGCTCTGAGCGGCTGGCCATCTAAAGGCACTCTTGGTCACTCTCTGCCCAGAGCACAGCGGACACATGGAAATAGCGAGTCCAGGGGCCTCGTGAGTCACTCAAACGTCGGTCCCCAACATCAGGAGACCAGAAGAACTAGATGGTGTCTGGCCACCACTCCCAGGTGCTTTGAAAGGAATAACATGGAAGGTCCTGGATACAGTGGATAATGTGCAGAACAAAAGTCAGAACCATAAAAGATTCCCAGCTTAATGGTGAGACAGAGACCAGTGGGGCACCTGAGACCATGACCTTCAGGTGTGGACCTAACTTACCCAACTTACCCCCCTGGCTTGCTCTTCAGCCTGACTTGAGAGGGCTCTGTAAGGGGAACAATGGGCTGGGGGAACAGTGGGCTGAGGGCACACGTACTCCTTAGTCACCAGCCATTTGAGACCAAAGGGCAGCCCTGACCCCAGGGTGAGGTCAAGAGGCAGGGAAGGGGGTTGGCATGGATCAGGAAATGGGGGGAGGGTCAGGGGAGATGTGGAGGAGGGACAGTGGGCATCGTGGGGACTGTAGTCTACGGCACGAAACAAAAGGTGCCCAGAAGCTGATCTGCTTGGCAGACCTTCCCCAATTCACCATAAAACGCTTGCTTTTTTAAAATTTATGACAACACAGTTCTGAAAGTTCTAAAGCAGTGGTTCTCAGCCTTCCTCGTGCTGTGACCCTCATGTGGTGGTGACCCCCAACCATACATTATTTTCATTGCTACTTCATCACTGTCATTTTGCTACTGTTATGAATTGGGCGACCCCCTGTGAGAGGGTTGCTCGACCCCCAGGTTGAGAACTGCTGCTCTAAGAACTTGAGTAGACAAATGGTCAATAAGCGCAGAGAAAGACCCCAGTTAGTGGGGGTGGCACCCGTCAGACACCCCTGCCTGAGAACCAGGACAGCCAAGAATGCCCATGGGGCCCACATTTTGGGCACATGAAGTCCCCTGCTCTCCACAGGTCACATCTAAGGACAAAGAGACACTGCTGTCCTACAGGACACTGGAGCCTCAGCTGAGGCTCCAGTGTGTGTGGGGGGAAAGGGGATGTGAGCCTGTTGTGCCCCAATGCAGACCCTGGGCAAGATCAGGAGGAAGCAAGGTCACACATAGCACGCCCCTGGGCAGAACTGGGAGGTCGGGAGACATGAATGCAGAGGAGAGGACACATGAGCCCCATGCCCCTGACTGGTCACTTCTGGTTTGTTCTTGGAGAAAGTCCCTGTGCTGCCGGGAAACACAGGAAGGTAAGTGAACTTCAAAGAGGAACTAGGGCTGAGAGTTCTCTGGCATTTCAGACACAGGCTCTCTGAGCCAATGAGTGTGTAGGAGGGCAGAAGAGGGGAGGCCCGTGGGGGGTCTCCTTGGCAGACTTTATGGAAAAGGACCTAAAAGTCCCCAGGACATTCTGCCAGTCCACCTGGTGCTGCCTGGGACCCACACAGGCTCAGATCATTGGCAGAGAGCGGGCACCATTCTCAGTCCCATTCCCAGGGCTGGGCCTCACCCTGCCCTTCACACATGCACAGGGGACCATCAGAAAACCCCAGCCCCATCCTGCCTGCATGGGGACAGTTGGGCAGAAAACGATGGCCCACCACTGGAGGTGGCACAAGGTGACACTTAGAAAGTGCTGCGGACTTTAATGGTTCAGCCGAAAGTAGGGAAGCGGTGGGACAGGGAGGCAGCAGAGCCCACACCTGGCCAGACAGCGGGTGCTCACTGCAAAGTCGGGCGCAACATGTGGCATCAAAGAGAACTTAGTGGGGACATGGTTGTACCGAGGAGGGTGAGTCATCCCCCCCGCTCTGCCCTGGGTCTGAGGAGGAACCACCACACAACCAGGAGTGCCTGTGTGTGTGACACCCGTTCCACCCAAAATAGACGTGCCAGCCCTTGCCACCATGACTGCCATCTTGTTTGGAAATGGGGTCTTTGAGGATGTCACCCGTTGGCGGCAGGGAGAAGCATACCGACAGGCACAAAGGAGGGAGCCATTGCTTCACACAGAACTGCCACAGCATGGCACACTGAGGCCACAGGCTAGGGAGACCAGGGACCAGCCTGGCCCTTCCCCTGGAACCTGCGGGGGGTGGGGGGTGGGGGGGGAGGGAGAGTCAGCCTCCAGACCCAGAGGAGGTCTGCGCCCTTTGGTGATGCAGCCCCAGGCCAATGTTACCGGAGGTCACCACTGGAGGGGAGGCACAAGGCCCCACAGGGTGCAGTTATCTGGCAGCATCCAGGAGCTGAATAAGCCAGCGGAGGGCACAGGGCGCCCACCTGCAGGGGGTTCTTCACTGTTAGCTGGGGTCCAGCCATGGATGAGGAGGGCACGGCCAGTGCAGGGGACATGCTGGCAGCCAAGGTTACAGCAGTGGCTGTTACAGGCTGGCTGGAGTACCTCAAACTCGCCTTGGTTCTGATCCAAATGACAGCACAGGGCATCTGGAACCCGGGTGCACAGCGCGCGTTTAAAGGAGCTGCCTTTACACTCGCCAACATCCCAGCTCAGGCCCTTCCAACAACATCCAGCCGAGAGAGAACACGGACCAGGCGTGAGCGCAACGTTCCGGAAGCTTTATTCCTCCCAACCCAGGCCCCGCGGGGTGCACTCACGCTCCGGCGCCGACCCCACGGTAAGCACGCTGTGGGCAGAAGCCGCCGCGAGGGCGGGCGGGCGGCCGAGGAGCTGCAGCCGCAGGGAGGCCGTGCGTCCCCGCCCGGAGCGGCGGGGCAAAGACAAATGCAGACGGAGCCAGCCAGAATGGCGGTGGGCTCTGGGGCCAGGGGCCTGAGGGTGGTGGTGGGAGGTGGGTGACACAGGTGCATGCACACCTTTACTGAAACCCACCCCGTACGGCGCTGGGGGAAATGAGCTCCCGTCGGGGGCCTCCAGAGACTTCCGCGTCCGCCCTGGCTGCAACCTGACCCGGGAACTGCACGGCCCCTGCAGGGATTGGTCAATACAAAATGTAAATGAACTGTCTGCTCCTGACCTTGAGAGGGGATTGGCTAGTTTGTGGCCCCTCCCCCACAATTGGGAGGGCCACGCCTTGAAATCAGCAAGGGTCTGTGTGTCTGCGCCGCGCTCTCCGCGCGCAGGAGGAGAGAAGGGAAAGGGAAGTGGAAAGGGAAGGGAAGGGGGAGGGGGAGAGGAAAGGGAAGGGAAGGGGGAGGGGGAGAGGAAGGGGGAGGGAAGGAGGCCGAGGCAGCATGGAGCCTCCTGAAGTGCGGGGCCTCAGAGGGACCAGGGCATCAGGGGTGAAGGCAGGACGGGTTGAACTTCACTGGGAGCGCGCTCTCTGAGGTGAGGCAGCTTAGGAGAGGTGCCCTTCAGGTGCGCTCTGTCCTGGGTGTCTAATCTCACCTGCAAGCAGCCAGCCCACGTGGCATCTGGACTTTGGCCCGCTGAAGTGTTTGGGGGAAATGTGCTGACAGCTGTAAGATAAGATGGGTAAGTATGTAATACGCACACGGAAACAGTGACTGCATCTGGGGGAAGATGGGGGGCTACTTTTCTCCTGTTCCTTAGTGTGAATGTTTCCTCCCTAAGGTGTGAGCAGGACAAGCACCTGGACTGCGCCATGTCAGCGACATTACTGTAGCTATGACATACTAAGACAGTCTAAGAAATAGCGATTCCATGTGCCAGAAACCAAACCCCATTGCATGGACACTGCTTGCACAAGGCTGAAAACACACCAGACGCCCACTCCCTGACCCGGAAGCGGGCTGGGCAGGGGGTGTCACTCAGGATCAAATTGGGAGGTGGGGTCTTGTGTGATCTGGCTAGGCCCAGCATAATCCCTGGAAGTGAGGTGGTAAGGTCCAGAAGGGGAAGAGCTAGTACAGAACATGGGTGGGGTGCCACAGCCCTTTCTCCTCATTGGGGTCCCCCATGTGGCATGCAAGAATTCCACCACCTACCTATGCACTCCATGCACCCCTACACCCTCACCTCTCCCACACACCCCAACACCACCCACATACTCACACCACACCCACATACACCCCACATATACACCCACAAGCACACACACCCACACCTACACATCCTCAACATACACACCCACATACCCCCCACATACACACACCTACAGTGAGTACACATTCGAGGGGACCCTACCAGCAATCACACAAATTAGCTGCTTGGAAACCTCTCTGAAGGTGGTGAGGAGAGTGGGTGGGGAGAGCCGCTGGCCCCTCCCAGCATACTCTTGGTCCACAGAGCAGTGCCCCAACCAGCACCTTCCTTCAGAAGCAGCCTTTTACCTCCTTTTCCTGTAAACAGGATGTGAATTAAAACTCCCCAATGGCTTAAGTGGAGAGCAAATGTTTTGAGAATGATGAGGGAAATGAATGTACAAATGTGCTTTACACAACTGATGTATGTATGGATTGTGATAGAGTTGTATGAGCCCCTAATAAAATGATTTTAAAAAAATAAATGAAATTTCCCAATGATGACAACCCCCGTCAGGAACCACAGTCCTGCAGCCTGCTCCAGCCCCTGGCCAGCGAATGAAGGCTGTGGCCGCTGTCACATGGGCAGGGAGCAGCCCACTAGAGATCCACAGCCTGCTCCTTTTCTTAGCAGCTCGGCCAGAAGTGTTCCACAGTTGCCTTGGAAACACAGAAGCTGTGCGACTTTGAGTGCACGGCTTAAATCACTTGATTCTAAAAAGTGCCTTTTGCTCCTTGCCTATGTGTTCACACTGGGCCCGCCAGCTCAGGAACCAAGACTTCTAGGCAGAGATGAGCGCTCCTGAGACAGGTGTGCTGTGCCTCTACCACGTGACAGACACAATGGGCACATGTGGCAGGTTGCTCCTGATGGGTGAGAGAAGGTGCCAATCTCTGGCAACAAGTCCTTCTCAGTCCCTCTTTCGGAACGTCATCCGACAGCCAACAGCTTGTCCTTAGTCACTCAACGTGTAACTGCTGTCTTTCAGGTCTAACTGGAACCGATGCAAGAAAGGAGCAGGCGCAGTGGTCACTGATACCCACCCGTACAGCTGCCCTTGTGGACATCCATGCAGCCCTGCAGACACCCCTGTGCACCTCTCCCCGCAGACACACCTGTGTACCTCTCTCCACAGACACACCTGGGGACCTCCCCCCTGCAAACACCTGTGTCTCTGTGCGGACAGGTGCTGACACCCTTACCAACCTCGACAGACCATGTGTGTGAGGCAGGGCCCAGTGTCTGCCTTCACCTTGCTCACTGCCTACCTGTTTGTGAGGCTGACCCAAGATGTACTTTCAGGAGCCTGAGGGGCAGCCTCAGGCAAGCAGAGAGCCATCCCTAAAACAGGCCAGGGCCCCCAGCAGGGGCTCCAATGAAAAAGGATAACACCCTGTAGTGTGGACCAAGAGCACCGTCTCACATCAGTGTCCACAGGGGACCCAGGACCCCAGAAACTGGCGGTCATGGCCCCAACTCCTGAGGTCAATCCCACTTGGCAGGCCCATGCTCATACTTGCAGGAGAGATCACTCAACACCTACTCAGTGACCGCCACCAAGTGGCAGACCCCCAGGGCCACACACTGGCGACCCACCCATGAAACGGCAGCTTTTCAAGTCTTAGATGTTTGAATCTTTTAAAACATGGTGCACAGTGCAGTGCCTACAGGAGGATTTCACTCTGCTCTGCACCGTCCAGCCCTTCCCTGTCTCCGCCGTCAGCCCTCCCTCCCTACATCCACCTTGGTCTCCCCACCCCCTCCACCTCCCCCAGTCCCCCTATGCCTTCAGTCCCTACCCACTCCTTGCCCCCTCCTCTCACACCCTTGCCCCATCCTCTGTGCCCCCCCCTACTCCAGCGACTTGCCCCCACCCTTCCACAGAGCTGCGGAAGCTCTTTCTTGGCTTCACCCACTCTTCTCTCCAGACCCCTAGCTTTGGGGCCTCCTGGCAACCTCGGGTGGTAATGCCCCCAATGCCTCTGTCCCTTGAAGGCACCATCCAGTGCTTCCCATCCCGGAGGACAGGGGTGGCCCAAGAGGCTCTCAGCCAGAACCGCCACCTGCCATCCCACTGCAGGCTGCGTTCACTACCGAAGGCTTACTTGCATCATGGCTGCTGAATGGCCAGGTCGAGGCTGGCAGGTAGGAGGGCGCAGGTGAGCTGGCCTGGCTGTCAGCCTCCACCTGCTGCGTGATGTGGCGCACAGTCTCCTTGTTCTTGCGATTCTTCCTGCGGCCCGCTGGTGGCCAGCCTTCTGCACCGCCCTGCTCCGCAGGAAAGGCGCCCTGCAGAGCCCCATCCTTGCCCACAGTCAGCTCGCTGCCTTCATAGTGAGGTGGCGACACCTGCTCCTCCTTGACCCGCAGAGGCGTGTAGCCGATGTCCCCAGGCCACAGTGGTGGCGCAGACCCGTCATCCTGGCTGTCAGCCCTCGGCTCCTGATCCTCCTTCCCATAGCTGCTCCCGCCCTCATGGCAGCTGGCGATGGCAGAGTCGCCGGATGAATTGGCAGGGCTGGTGCGCCGTGCCAGCCAGGGGGAAATGCTGCGGCCGGCCACCACAGCAGAGATGAGCGCATCCGCACTGCCGCCCGGGGGCGCACCCACCTCCAGGTCCGCCAGCTCGTCTGCGGCGTCGGCCTTGACGCTGATGTCCAGTGCCGCTCGGATAAACTCATGGCACGCCTGCACGATGTCAGTCATCTGCAGGAAGCTGGCGGCGGACATGACCTCGATGACATTCCTGCTGGTCAGCGCCAGGTGGGCCGAGTACATGAAGTCGATGATGGCTTTGAAGCCCTGGGCCGTGACGATGTCCAGGTGGGTGACCGTGGCCTGGTCGGAGGTCTTCTGCACCTGGCAGTAGAGTGTCTTGAAGTAGCGGCTGCTCCCGAGCAGCACGTTCTTGTGCGCCTGGAAGACCTTCCCCTCGACCACCACGCAGGCGTCGCACAGCACGCCGTGGAGCCTCTGCTCGTTGAGCTCGCGCAGCAGGTGCCGGTAGTGGGACGGGATCTCCATGTCTTCCTCCCGGTTGCTCATCAGGACACCAGCCGCCTCCGCTCCTACAGGCGCTGTGGGTGGAAACCAGACAGTTACCTCCTGCGCAGGTGCTCCGGCAGGTGGCCGGGCCAGCCATCTTCAGGGTCCCCAGTGTGTGTGTCTCTGAGTGCATGTGGCAGGGGGTGAGGGGTCCCCACAGCAAATGCAGGGGGCACGGGGCTGATTCCTCAGTGTGTTGGGGGGTGCTCCAGAGCTTGAGCCCCTTACCCCGTGCCCTACCAGAGGTTCCCTGGGCCTCGTACACGGCACTGGCTGCAGGCAGAAAGCAAGGTTCTGGAACCCTGGACAAGCCTGTTCCAGGAAGACTCCCCAGCCCAAACCCAATGGGAGGCAGGGCAGGCCTTCACACACTGAGCCCACGGCACGAGCCCTCTCAGCCCTGCATAGAAGCAGCTCCCGCGGGGGTCGGGGTGGGGTTGGGCAGACAGCACAAGTCCTGGGAAAGGGTCACATCCATGAGCGGCTGGGTCCATAGGCACCAGTAGTGGGCGGTGTTGGGCAGACCCAGGAATCAGATCACCTGCCCTGCTGGCTCTGCCCAGGGACTGCCCCTGCCTCCGTCTCTCTGCTGCCCTCAGACAAGTGGGGGGGAGGGACTCCTGCCTGCTCAGCCAGCAGTCAGGCCATAGTCCCCCACACAGACTTGCTGCCTGAGTCCATTCTAACTCAAAGTGACCCCATATAGGGTCCCCAAATGGCCTCCTCTTTCTCCTGGGGGTACACCAAGATGCCTGAGTGGGCTTGGCAAGAAAGTTCAGCAGGCTGCCTGTGCGGGGGCCCTGTCCACTCAGTTTCCGCGTGACCGACATGCAGTCCTTTGTCAGCCCAGCAGATGTCCCCTGAGGCTGTCTTCAAAGTGTCCCATGAGGCAGTGGACATCTTTACCACTGGGGAAGGCTGGCACCAGAATAGCGCCCCGCTGCCTCCACACCCACCCTACACCCCCATGAGCCCTAGGACCCGCTGCCTGTATGGTGGGAATTCCCCGGCCTCCCTTGCAGCTGTCCCACCTCCCCCTCAGTGTCCGTCCTGCTGTGCATGTGGCCACCACGGCAGGATGACCACCCGAGGCTCCGGGCCCCAGGGGACCTGGGGCCACAGCACTGAACACGTTGGGTCTGCATGGGCCCCTCAGCATGCTGGCCCAAGCCTCACTGGAGCCCCTATCCACAGTCCACAGGGGCAGAGGACCCTTTCCACACACTGTACTCATGGACCTCATGGCCCGAGACCCCAGCAGGTGGCCCTGTGTGTGGACACCCCACTAGGCGACATGGTCAACCAGGCAAGAGCAGCATTTGTCCATGAAGAAGGTGCTCTTCCCAGGTAAGGTAGCCACCAGTGTGGCCCGAGACTGAAGGAGGGCAGGGGGAAGCTGAGGCACACTGGACACTGGAGGAAATGTCATCATTTTAAGGCAACATGCCAACTTACTTCCCAAGTCTGCTGAGGGCCCCGGAGGAAGCCTCACGCCTTGCTTGCTGTCTGACTCCCGATGAGGAGCCCCGGTGGCGTCGTGGGCTGCTAACTGAAAGATTGGGAGTTCAAACCTACCAGCCGCTCTGTGGGATAAAGTTGAGGCTGTCTGCCCTCATAAAGACCGACAGCTTCAGAGACCCTAAGGAGCAGTTCTGCTCTGCCCCATAAGGTCGTCCTGAGTCAAAACCCACTTACTAGCAGGGGGCTGGCTGTATTGTTTCTGCTGTTTTAATTGGGCCGGGAACCTCTCTCCTGCCCAGTATGGCAGACCCTTTCCCAGACAGTGACAGCCTCATAGGACTTGTTTTCAGAAGAACTTAAACTCACAGAAAGTTCTGAAGTGCAGTATTATCCACCCACGGCCCTGCAATTCACAGAGGTCCTGTAACGAGCAGCACAGTAAAAGCCTAGCTCGGGGCTGACGGTCTGTTGGACACACCACTATGAGGCAGTGAGCGTTAGAGACTCTGCTGGCAGCACCAGGGTACACCCAGGTCCTGGGCAGGCTTCAGGATCTGTCCCCAGGGCTGACACTCGGCAGGTGAGGTCATCCTCCCCGCTGCTTCTGGACAGCTAGACCCTAAAAGGAGCACCCCTTGTGGGCAGCCTCATGGCACAGTGATGAGAGAAGAGGGAGGGCAGGTAACATAGCACGCTCTCAGCTGCCTTCTTGGAGGGAAACTGTGTAAGGATCCTGCCTGGGGGAGAACATGGTCCAATGGCCATGCACCTGCCCACAGACACATCTGACAACAGACGCACAGCTGCCCACAGAACACACACATACACTTGCCCACAGATACCCACATACATGCCTAGAAGCACCTGCTCACAGACTCACACCTGTTCACACTCACACCTGCCCAGATATGCAAAGCTGCTCGCAGCTGCACATAGATGCACACTTGACTACACACACCTACTCACAGAATGTACACTGGCTTAGGTGCACACCACTCACAGATGCACGTACACACACATACACACACACACACACCTGCTCAGACACACACCCGCCACAGAAGCACACCCACCTCTGGACAGGCATTGCTATAATTTCTGCATTACCTGCTACGTAGGCTCACAGGCACCTGTGCCCATTCTGTGTCCACAGTGGGGTTAAGGGCACAGCTAAGGGGACTGATGGTGTTATCTCTCAGTATACTGCCCTGAGCAACACAAAGTTTATACAAGTCTTGCCATTGCTTGTCAAGATCCTAGGTGGCACAGTGGGTTACATGCTGATCTGATAACTCTAAGCTCAGCAGTTCAAAACCACTGGCTGCTCTGCAGGAGAAAGAAGAGGCTTCCGGAAGGGCTTTTCTACAAGCTCGGAAACCCACAGGGATGGTTCTAACTTGCCCTATAGGGTCATCGAGATTCAGAATTGACTAGATGGCAGTGAGTGAGGCCATGGCTCAGGTCAGCTGGCATCGCGGCGTCATCCACAAAGACAGTGTGTGGCAACTACTTCTGTGAGCAGTGACCCGGGTCTTCAGAGAGAGTGAGCAGCCATCAAGGTGCACATCCTGGTCTCTCCCTGCCCGGCGGGAAAGAAGGATGATGGAATCAAAAGATATGCGGCACCCTAGAACTATAAAGACCCTCCATGAAAACACAGGATATCGAGAACCCCAGCACACGGGAAGCTGCTCACAGCAGTTTAAGAGGACAAACCGGGGAGCCCCACTGGCCCGGCAGGTGGTGTGTTGGGCTGCTAAGCACAAGGTCAGCAGTTCAAACCCAGCAGTTGCTGTACAGGAGACAGATAAGGCTGTCTGCCCCCATAAGGGTTCACAGCCTCAGCCACCCACAGGGGCACTTCCTGGATGACAGGGCCACTAGGAGTGGAATTGGCTCCATGACTGTGAATTCTACCAGTGGGCCCCACCATTTGTTCACTCAATATGCACCAGGAGAAACGGAACACAGCCACAGAAACACTCTCAGATGCTCACTGCTGCTTTGTGGCATAGGGTCCAATCAACAGTGAGGATTAAACCACACTCAGGCCCTGGAGTGAGAGCAGATGGGGCGCCATGAGAGGCAGGGCCTGGGGTGGGAGAGATGGAGCCGCTTCAGCAGGTGGCCCTTTGTGGACTGGCAGAGACTGGCCTGAGTCTGTCAGGAGCGAGGCTGGCCGTGTGGGGGCAGATGGCTGGCTATTGTTGGAGCTGCTGTAGGGAGAACCTGACTCATGGGGGCCTGTGCCCCCACAGCCTAAGAAGTGGTCCACAGGGTCATCACGGATGGACATCAGATCACCAGGCCTTTCTTCCTAGTCCATCTCTGCCTGCAAGCTGCATCTGAACAATACCCATGTCTCCACTGGCAGATGGGTGTCACTGTGCATGGGTGTACTGGACAGGACACAAAACCAAGCCTTCTGCATGGAGGCAAGAATCCTACTGCCCCCCACTGGAGTGTTATCTCCCGGGCTCCAGCAGCTCCCCCGCTCACTGCTGGCCTAGGCCAATGCTGTTCCCCACCTGGCTGGCCCCTAAGCCCCACTGCTCACTCTGCCAGTGGAAGTGGCTCAGGGCCTGTTTCAGTTCCTCTGCTTGGCCAGCCCTCCCCACCCCAGCCTCCGGCAACCTCCAGTACCTGCTGCGACATCACTTCCTGCTCAGCTGCCGGCCGGCCCCTGCTGAGGTCAGGTCTTCCTCAGAGCTCCCCTCCCCAGCTCGGCTCCCACCCGGGGCTGAAGACGGTGGGTGTGCAGTGTGGAGTTGCAGGACAGGCTCAGACTTCCCTTCCCAGCCTTGGTCTCTCACCTGCACTCAAATGCCCGCTCACAGTACCCAAGCAGCGGGCACTGCTGAACACTGGCAAGGATGTGGAAGCGCTGGTGAGAGGGCAAGGGTGCCACCAAGAGGGCCAGATGACCAAGCAAGTCCACCATGGCCAGTGCCTCCGAGGCCTGAAAGCAGTAGCCAGGGGGTGCAAGCAGCCCCAATGCCCACCACAGGCAGTGGGCAAGCACACCACAGCTGTCCACACGTGCAGAGCACGACCCAGCCACAAAGAGCCTTGGCAGGCATCCTACTCAGTGAGGGCTGTCAGACACAAGGTCCACACTTGGCCCAGGCCCCCGGCACTGGACACCACTTTTGAGTGGCCGCCAGGTGCAGGCAGGGAGGCTCTAGCGCCCCCCTGGGTCAGGGTGATGGACGGTGGTGACAACGAGTGGCATAGCAGACGTCCAGCCCGAATCTGGAACTGGGGAGGATCAGCCGCGCCACTTGTTTCTGTTTGATCTCTGAGGATGCCCACTGTGGGGAGGGCTATGGAGCCACATGTAGGGACTGGGAGTGGGAGGGCAGCAGTGGTCACTTGTCTGGAGAAGGACCCAGGCAGCAGGTGCCCTTCAGTCTAGGGCCTCATTTGAGTCCTGAAACAGAGACAGAGGAGCCCAGCCACGTGTGTGCCCGCTCAGCCTTGAGTGGACCCTGCCTGGCAACCCCATTCCATTAGATGGACCCCCCAGCCCAGCCTCGAGTGGAACCGAGTGGTGGGCATGGGCTCAGGAGTGAGGGGCACTCAGGGGGTAATTCCCCTCCACAAGCACCCAGTGGAGCGCAGACCCAGGACTCTGCCGGAGAGGAGAGACCAGCCTCTGAAGTCACTCTGCCAGAGCAGCCAGGCAGGCACCAGCGCTCTGGGGAGGGAGGCAGAAGCAGGACTGGCCCAGAGACTCCGGGCAGTAGGCCCCACCTAGCCAAGCCAGAAGGGCCAGGGAGGGGGTAACCAAGGCAGTGTTTGGGGGAAGGGCATGATCCTCCCTTAGCTCTCACACTGCCTCCAGGTGGCCCTCTTCCCATCAGGTGCCTTCAGACTGAGCTCAGACAGTGGGCAGAGCAAAGCAGCAAACCAGAGCCTGCCAACCCAGAGGAAGGCCAGCACTCATCCGTCCCCTGGTCTACACTGGGTGCCGTCAGGGTGGGCTCTGGTACCGGCGCTAGCTCTATCCTGGGCCCTTCAACCCCACAGGCAAGAGGCTACTGCAGTGGGTGGGCACAGGAGATAGGCTGGGTGAGGTGGCCACAGCGAGGTGGGTGGTGGTGGGTGTCTTCAGTGGGGTGGATGCTGGTTGGCTAAGAGGTGGATGTGGATGTGGATATGGCTGAAGCAGAGCAGAGGCTGGGGGACACGGCTGGGGGACGCGGCTGGGGGAAGAGTGTACGGTGAAATCGAGGCTGGCTTCCCCAAGGCCCTTCCCATTCCTTCCTCCTCCTGCAGGTATCCTGGGAGCCATGGTCATATGTCCTAGCTGGAACCTCAGAGCTGCCAGAGGAGGGGAGCCCCCAAGACTAGAAGAATAGATACCTTGCCATCCTCTGACCCCTCAAACATGCCACCCTCAGAGAAAGGCCAGGTCCCCACCCCCCCCAGGCTGACATCTGTAGCGTAAGGAATGCCCCTGGGTGATCCTGTGCAGATCGCCCCACCTCCCCCAACACGCGTGTGGCTGTGAGGTTGCACTGGACAGGCCAGTCTGACACCGTCTGAGTGGTGTCCTTATGAACTAGGAGAGGGGACACAGAGTCCCAGGAGATGGCCAGCCATGTTGGCCGAAGCTGCTGCCCCAAGCCACAGATGTCATAGTGACCGCTCATAGCCGACCCACAGCCCCATGGCACAGCCTCCCAGTTCTGTTCTCAGAAGACCCAGGACCCCAGAGAAACCACCCACAGAGTAAGCACTCAGGCCCCCAGAGGCAGGAATGTGGGGGTGCACAGAGAAAAGGAGGCAGCGGGTGAGCAGCCAAGCTCCCTAAGCTAGAAACTGCAGCGAGGCTAGGCTGTAGGGTGCAGTGATTTGCACAGGACTGGAAGCGCACGTAACGGAAGGATGCTCAGGGCCCTCAGCCTGATCGGGCTTGCCACCCTGCCTTTAGGAGCACTCCAAGGGAGGACAGTACCAGGCAGAAAGGTTGGCCACCACCCAGGTCTCTGGCCCCACCTCAGTCCAGCTGGGCTCCCTGCCTCCTCCCGAGGAGAAGAGGTGAGGGCAGACAGCAGGGCCGGGAGCACCCTGCTCTGTTGCTCCATGTGCCTGTGGCTACAGTGGTCAGAGGCCAGAGCCCCCAGTAGGGTCTGTGGCTACTAAGAAGTCAGACAGAGAAGGAGGCACCGGGGTGAGAGTCCCCAGGTGCTCACCGCCCTGACGATTAAATTTAGGCCAGCTGCTGAGCCACCTTTACCCACGGGGACCAAGCTGTGTCACCTCTTCACTCCATGCTCTTGGCTCACCCCAACATGAGGAAGAGTGGAGCCATGCCAGCCAGCTGCACAGGGGCTGGTGGGCACACTGTTGTGGCACCAGACAGCCACAGCCCTCCCCGGGAGGAGGACACTGTGTGCAGCGCCAATGTCCCCCCCACCCCCCACCAATTTCCATTCTCAGTGGGAAGATGGGCTGGGACAGGGACTTCACATCCCAGGAAACAGCCTGCCCTGAAGTTTCTCGGAACCCCAAGACACAAGCAGGTTCTGCCAGCCACCGGGGACTTGGCCCAGGAGACCCCAGCCCAACTCAGCCTCTCAAAAGACCTTCGACTCACCCTCTTCCCCACTGTCCTCACAGGAGAGCCTGCCAGCTGTCCCTCCACACTGGCTTTCACCCCGAGCACCCTGGAAATGGGTGGAGAGTGCTGATCGATAATGCAGAAAAGACAGAGTTGTACATACACTGCACAAAACACGGGCCACGCAGGTGGGGACTAGGGAGGAACCCAGGGCCGTTGTTCAGTGGGCGCCATTGGCTGCCTCAGATTCCCAGGTGACGGAACTGGGAGCAGACGGCCGGGGCCTTGCTTCTGTGGGGTGGCTGGTAGGTTCAGACCGACAACCCTTCAGTTAGCGCCTGGGCTCTTAGCCCTGTGCCACCAGGGCTCCTTGGGGAATCAGAGAGAGACACAGTCTCCTAAACTGATGCCTAGGGACCCACAGAATGCCAACCCACAAGCCCACCCTTGTGAGAAGGAACCAGGCTTGACTGGGCATGTGGCACCACCGCCTGAGTGTGGAATAGCCTCTGAAGCAGGTGCCCCTGATGGCCATGCTGCTGCTGCTGAGAGCAAGAAAGGCCTGGCCATCTACTCCTCCAAACTAACCCTTCGAGCCCAGCTCCACCCAGCACACATGAGGCACTGGGAGCCCTGGGCCCACTCCAAGCAATGGGCACGGCAGTGAAGGGCTCCAGCTTGGGGCTAAGGAGTGTGATCACAAGGAGGCTGCGCCCTGACCCAGAGGTACTTCTGGGGACAGAGGGAAGGCGGGAAGCTGGAGAAGAGGTCTCAGGGGCAAAGCAGAGCAAGGCTGGCCGGGAGTCCTACACACACACACTCACAATCACATGCACACTTGTTCACAATCACACACTCACCCCCACACACTTATTCACATACACACTTGTTCACAATCACACACCCACACACACATGCACACTCAGTCCCACATACACGCCCTCCTCTCCCACTCCAGGGCAGGTGGGCCGTGCAGTGCTCCGTGGGAGGCAATACCTCCTAAGACAAACGCACCAAGCTGGGCACCCACCCTGGGGGCAGCAAGCATGACATCATTGGGAATGAAGAGCATGGCAGAAAGGATGGTTCCTGGGAGGCAGACACGCCGGAGGTCCCCATGCTTCTCTCGGCCACCCCCATGCTCAGTCACCACACAGACACCAGCGAGGAGTCCTGCCTGCTGACCATGCTCCTCCTCAGAGGCAGACGTTGGACCCTCTCCTTCCTTGAGTGCTAACAAGCACTAGGGTCCCTGCCACCTCTCACTTCCACCACCTGGCCCTGCCCTGGAGGCCCGCACCCAGCAGGGCATCCCAGAGGCCGGGCAACTGCCTATTGGTAACTTCAGGAACATCTCAAATAGGACCGAGTCAGGGCCATGCAGCTACTGGGAACAGACTCAGGACACTTAACTTCACGTGGGCCTAGGGTTTAACCAGGCCAGGCTGGTCACTTTTTAATCCAGATGGTGACGTTTAAAAGTTCCCAGTTAGTAATATTTGAATCTCGGTCAGCGTCAAAAGGCCCCGCCACAGAACAAACACTTCCATAAATCAGGCTGCCAACCCTTCAGCCGCACAGCTGCACAACCTCCGCTTCCACAGGAACTGCTGCTCCTTCCCGGTTTTCCATCCTCCCACCTGCCCACAATGGTCCAGACCTGTTCCCCACGCCACCCACAGGGAGGGAGCCTAGGTCCTGGGCACCTGTAAGAGGCGCCACTTGAAGCTTGGAGCAGGAGGGCACGAGGACCCGGCACTGAGCTCAATGTTGTGGCCAGAGCTGGACGGACGCAGTAAAGCCAGGGAGCCAGCAGGGGGCAGGGCTGGAATTAGGACTGGAAGACCACCCTTCAAGAGCTTAAACAGGCTGTGGCCCTATGACAGATAAAAAAACACCACCACCACCCACTCCTTCCTAGGTGCTGCCAGGCCCACAGGTAGCCACAGGAAGAATCGGTGTGTTGGCTTTTCTTTCAGAGAAGGTAGCCGGGGATGCCCAGGGGGCACTGTCACCCACAGACCTCAAGGTCAGATGCAGTAGAGCAGGGAGCAGCACCAGCTCCTCTGATGGGCAGGGACACAGAACCCCCAGGGTGGACGCGGGATTTCACATGCAGGGATCAGGGCAGGCTGTCTCGCTACACCCCAGGAGATGCGGTGCATGGGGTGCAGCTGAGGTCAGATGATGGAGGGGTGCTCAGCGAGCAGGGTCCTGCCTGGATGCTGGGTGCTCAGGCCGGCACAGGTGTGGTGGGGGAGAGCTGCACTGCTTTCACTGTCCCAGAAACCCAGGCCACAGGGACAGAGCGGCCCAGTTTCCTCAATTTCCAAAACCCAACCTCAGGACATTGCTGGAGCGCACACACAGTTGGGATTTCAACTGGCTCCAAGGTGTTTGTACATGACCCAGCCAGCAGGAGCAGAGGGTGCTCTGGAGTGCAATCGCTAGGCCCCTGCAGTGGTTCGTGAAGACCCCCCCTATGCTACCCTGTCAGTCATATGTGGGGTCATTTGAGGCCATGAATTGGCCCAAGCTGGGTCTAACTGGGGGGGGGGGGTGGCTAGCCATTCCAGGGTCCATGGCCCTGCAGTCAGCATACAGTCCCACCTGTAGGACTGAGATGGGCAGACAGGGCCTGGTGAAGTGCTCAACGGAAACCCCAGCCTCCTCCCATCTAAACAGAAGTGCCCTGCGTGAGGTCACCGAAGCTGGCCTCAAATGTGTCCCAGGCTGGCCGAGGCCAATGTACACCCACCCCCAATTCGGGTGGTCTGAGTACCCCAAAAGCAAGCCCCTCTCCCAAGCCCTGGCCACCTCCGGCCCTTCAGGAAAGGTCACACTCGCCTTGAAGGCCGCTTCAGCCAGCCAGGCGGCCCTCCAGTGCCACAGTGTGTCTGCAGCTAACAAGGCTGCCCCACCCTCAAGCTTTAAGTTCAGAGACCGGAGGAACGAGGAACGCGGCAACAGGAAAGGTTCCACGGAAAAAGCCTGCTCCCTGCTCCCGAGCCTTGCGCAGGAAACCCCTCTGAGGGCTGCCTTCGGATGGACAAGCGCCCCCCACGCTTCCAGAGCGTCCACCAGCCCGGGAGCCAAAGTGGAGCTGATTTCTACCAGAAACCAAATGGGAACAATTATACAATTGATGCGATTAAAAGGCAAGCCAGGTCTCCCCCACCAGGCACAGGTGTCTGCTCTACGCTGCTCATTAGCATTTCTTTAAACAATGCTGATAACCCCTTTGGTTGCTGCCATCTCCCCACAAGCATCGCCCAGACTGGGAAATCTTGAGGGAAAATAGCGCAGAATCTCAGTCAAACTTTCTTTTGTTTATATTTCCTCGGTGTCAGGAAATATTTGTTCTTCTCCACACTTGGACTGCTCCAGGGCTCCTGGGTCCAGCCATTGTGTGTGGTCTGTCAGTCTGCAGTCCAAGCCAGCGAGAGCCGGGCTGGGGAACCCCGACCAGCAGAGCCTCCAACCAGCGCTGAAACCCCCACTCGCCACCGGGATTGAGTTGTCAGACACTGACTCCTGCTACTCTGAGAAACTGACATGTCTATTTACAGAGAGACAAAGACACGCTCGCGGCGGACCCCGCTCCGCGCACCCCCGCCGCCCGGCCCCGCGCCCCGGTTCCGCCCGTCAAGAAAATGGAGGCGCGGCCAAAGGCCAGTGCCCATCTCAGGGGAGACAATGCCCCCCGAGACCCCACCGGGGTGCACGGAGCCCCGCGCGTCCGCTCCCGCAGTTCAGACTCTTGGCAAACTCGGCGCGCGGGCGGACCGGGCGCGGCGGGCGGTTGCGGCGGGGGGCGAGGGCGGGCGGGGCGGGGGGCGCTGGGACGCCCCCGGGCAGCGCTCCCGAGCCGGGCGTTGACGCAGCAGAAATTACCAGCTGGAAAATTCCCCTTTCGGAGGTGACGGGGAGGGATCGCAGCAGAAACAGGAGGCGGCAGGGGGCCGAGGGTGCGGGCAACCCCACGCCCGCCACCCCCGCCGCCTCCGCTCCTGCCCCGCGGGGACCCGCGCCAGCCGCGCTGCCCGCTCTGCTCCGAGAGGCAGGGGTGCGGGGCTGGGGCGCAGGGAGGGCGGGGGCCGGGCTGGGGTCGCCGCCGCCCGGAGCGCGCCGCTAGGAGGGCGCCCCCGCGGGGCGGGGCGGGGCGGGCGGCGCCGGCAGAGGGGGGGCGCCGGCTGGGACCGGTTCTGCTGCCGCCTGGACCCACTGACCGCCGGCTGGCCGCGTGGACAATGAGCCGCCGCCGCTTACCTGTGACCCCATGGGGCGCGGGCGGAGGGCGCGCCGTGGCCGGGACCCGCACCGGTGGTGGCCGTTGCCGGCGGCAAGCGCTGCGTCCGAGCGGCTCCGAGCTGCGCGCTCGCCTCGCTGCTTCGTCCGCCCGTCCACCCGTCCACCCGTCCGACCGTCCGTCAGGCCGGCGCGCGCCCCCGCGCCCGCTCCAGCCCCGCGGCCCCCTCCACCCGCGCGCGCGCCCCGCCTGCGGACCCTGACCCCGCCCACCGGCGCGCGCCCGGCCGCTCCTGATTGGCCCGCGCCTCGCCCCGGCCGTGGCCACCATCCCGGGCCCCGCCCCCGCGCCCGGCCACCAGCCCCGCCCCTCCCCCGGCTCCGGGCGCCCCGCGCGCGCAGAGCGGGGGCGCGGGCGGGGGACGCTTCTCCTTCGCCCCCCCCCCCCCCGGGCGGCCGGACAGCGGAAGTGAGGGCTGGAGCTCGCTGGGCATTGTGGGAAGCCCCCTCCCCTGGGTCTGCGGGGGCGGGGGCGCGCTGCGTGGGGTCCCCAGATGTCCTTTCCTCCCGGGGACCAGCGCTGGCGGGGCCAAGCGACCCGGAGACCCCCGAGATGGTAAAGGCGAACCCAGGGTGTCAGAACTGATGCCCCGCCTGGGCTGCAGACTCCAGTGTTGTCCGCGCGCCTGACTTGGGAGGCGCGCGGCTCCCTGGACTGTCCCTACGCCCCGACGTGCCCTCTCGACGCTCCAGTATGTAAACTTGGTGATTTTACCCGCCTGCTCCGGCGGCTACTCAGTCCAGGCGGTGCATCCAGGAGGCGGCTCCTGCGCACAGGACAGGACGCGGCTGGGTAGGGCCAGGCACCGCGCTCTCCGCTGTCAGGCACACGGAGCGCTTTGGGCTGAGGCGCACCCGGGACGCGGGAACGCGCGGCCACCTTCGCCACTGACGCTTGTTCTTGGCCAACTCGTGGAGCAAGGATGTTCGCGTGTTGGCTCCATCCTACCGCATCACCTGCATGAGGGTGCGCAGGCCCCCACGACGGGGCAGGAAGGGACTTGCCTGGAGCCCTCGGCCCGAGGTCTCCAAACGCACGCGCTGGAACTCCGAGGCCCTAGCGGTGGTTCAGCTGCTCGGGGTGGGTCCCCGTCTTCAGCGGTGCGGTGAGGCCCTGAGATCCCCATCTCCAGCTCCATGTGTCCCTTGGTGCCCCCGCTGTTCCGGCGCACCAGGCGGGCGGAATGGGAAGCACGCCCCGCATTCCTGGCTAGTCTTTGGGGGCCAAAGGCCACCTCGATTCCTCCCCCGGGAGTGGCCGCGGGAAGGGAGGTGAGCGTGTGGCTGGCCAGCAACACAGGGGAGTCCGCTTCCCGCCGTCCAATGGGGAGGCACAGAAGCCTTCTGCACCCTGCCTCTCCCGAGCCGTGCTGTACATTCCTCTAGAGGTGGGAGGCGGCAGGCCATTATGAAGCTTTCTCAGGACGTGTAAGGAGGCATTCACGGTGGTGGGAGGGCAGGCTGGGAATTCTCCTTGAGCCAGCGAGGCCCACAGCGGTCTGGCAGTGGAAGCCATAAACTCCTTCCCTCTGTGCGCATGCCTCCCAAATGGCTGCGCAGACACTGCCTTTCTGGCCTCTAATGAGGGAACCTCGGATCCCATCCTTGCCTGGAATAAGTTTCCCAGACTCAGGAGGCTGGGCTGGTGTACAGCTACCCAGGGACCATGCCCTCCGAGGCCCCCAGGAAAGCCCAGACAAGCTCTCCTTCCTGCAGCCCCAGGACCAAGAGGCCCAGGAGGAATGGCTGTGGTGTTCATGGCTAATTCCTGGAGGCTCAGACCCTCCAGGTCCCCTGAAGCACTACTTGCACTGGGGGAAGGGGGGATGGGAGGTGGGCAGAACAGAGCTGAAGCACTTTCAGGTGAATCAGGCTCACACCCCCTCCAATGAAGGAGCCTGTGGAGGGCCCCCATGTCTGAGGGAGTGGGGACAGCAGCACAGGCGGTGTCTCTTTGGCTGGGGCAGCCGTGCTGGGCGTGTGCAGTGGTATACCACAATGGCTCAGAGGCTCTGCCGGTGGGAACGGGCCTGTGTTTCTCTCAGGCCACATTGTCACCACCACTCCATGGACTTCTGGGTGCAGGACTGAGTCGCTGGTGCCCTAAATACCCTCCCACCTGGAAGCACAGCCCCACCCCACCCCCACCCTGCCTGAGGACAAGAGGGGTCACTCCAGCAGCCCTGCTGGTGTCTAGGGACCCAGACTCCGCCTTCTCCATGCCAAGAACCAGGAGCAGCAGCTGTGGCCTTTCAGCAGGGCGGAGGGAAAAAGGGGGATCATGTGGTGGGCTCCCCAGAGTTACCTGCACTGACAGAGGTGCCGCCTGCCCTCCCCCCACCCCAGAAGTCACACCTTTATCAGAGCCCAATATCTCAGCTAGGATTGCACTGGCCACTGGAGAGACCAGCTGGCGAGGCAGCCATAGGCTGCCACTGCTGAGCAGCCAGAGTCCATGGCCTCTAAGTGCAATGACCACACAGAGTGGTCAGTCCTACATGGTTTTGCCGATCTGGACCTCTCCAGTGTGTCCCCAGCTAGTCCGTTGGGCCCAAAGACCATGGCCCAGACCTGGAGAGAGCCAGCTGAGGCTGTCAGGGGTGGCCACCCTCTTGTGCCCCTCCCACACTCAGCCTGCATACCCCAGCTTCAGCTGTAGCTGAAGCCTTGGGGGCAGGACCCAGCCAGCCCTGGCACAACCACTGCACGCACACACTTAGTCTCCTCTGTTCTCTGCCCTCACACCTGCCCCCTCTAGCTGTGTGGGTCCAGGTGGGCTGCACTCAGCTTCAGGCCAGGGGCCCTGCCTACACTCCCATTCTGCTGGGGGGTGGGGCAGCTGGGAGAAGCTTAAAGAAAATGTCTGAGTCCCCTGGGGCAGCCCCATCTTTCCCCCAGGTTCTGGCTCCCAGGATTTCCTCTGAGTGTGGTCCCTGTCATTGGTCACACAATCTGCTTGTCTGTTCTCCAGCCAGTGGTGCAGCTCAGTTGTCCCCATGGCAACAGCCCTGGGAGCCTACCCCTTCTCAGGAACTACCCAGAACTGGTCCCTGCCCTCTGCAAACCCCTGCTGGGAGCTGGGCAGGGGGTGGGGAGGCCACAGAGCAGCTCACTGTCCACCGGTGTCACCCTGGGCCCCGCCTGGGAGTAGAGGCGGGCTGATGGAAAGACAGGCCACAGAGCCAGAAGAGGCTGCCCGCTCACTGCCCAGGTGGAAGAAATCTGGCTCAGCCTGTACCATCCTTCCCACGACCACCATGCCTCCCAGTGTCAAGACCAGGGACTACCTGCCAACCTCAGAGCTCCCCTGCCTGCCGCACTCTAGGCCTGCACCCCTGCCAAGCCCCAACTGCCACTCCAGCTGCCACTGCCAACTGTCACCCCCCCCCCCCCGTCTCCATTCTAAGCCACTCACCCCCTCTGTCCTTCCAAAACGCCACTGCCACCTTTCCAGAGCACGCACAGCAGTGTCCCCAGGGGCCAGCACCCCCTGCACTCTGCATTCAAGTCTCCCAGAACAAAAGTCCGGCCAGTGGGGTGGGGTGGGGGGAGGGCAGGGGCGGACACATCAAGGCTGAGCTACACGGGGTGTGTTGGGGCCTCTGCGGGCCTTTCCTCTGGGTCTTTGCCTGAATGTTGATCTTGGCCCAGGACAAAGTTGCTCAGCACCCAGTAGGCAGCACCCAGGCCACTAGGGTTCAACTCCCAATCAGGCTCCCTTTGGCTGCTGTGTGCCCTGGGCCCTCTGGTGCTAAGCCTGCCCCCTGCCCTCTGGGACCCACCTTCACCTCTCCCCTTTCCTCCCCAGCCGGCTTACTGCCCCTGGTCCAAGTTGGCCCCCATAGGCTGAGCTTTATGTCCCACTGCCTGTCCACAGGCAGGTGCAGACCAGGGGCTGAAATTCCATCTTCGCTGGGCCCTGGAGGCCATGCTGGCCCAGTCAGCAGCACTGGGTCCACCTCCCCCCACCGACTCAACTCCAGTGGGGAGCACAACTGCTGGGGGGTGGGCAGGCATGGAGCAGGGTTCACATTGCAGTGGGCGGCTGGCTCTGCAGATAGCCTGCAGATTAAATGGACACCCTCTAGGCTGGACACTGGCAGAGCTCCTACTGTGTGTCAGGCTTGTCCCAACACACTGATTCACCAGGGGCACAGGGGGATGGGTTTGCCCGGGGAAGAACATGGAGGTAGCAGGGCTCTGTCCTGTAGGGGTACAGGCCCCCCACTAGGTGAAGGGCTTTGGGGTCCTCTGAGTGAGGTGTGGAGAGGGCCCCCTGATGCCGTCGAGTGACCACCTGACTTCAGTGCAGAAGGACCCCCACATGCCTGCCCACATCCTGAGAGGCCTCAGTGACCCGCCTCCTTGGCTGAGCAGGGAAAAGGACAGGCTCTCCACAGCACAGTTCCTGCAGACCCCCCTTAGCCAGGTGGTTAAGGGGGATGTCCCAGGGCATGTGGTCCCCTGTGCCGTGCCCAGGAGGCATGTCACTGTGGGGTCCTCCCCATCGAAGACAGGACCCTGACTGCTCATATGACTCCCAGGGACCTGCAGGGCAGCAGGTTGCTTCAGGGGGGTTTCTGGGCTGTGGGTCACCAGGTCTCTGCTCCACAAACCACTGGCTTAGTCTGAGCAGCCACTTCTGGATCAGTGAGCAAGATGCTCACACCACCCTGGATCCCAGCCTGACTGTGAGGACACTGAGACAAGTCCAGGGTCAGGGCATCCCCAGGAAGGGGGACTGGCTGGTGCTCCTCCAAATTGCCCCATTGTGATGGGAAACTGGGACCCTAGGGCACCAGGGCTGCTCCTGCAGTGGGCACCTGGCAGGTCCCCGATGGGAAAAGGGAAGTATATCCAGGGGTGTGAGAGGATGCATGATGAGACATTAGTAAGTGGCCCAGGACCTCTGAACACTGCCATTTTTCTGTTAGTTTGTAATGATTCCCAAGTAAAGGAGAAAACCTGTTAAAAAAAAAAAAAAAAAAGACCAACGGACCACCTCTCTGAGGCGCTAGTGCTGGAGGTGCTCTGGGGTAGGCCCTGAGGCTCACATGCATGAACACACATGAGCAGGCACACATGTGAGTGACATGCATGAGAACATGTGAGCAGCACACATGAAGGACACAAGTGGATGTGTGTGTAGCCATACACACATGCTTGAGCACAAAGGCACAGGCATGAACGTGTCTTGACATACAGCATGAATGTGTATGAGCAACCTGCACAAAGGACACTCATGCATGGACACCTAGGATCAGGATTGCACAAAAAATATGTGAACAGGTGCGTCCAGAGAGAGCATGGGCATGTGCATATGCCACCTACCAAGGCAGACCCAGGGCTGACAGACATGCTGAGCCCTCAGGAGCAGGGGCCAGGTCCCTGGCACACAGGTACAGATGGGGCACCTCCCAGCATACCTTGGTCACCAACAGTCCTGGTGCACTTAGAGCTGGACAGGGCCAGGGCAGGAGGACTTATAGGTGAAGGGGAGGTCGACAGGCTTCCCTGGACCTTGTCTCCCATGATTGCCAATTGGGAGGCCCCTGGGCTTTTCTGAGGACCCGGGGGGAGAGGAAGAGGAGACAGTTGGTGCAGGGCAGATGTGCTGGGGCTGAGCAGAAGTAAGGGGATGGGGAGAGGCTAGAGTGGCACACATGTCCACAGGGACAGAAAAGATGGGAGCCGAGGCAGTGGTCTGCAGGGTCCAGGAAGGAGCGGCAACAGGGAGCCCCCAGTGCTGGCCTGGGCCCCATGATGATGGGGAAATTTTCTGCAGGGAACTGTGGAGCTTAGGATGTCCCCTCTGCATGTGGTTGGTAACGGACACTGGGAAGCATTATTGAGGCTCTAGGTCACAGGGCACCTGGGTAACTCGGCGTATCTCTCCTCTTGACTGGGGTTTGAGATGTCACTCAGCAGGGGCCAGCGTGAAGCCACAGTCTGGATCCTGGGTGGAGGACCCTTGACACCGGCATCAGCCCTGCCTTCTAGGCCCACTGACATGGCAACGTTACTCCTTCGGCTCAGGGTGACCCTATTCTCTAGTCCCTCTCAGTGACCCTACTTCCTTGGTCCCAGCAGGCCCTGTTCTTCTGACCCCTGGCAGAGTACCTCCACCTCTCAGCTTCGGGTGGTGGCCCCATGCCTCCATGAACAGGGAGGTCCTGGACTCCAGACTCCGTTTGGTGAGGGTCTGAAGCTGCAGCCCAAGAGACTGCGGTGCTCACTGCCACCTGGTCCAGTAGACTCCTAGGAACTCATAGGGCGAGTAGAACTGCCCTCCGTGAGTCCCCTTGCAGGGGTAGATGGCCTCATGTTTCTCCCACGAAGCCATTGGTGGATTTGAACCATTAGCCTGTGGTGAGCAGCTCAATTCGTAGGGCTCTGGAGACTGATAGGTTAAATCAGAGGCCATGGCTCCACCCTTGGGAACCCGAGAGATCCAGGACATTGCATCTCCACCATCTGAGACCAAGGCTTCCCACGCTCCTTCCAACAGTTCTACTGGTCGACCAGCTGCACCAGCCCTGTACCCAGGTGCCATCAAGCCAGTCCCGACCCACAGTGACCTGATGTGCAGGAGAAGCACCTCCTCAAAAGTGTTGTTCTGTTTGAGCCCATGGCTGTGGCTGCTAGTCAAGTCCCTTCCTCTTTTCCGCGGTCTCTACTTGACCCCGCACGATGGCCTTTTCTTGCAGGGCAGGCACTGTAGCTCCTGTGGCCTGCTTCCTGCCACGGCCTGCCTTCCCCCTCTCTCAGTCCCTTCAATCTCAGGGGGTGGGTTTTCTGCCCTAGGAGTTAGTTAGGTCCATCCATCGTTCTTGGTGAAAATTCTAGAAGACGTGGCCTTGGTTGATACGGCAGGATTTTCCAAATCTTTGTTTTGTTGCAGTTTGAAGCCCATCTCTTTCCTCTCTCATGCTCCTATAAGTGGTGATGAGAAACTGTGTGGCTCCCTGAGGAATTTGCATAGAAGGAGCTCCTGAACTCCTCAATCAGGGCATGCCAGGGGCAGGTGGGGCATGCTGGGGCAGCCCACCTGGGCACTCATGAAGGTAGACCTCAGGGAGGCCAAGCTCAGCAGAGGCCACCCTGCCTATGGGCCACCTGAGGGCAATCTCTGTCTGTGTCCTGCAACCACTCTGCCTACAAGGAAGCCCGAGTGCTCCAAGTAGGGCCCGCCCTTGTGCTAACTAGCACACTGAGGCCACCCAGCTCAGGCCCCGCTGGGGTCAGGTGAAGGGAGATGGATAAGAAATGCACAATGGGAAAAAAGAGGAGGAAGAAACACATGAGGGTGGGCAGGAATTTGTCCCTGTATAATCATAGTCAATGGCCAGATAGGAGATCCTCAGCTCTGGGTGGGTGGGTGGGTGGGGATGTCACACCCTGACAGTCCTGAAGAGAGACGAGATGTGTTAGGCCAGGTTGACTAGAGAAACGAATTCAGTGGATACTCATAGATGTGTAAGAGAGAGCTTTACATCAAGGAGTAATTATGTATCCATAAAACATCCCAGCCGAGTTCAACTCAAGTCCATACATCTGTTACTAGTCCATCAGTCTGATAGTAGTCTAAGTCCCTCTCAGACTCAGTCGCATGCAATGATGCAGAATACAGGAAAATCCTGGGCCTGTGGGTGCAGAGTCCTGTGAATTGAATGGTGGTGGGCATATCTCCAGGGTTCTGGCAGGTCTTTGAGAGACTCACCAGCAGGAAGGTGAAGCAGAGAGGGAGTGAGGTTCCCAGGACTCTCCTTAGGAGAAGGTCATGCCCACAAGGAGGCATCATCAGGCTGTGACCTGATTGATAGGCTAGACTCCACTCCTACCCTTTATTATCTTCAAGTTGACATGAAATTATGATATCCTCGCCCCACACTGAGGGTGTCGCTGGCCAGAGCTGGAGGGTAGCAGGCAAGAATTTTTGTGGGCGAGATGTGTGGTCAGGTTACTTCACCCTGTGTGAGACACTACAGGCCAAGTGGGGAGACCCATGAAATACTGTCCATCCCTGTTTCCGTAGAACCTTAAACACTGCAGGCTATGCGGTTTCACTCCGAATGTCTCCATGGGAGCTGACCGCAGACACTGTGTCACTCGATGTGACCAATCACCAAGTGTGAGCTTTGGAGGTGCAGCCTTACCTTGGGGCATTTCCTTAGCATCAGAGGCATGTGTAGAGGTGACAAAATAATGCCACCATTGGATGGGGGATCAAGTCACAGTGACCCTGCACCTGCGGTGTGTTGTGTGTGTTTAATAAAAGCTTGTATCTAAAAAAAAAGAAAGGGGAAAAAGGACTTGAATAGAAATACAAAGGGACTTGAAAACGTTCATAGAAAAATCATCCTATCTTTTCCTCCATTTACCATGAGCTCTTCAGAGCCCTCTCCTATCATGAGTCAGATATTAAAGTTGATCACTTACAAGTTCTACCCTCCACCAAACATCTGCACATCCTTCAGACAAGTCCTTTGACACTGCATAGACAGCACCAGCCTTTCTCTGTTGTTCACCTACACGGTCATCATTCCTTCCAAAGGCTCCCTGGAAGCACATATAACATCACCTTTATGGCAATGCTGGGTTGCTGGCATCATATGTGTTCTCTATGACAATAGGGCCATTTTCTATACCTCGCATTTCCTTGTGTTTCTAAAAATGCATATGTAAAGCTAACATTTATTAAATCTTAAATGGGAAAAGGACAAGATAACAGAGACATATCATCCAGATGTGGGAGATCATTAGCATGAGCTCACATGGGACTCCAAGGGTTTACTGAGATACAGAGCTTAGAAAAGGACAAGGATTTGAGAATGATGAGGGCAACGAATGTATAAGGGTGCTTTACTCAATTGATGTATGTATGGATTATGATGAGTTGTATGAGCCCCAATAAAATAATTTTTAAAAAATCCAAAGTGAAGTAAAAAAAAAAAAAAAAGGACAAGGGAGGGCAAGGAAAACTGTCACAAAAACATGGTTGCTGGCAGATCAATATATGTTAGTATTGATGTAATTCCCAAAGCTGCCTCAGAGGCCATGATTGAGACACAGTCACTGTTAGATGGGGGAGCTTACAATACTGGTGTAGGGGCTTCCCTGAGGCAGTCAAGGCATGACTCCTGACTGCAAGACCCCACTATGGTGATCTCCATCAACACACCCAGATAATTCCCTAAGGAAGATGTGTGTGTGTGTGTGTGTGTGTGAAGGGCAGGGGGTGGGAGAGGAAGTAATCCAGTTCCTAAATGCACTCTGACCGAGGGCAAGATCATTCATATCCTTATCAATAGTCAGAGGAATTCAATTGATTGGGGGGCTTTCACTGTCATCCATAGCCTTCTGCAAACTGGGTGCTCAGAATGTATAAGCTCAACACACTTCTTTCCTTTGATCGTGGATTTTATTATTAATAATCCTTGAATCACACAGGCTGTTGTGCTTTCTCCATATGAATTTAGTTGGTGTCTCCCTTGGATGGCTGCTTGCTTGAAGACAAGACACTATGGGTTTTTTTTAAACATTTTATTAGGGGCTCATACAACTCATCACAATCCATACATATACATACATCAATTGTATAAAGCACATCCGCACATTCCCTGCCCCAATCATTCTCATAGCATTTGCTCTCCACTTAAGCCCTTTGCATCAGGTCCTCTTTTTCCCCCTCCCTCCCCACTCCCCCCTCCTTCATTTGCCCTTGGTAATTTATACATTGTTATTTTGTCATATCTTGCCCTATCTGGAGTCTCCCTTCCCACCCCCCCTTCTCTGCCGTCCATCTCCCAGGGAGGAGGTCACATGTGGATCCTTGTAATCAGTTCCCCCTTTCCAACCCACTCACCCTCCACTCACCCAGCATCGCCCCTCACACCTTTGGTCCTGAAGGTATCGTCCACCCTGGGTTCCCTGTGCCTCCAGCCCCCATATGCACCAGTGTACAACCTCTGCCCTATCCAGTCCTGCAAGGTAGAATTCGGATCATGGTAGTTGGGGGGAGGAAGCATTCAGGATCTGGGGGAAAGCTGTGTTCTTCATCGGTACTACCTCGCACCCTCATTGACCTATCTCCTCTCCTGAACCCCTCTATGAGGGGATCTCCAGTGGCCGACACTTGGGCCTTGGGTCTCCACTCTGCACTTCCCCCTTCATTCAATATGGTATATATATACACATATATACATACACACACACACACACACATATATATATATATTTGCATGATGCCTTATACCTGGTCCCTTTGGCACCTCGTGATCGCACTGGCTGGTGTGCTTCTTCCATGTGGGCTTTTTTGCTTCTGAGCTAGATGGCCGCTTGTTCACCTTCCAGCCTTTAAGACCCCAGACACTATCTCTTTTGATAGCCAGGCACCATCAGCTTTCTTCACCACATTTGCTTATGCACCCATTTGTCTTCAGTCAGTGATTGTGTCAGGAAATGATCAACTTCTTGGGAGATAACATAAGTAATCTACAGGAGACATTTGGTGATTCTAAGGATATCATCCATTTATGTAATTATATGAAATTTGAAACACTAGTGAGATAAGGAAATACACATATGTATATGAAAGCTTTTTAGACTAAGATACGTAGAATGTTCATTTATTCTGATGACTCAACATTGTTAAAAAAGGAAAAAATAATTTAAAAAAATGAGGATTAGACGCTAAGCATATATTTCAATAATACTGACTCACTAAGGTAAAACTATGTCTGTAGATCTACATACAGTATGTCACAAAAAGCAACAGAAGTAACACAAATTAGTTGATCTTCATTTGCCAGTTAGAAGGATCTTCATTTCCTCCTGAGCTTTCACCAGAATTGCCTTTGATGGCCATCGTTCTACCAGAGTCCCTTCAGAGGAAGCCAGAACTTACTTGACTGTTGGTGTCGTCCTCAGGCGCTGTTTGGTCAGTCCCAGCTTGCAGCCCTGCTGTGCAGTGGGCGGAGCAAATCAGATGCCCTGCCCATCTGCATCCGCACCGCTGGTTTTAGCGGTTGGTGCATCAATCTGAAGAACAGTAGTATTAACTGGACTTCGTTGTAGGAGAATAGATTCTATCTATCTCCGACAGCATTGTGCCTCATGACAGATCTTAAAATGTTCCTTTTGATGACAGATGCGACGTCACTCCGCTTGACTCTGCCATTCCCAAGATAGTAAATTATATGGTGTCGAAGTGGCTCACGCCATTTCTTATCAGCTCACCGATGCCTAGAACATCAATCGTTTGGTGGTTTGGCTTGTTTTTTATAACTCCCAGTTCTCCTAGATTCATACTCCGTACATTCCAAGTTCCCATGGTGAATGGATTTCTTCTCATTTTGTGTCCTGCCCATCAGGATTGACGCTTCCCTCCCCCCACGTCATGTCGGCCGACTCCACCTGGAGCAGGCAGCTCCTCTGGATCATAAGCTGAGTCTCAGACCTTCCAACTGGAGGAGCTCACCTCCAGCTCGCTCTCAGACAATATTTCGCTGCTGTTCAGAAGTCTTTAGGTGGCGAGCCCCTCAGATGTGGACAACCTAGTCCTTCATAATTTGTCCTCCTTAGTCTGGAAGCTCTGCTGAACCTGTTCACCATCGGTGACTCTGCTGACATTTGGAATTCCAGTGACATAACTTCAAGCATCACAATAACTCATAAGCCAAGGCCGTAGGGAAACTCACCGGCACGTGGCGGTGTCCTGTATGTAGGGGGATCATTCACAGAGAAGGAGGAGGCTCCAAAAAGGGGGTGGGGATGAGATGAAGAAATGATGGCATGTCCCCATGAATGTTTGGTGCCCCCTTTTATGTTTCTGGGGGACACATTTCACTCCAGCATAGCCCTGAAGGGTGAACATTCTCCCCAGGGAGCTCAGGACTCAACGGCTGCCCAGGTCTTCATGTTGGCCTGGTTGGGGTGCATCTGGGTGGAGAGCCTTGTCATGTTTGGAGTGTTCTCTGGGTTCTGCCTGCCTGCCGGAACTTGGGCTGATGTCACTGAGACTTCTGCTGGGGACTCTCAGAGCAGCAGCCTTAGGGGAAATGGAGCTTCTGTGGACGCAAAGCTGCCTGGGAGGCATGAAGGAGCCCTCTCTCTGTTCTCTGATGCCAGGGAGAAAGGCAGGGTCCAAGAGCAATCTCCACGGCGCACAGGGTGCTTCCTGCTCTAGTACCCCTTCCCCATGCCCTGCACATGCTGATGGGCTTGCATCAATAGCTTGCTCATCTGGGGCAGTGTCTCCCCAGTTCCCAATGGGTGTGCTTGTTGGCAATCACTCCCCAGGGCAGGGAGCCTGATCTAGGGGAGCCTGAGCTGACGGAGCTGTTTGCTGGCCTCCTGGCTCCATCCTATTCACTCTGTGAGTGGTAAGCACCTGTTGATGGCACTGTTACTGTAGGGTCTGACCTGGGCCCTGCTGCCAACGGGCCTCCTGCACACGACAGCCTGGGAACTCGAGGGGGCGAGAGGGGCCACCTGGGACAGGGGCCTGTGTGGGACTGCAGGGACAACAGGGGGCAGTATAGTCAGGTAGACACCAGGTAGAGAGTAATTTGGGGTGGGGTCTCTCTGCGGAGCTCTCTCTGCCTGAGAATGCGGCCCAGGAGAGATGCCCCTTAGAGAGGAGATCCAGGAAGGGGCTGCAGGGGCTGGGTTTTGGCCAAGCCCTTGGGGAGGCTTCTGAGAGAAGCAGTTGTTCCAGTGACTAGACCACCCCTCCGCAGCCCACAGCCCCAGTCCTGGTCCCAGGTCTGAGCAAGGTCTCCTTCCTTGGAGCTGCACAGGAAGTCCTGTGCCTTGGGTAGCCCCTGACCCCACCTGCCACTACTGACTTGGGGCTCTGGTCTCTGCTCCCTGGGGGACCCGGTGCCAGGGTGGTTCTGCAAAGCAGAGATGGGAGGTCTTATCAGACTACAGGTTTTCCTGAGGAAGGAAGGGTGGGGTGGCCTCCAGGATGGGGTGCCTCCTATGGGTGTGCCCGCCTAGTGGAGGGGCACACACACTGCCCCTCCCTCCTGGGTAGACAGCTGCCTTCCAGGCCTCCCCAAGAACAAGCAGACCCCAAGGCTAGAGAGAGGCCTGGAGGAGGGTCGTGGGCTCCTGCCCTGGTGGTGTGCCCAAGACCATGGTGAAGCTGGCAGTGCCCTGTGCACCCACAGACTGGGAAGGAGCAGGCACCCACTCAACCCCACAGTCCACCCCGTGGGTCCCCCAGAGAAGCCCCCACTTCTTTTCCCTTACTAAACACCAGGTCCTGGAGTGGCTGGAGACCCCAACTTATTAGAGCCCCAAACTCAAAAAGCCCATAACTATCAATAGTAAGACAAACTCATGAGCCATGAGATCAGTTCTGACTCAATGACCCCAGAGGGCAGGGCAGAACCACCCCTGTGGGTTTCTGAGCTGTCAATCAGCATGGGAGCAGAAAGCCTCACTTTCTCCCACAGAGCAGCTGGTGGTTTCGAACTGCTGACCTTGTGGTTAGCAGCCCAGTACGTCACCCTGGACACCACCAGGGCTCGTCATCAACAGCAGGCAACTTGGGACGAACACACTTTTCTGTGAGTGTGTGGGTGTAAGTGTGAGAGTGTGCGTGTGCATGAGGGTTTCAATACAGTGACTGACACACTGGCCACTGCCTGGTCCAGAGGGAAGAGTGTTCTCTGAGACTCTTCTTTTCCTATTGCAGGGGACTGAGCAGCTTCACCTGGCCCAGCCCCAAGGTGATCTCCCTCCAGGAAAGGGGCTGGGCAAAGTGAGTGGGTGGCAAGGGGTGAGGGGGCTCAGGGAGAGAAGAGAAAGCAGCCCTTGAGTGGTGGGCCCTGTTGCATATTTGGTAAACTGAGGCTCACTTAGAGTGGAGGGAAGGCCCAGCTTTGGCCAAGGTCCCCACCCTGTTTTGGGGGACCAAGGTCTAGAAAGAGCTGAGTGGGCATGCAGGTGGGGCTGAGCAGAGGCAGCCCACTCGAGTGGAGCTGGCTGACTGGTCAACGTTGCTGGCTCTGGACCCACAGGGTCCCACCCACTGGCGAATGGGCCTGGGGTGCCTCCCGCCCCCTCCCTCCCAGGCCCCAGGGCGGCTTCTACCCCTTCCGCTTCCAGAGGCCCCAAGCTATTTTTAACTCTGCTGAACTGCCCTAGTGGAAGGTGGATGAAGCTGGGGCAGGAGCCAGGGGAGGGGGTGGGCGAGGAGAGACCGCCAGCAGCTGCCTTCCTGGTCCACCCCGCCCAGGGCCGGGGCTTCCTGTCAGGGGACAGGTCACTTTTGACCACAGAGGAGACACACACAGAGACCACACAGCTGCCTCTGAGACTCACACCCACCTGGTGACATGCCCACGACACCCACAGATGCGCGTACACATACACGTCCAGTGCACACTTAGAGTGCACATGGCATGTGGAGCACGTAGGGACCCATACGACATACCCTGGCACCTCAGGGTGCTCCCCTGCCTGCCCCCTGCTGCCAGGCACTGAGAAGGTGGGAGGGGGACTATCCAGATGGGGGCACATGTGTGTAAGACAGATATGCCCAGAGACCACCAGCTGTTCAGAAGTTTAGGGTGGCTAATAGTGGTGTTTCTCCCAATGCCCTTCCCCACGTCAGGGGAAGCCTAGCCCTCCTCCCCAGTGTGGAGTGGGCACATGTGTGGCAGGAGGCTGGGCAGAGCTGGCTGCTCCCCTCTGCTCCCCTGTACTCACCCACACAGGCTGGCGACAGGAAGCCCAGCAGAGGACTGTGCAGGGAGGCTGACCTCAGAGCCCTCAGCCTGGTCCTCCGCCTCCCTGCTCCCCACTTCCCCTCTCCTCCCCCCAGGGGAGAGTGGGAGGCTGTCCTGGAGAAGCCCGAGTACTGGACCAAGGCCCACCAGCTCCTGAGCCCCACATCTCAGGGCTCAGGATCCCCGGGGAGTAATGGAAACAGGTCAACTTCTAGTTCCCCCACTTCCATGCCACCCTCCCCCCTGCCCCTGGAGGCCAGGACAGCTCCTGGGGGAATGAGGGAGGGCCGGGACGCCTGGAGGACAGGACATCCTCTTGGCAGGACACAGGAGGCCAGGCCGGAGGTTCCCAGCCCCAGTCATGGCCACAGGGAGAAAAGGTCACTGGGGCCTGGGGCTTGATCAGTTCCCAGTCATCCAGTGCCCAGTATCCACTCCAAGTCCCCTTGAACAGTGGCTAGGGGATGTTAACAGAGATGGCCTGTGAGACCTGGGGTGTGGGGTGACTTCTCAGGAACCCTGTCATTTGGGGCACGGGTGTCCACCTGGCTTGGCCTTGGAATCCCTAGGGGCGAAGCCTCAGCCTCGCCTTTATCCTCCCAGGCTGGGACAGGAAGCCAGAGACCCCCTATTTTGCACCCTCACAAGAACCAACCAGGTGTGGCAATGAATCTGCTCCTGGTGAGGGGGGGGTGGGCAGGTGTGCAGGCCTAGAGATATAGATGATGCTTGGTGGGGCTGGGGGCTGGCAAGGGGCCCTGTGATGAAGACCGGGAACCCTCCTTTAGGGGTCCAGGGTCCCCACCCCACCTCACACACCAGTGCCCTGACTTTACCCTCCTACCCTCACCATTGCCTGATGGTTATTCACAGAGTGTCCTGAGAGGACACCTCACACAGGGGCTGCAGCTAGGAGCCCACCGCCTACCGACCTTACCAACACATCCCCTGAGCCCACTCTGGGCTCTGGCTTCATGCTGGTGCCAAGAACTCAACTTTGCAAAACCCCTCCAAGCAGACCCCGCCTGAGCGGGATTCCAGCTCACAGTGACCTGCAGGGTCCCCAAGGCTGAGAACTCAGGCAGCGGGTTGGGTTGAAGCAGTCAGTGCTCACCCCACAGCACCTCCAGGGTGCCTTCCACCTGAGCCAAGGGGAGCACACTCAGAGTGACCACATGTCCTCCTGACTATACCTCAGGGACCCTTGCCCCCCCCCCCCCCCCGCAGCCTCGTCCTGCAGAACAGATGCTGGGCCCAGGTGCATCACCCTCTACCAAGAAGCCAGCCAGCACCTAGCCCTTATCCCCTCCTTGTTCCTTTCAATTGTTTGCATAACACCTTTCACCTCTACATCTTTTAAAAATTAACTTTATGGAAGTCTCATTTAAATATAATTGTAATCACCCATTGTAAGCACTCAGTTTGTACCCACTTCTACCAGAGAACATTCCCAACAGCCCTCTGAGTCCCCTTGGTCCCTTTGTACCCGCTCCTCCCACCCCAGCTGAAACCCTGGTAGGCTCCCAGGCCTGAGGCTGGCTTTGTTCTAGGATTTACCTCCCCAAAGCCATGCAGCCCATCACCCCACAAGTGACTCATTCCACTCCACGAGGCTCATTCAGGATGCTGTGAGCCCTTCTCCACACAGTCCCCCTTCTCATCACACGGCCCCCAGAACAGGCTCTTATCTGTTTACCAAGTGACAGACTTGGGGTCTTTGCTGCTGTGCCACTGTGGACAGCGCTGCTGAGAACCCCAGAGGGCTCTGTGCCGGAGATGGCACATTGCTGTGGGGTGAGCACCTGGTGGGATTGTGGAGCCTCTACTTACCACTTTCTACATCTTTCCTTGTATATTTTGGGTAGGGGGCTCACATCTCCCTCCCTGCCACAAACACAGCTTCTCAACACATCCCCTGAATGAAGAGATGAGTGGGTGTGGAGTGAGTGTGAGAGTGTGTGTGAGGGATTGTGAGTGTGTGTGTGTGTGTGTATGTGAGTGTGAGTGGTGGTGCAATCTGTGATCAGGATTTGGGGGTGTTGTTGGAGTAGAGGAGAGAGTTGGAAGGAGTTCAGCAGATCAGTGGATGCTGATGAGGGAGGTGACTGGGGTGCATGGGGCGGGGCGGGGGGGGCATTGGTGGTGATGTCTATCACTGAGACGGCAGGCATGGCCTGGAGCCTTCTTTGCCCTCCCAGGAGAAGTCATGGGCCAATACCCTAAAATCTCTCAGGGGAGACTTCCATGTCCCCATGGGCCCTTCTCCTAGTGCCCTTTGATCTCTGTTCACTCCGTCTCCCTTTCTGAGGCCAGCCCTTCATGCTGATCCCTCTGCTCCTTGGAGACAGCCCTGCTCCTTTCTCCCACCCCACCCCAGCCCTCCCCGCCCACCACTGGCCTCTCCTCCAGTCATTCTCTCTCACCAACACCCACACATCAGCATATCTGGCCTTCATGGCTGGGAAAACCCCAGCTCTCCACTTGGTCACAGTAACTGCTGGGTAACCATCAGAGGGACCCTCAACTGCACCCCGGCACCCAAACCCTTCCAATCGTTGGAACACAGCCTGCCTCGGCCCTCACACCACCCGTGCAGTGCCCACCGGCAGCTTCTCCATCAGCACCAGCCAAGCTATAGCCTCCCCTGTACTGTCTCCTCCCCACAGCTCTCTGCCCTTCACAGCAGAGCCCGCAGGAGTTAGTGCGGCCCCGCCTCACTTAGAGGCTCCAGCCACCTCAGCCCAGCAGGGTCCAGCCACACTGGCCTTCTTAGCCCTCAAAGGGTCCAGTTCTGGCAGCCTAAGGTCTCTGCCAGGCTGCTCCCTCTGCACAGTGCCACCCCACTGGCCTATTTCCTGCTCCTCTGGACTCAGGCGCCAGCTCTCCTGAACCCTCCCTCCGGGCCTCTTTGGGGTGCTAGTGCCCAGAGTGCCTTCTGTGGGTTAAGCTCCCTGTGGGCAGGGCCAGGCCCCGGAAATGCCTGGGTGGAGGGTTCTTGTTGGGGGTGGTGGTGCTGGGGTAGAACTCCTCCATCTGCCCATCTGTGGGAGAGACCGGATGCTAAGTGAGAGCAAAGTGGATACCAAGCCAGAGTGCTGGGAGCTCTCAGGCCTAGGAGGCTCAGAGCCCTCCCTCTGCCCCCACCCAGGTCTCAGGCCAGGTGGCTCCTACTGGGACTTCCCCTGGGGCTGACAGCCTTTCCTGGGGCAGCTAGGGCATTTCCTGAGGCCTTCCCCCAGCTGAGGCCGGCTCCTTCCTCTGCTCCAGGACGGGGGCTTTCTGCCCAGCACAAAGCTGCTATTTTTAGCTGCAGGAATGGAACCAGTTCTTGACCCCATGGCCGTCCACAGAAGTGAGGGATTGGGGCTGGGAGCCCTGTGTTCCCAGGGGCACCTCGGCTGCCCAGGGCAGTCTATCCTGGTTGGAGGGAAGGGAGTGGGGGGAGGAGGCTCTCCCAAGGCCTGGGTGGGCTCCTCCACTTCCTGCGGCTACTCCTAGGACTTCAAAGGCCACCAGCAGCGGTCACTCAGGCCCACGCACCCGCACACAACCTTGGCAGCCAGCAGCCCGGCAGCTTCAAAGTGGGGCCACTGGGTGGGCAGCTCTGCGGTTGGAGCCTAGGCAGGCGGGTGGGGACAGGAAAGCAGCGGTCCCTCCCCCCTCCTTCGTCCTCCCCACCCATCGCCTTCCTGGGTGGGCTGGGTCAGGGAGCCCCCATCCTGACTGCCCTTAGTGCCTGCCCGTGAGGTGGCAACAGAACATGGGCTCTGCTGCTCGCTGCCCCTACCCCAGCACCCCCCCCTCCAATGAGCCCCGCTGTCTCATAAGAGCTGGCCAGACCAGCGGGCTGGCGCCCGACCCCCAGTGCCCTCTCCCTCCACTGCAGGCTGAAGGCAGTGGACAGTCCTTCCAGGAGGGACAGTCTGGGCCACCCGCCCAGAGGTGGGCTAAGCTGCGGTGGGGCTGACTCCGTGCCGGCTCCCAGGGGACCAGTCATGGGGGGAGGCGCCGAGGTGCAGACGCCCGGTTGTCGGGGCGGATGCAGAGAACAGAGCGTCCCTGTGAGAGAGAGAGGGGGAGGGAGCTCGCAGGGTCCCCTGGGGTCAGCTCCGGGACAGTTGCCGTTTTTAATCTGCGCAAGTGACTTAGAAGGAGCCGCGAGGACTGTAACCTAGATTCGCAAGGCTCGAGGTGTTCGGCGCGCTGCCCAGGACCGGTAGACTGAGCGACGCGAGCAGAGGCTGGCACTCAGGTGGTCCCGCCGACCTCCCCACTTCGCCACGCCTGTCTGCAGTCTCTAGCGACTGTGGGGGCTGCAGGTCGCGCCCCAAGGCCACAACCCCGACGTTCGCGCCAGTAAAAAGCGTGCCCGGTACCTGACCTCCCAAGAGGGCCCACCTCCGCGGGTGACTTGGGCCGCCGGCCCGCGTGGGTCCTGGCACCGGCTTAGGCGCGCACCATTCTCCAGGGGAGGAACCCTCCCGCACCGTGCCCGCACGCGTACCAGCTCCGCTCTGCACAGGCCTACGCCCTGCATCCAGTCCGACGCCTTGCGCGCCACCGAGGCAGAGCGCGTCGGCAGGACTCACTCAGAGCCCGAGCCCCTTTCAGGAGATGTCCAGCCCGCCCCTCCCCAGCGTCGGCGCTCTGCCCGCAGCCCTTGGAATGCGTTGAAGTTTCCATGAACTGGAAGAAAAATAACGGAAAGGGGCAACCGCGGTGTCCCAAGGGCCAAGTCAGATTCTGAGCTCATTTGGGCTCGGAGTCCATTGGGCTGGGGCGAGTGTGTGATAGGACTGGGGCGGGCGATCTTCGGCCCTGGGTCGGGTCCTTTTCTCGCCAGGATTCTGGCTTTGGAGGGTCTACCTTAAAACTGACCAAGATGAAAAGCGGCCAGACCTGGGAAGCGTCCCGAGCCTCTGTGGGCAGCTAGATGGACCCACTTACCCTCCGCAGCAATATCCAGGCCGGAATTTCCATGCAGCCACTACGCTGGCCTCCGGCGCCTGTGTCCCACAGGTGAGGGTAGCCGCCCCACCTCCACCGGACCTTCCCTAGGGGCCTCCAAAGAAAAGCCGGACTGGATTATCTAAGCAGATGGAATGGCTTCTAGGGTCAGCCCCGTGGGTCGTGAGTCAGTATTATCACACACACACACACGCACGCACGCACGCACGCACACACAGTACATGTTCGCATCTGAAGCAGTGCGGGCTGGTGGGGGTGGGGGTGGGGAGAAGTGGTGCACCCAGGTTGGCCTTACCACACCCTTTCTAACAGTTCTGGGAACAAACACACCCTTTGATTCAGAAGTGCTCTTCAGGAGCTGGTGGATGTGAACAAAGCTCCCAGAGGCGAGGCAAAGGGCCTTGAGGAAGCCTGCTATGACAGGGTTGGGAGTGGGGGAAAGGAAGGTACTGTGTGTGTATGTGTGTGTATGTGTGTGTGTGTGTGTGTGTGTGTGTAGGGTGCACGGGAGGGCATGAGAGGTCTGAGCCCCTTAAAGGGTAGGAGAGCCCCCCTTGGCTTGGGGCTGGGCTCACCACAGCCCTCTGAGGAAAAGGAGATGCTGAGTGATGGGCACAATGTCTCCATTCGTAAAACATGTGACAAACTATGGAGGCTTGCATGCTGGCCAGTCCTGTGCCATGCTCACAATGACTACATCTGAGCCTATTGCTGCGGTCACTGTCACGGCATCGTCTAGCTCTTTGTTGCTGACCCTCTGCTTCCCCAAACATGATGTCCCTTTCCAGAGACTGGCCTTCCTTTGGAGCACACCCTGTGTTGGGTGTGGTGGGGACAAAAGACAAGACCCCTGCTGTGAGGGCAAGCCAAGGCTTGGAGAGTAGCCATTCCCAGTGTGTGGATGGGCCTGGGTTGAACACCCCCAGGGGCACAGTCCTCCTAGGAGTCAGTGGTCATGTCCAAGTACCCTGCAGGGCTAGCATTATGCTGCTCCCATCCATGTACTTGGCCTTGTAGAGGCATCTGCTGGGCCCCTCATCTGCAGCAGTCCCACCCTTGGAGCCGGCACAGACCCCAGTAGGGGTCACAGCAGGGGGCAGGGCAGCACTTGGGGGTAGGGGCCAGAGCCAGGCTGGACCCAAGTAAGACAGCAACTTCCCAGTCCCTGGGGCAAGGCCCTGCAGCTCCCTCCTCTCCAGGGTCACTACAAAGTGTGGGACAATGGATGGCTTCCTTCCTCTGGCCTGAGACAGTGCTGTCTGGGAGGAGGTGAGGTCTGTGTGCTGGGGAGCAGTCCCTGCCGCGCATGTGAGTAGCAGAAGTGGGCGTAAGCCCCCTGTCCTGGAGGGCTTTGGGTAAAGCTTGGATTCCAGATGTTCAGCAGCTGTCTTGGCCATTTCCGCCCCCCTCTCACCCCCACATCCAACAGGAAGCTTCCCTGTCTGTCCTTGGGTAATGACCCCCCCATCTTCCCTGCACCCTACTTCCTGAGCAGAGGTATTTGTGCAGACTCAGCGCCCCTCCTGCCGGGTGGGCACAGCTCCTAGAGCCTGGGCACCACATCTGCTCAGGGAGGGCTACCCTGCCAGGCCTTGTCTGCCCTGCCCTGAGGCTGGCTCTCCCCTTCCATGCCTTCTCCAAGGCTAGCTCCTTCTGCACAGCAGACATCAGGGCCTCAGGGAGGCCTGGGGCACTGTGGAGGGAACCCCCTCCAAAGGGCTGGGGGTGGGGTGTGTGCTTGCCTGGGGAAGAAGGCCAGAGGTCACACAAGGCTGAGGTGGCTAGGGAGGAGGGGTACAGCTCCACCCATAGCCCTGTCACTTCTCCAAGCTGATGGGGAGGGGGCACAGGAGGTCATCACTGCTACAGCTGGTCCAGAGTGGGGGCTCTTGGCCAGAGCAGGGGGAGGGCTGCTTTCCTGTCACATGCCTTCCTGCCTCACAGCATGGCCCTGGGGTGGGGGGCTAGCACTCCAGGGCAGTCCTGGTGGGGTCAGGGGCTGGGCCAGCCCAGGCTGAGCCCCAAACCCCAGGGGCCAGCGGTTCCAGACTCCCCAACCTCTGCCTTACCCTCTTCCCAGGCTTCCTGCCTGTTTGCAGCTGGGGAGCTAGGGCTCTGGGCCCTAGAGGGGTGGGGGGCAGGTGGGCAGAGTCTGAGAACAGACCGGAAGGGAGGGTTGAGTGGGCAGCAGGTGCTCTTCTTGCGGGGTGAAGGCAATGTGGACTCCTGGCCCTTACCCTCCCCCACCCGCCCACAATCCAGATAAGATGGGGCCCTCTAGGCACCCACCCCCCACCCCTGTCTGAATCCTTGTGGAGAAGCAGGGTCTGGATTCCCCAATAGGTAGGTACTCTGCTCTCTTGGGTGGGGGTGGGGGGTGATTTTCTTGAGCTCATAGAAAAAGGGTGGGCCCTTTGGGGCCGCACCCCCACACCTCTACCTGAGCGCCATCTGAGAGATACCTGAGAAGTGTTCCAGAGGCCTCCACAGCCACACCTCACACATGGTTTCCTCTCCAGTCAGGGAGGACCCCACCACCATTTCCTTACCCTGCAGGCTTTCCCAGGGGCACTGCCTTGCTGCCAGCCCCCAGGACCCAGTGGAGAGGACCACAGGTCACAGGAGATAGTAGGGATGGGGCCTCACCAGATGACCAGGGAGCCCTGTGGTGTTCTAACCAAAGGTTCAGCAGTTCAACTCCATCAGCTGCACTCCAGAAGAAAGAGGAGGCTGTCTGCTCGTGCAAAGAGTCTCAGTCTCAGACACACACAGGGGCAGTTCTTCCCTGTCCCATAGGGTCGCTATGAGTTGGCATCAACTTGATGGCAGGTTTTTTTTTTAATCCTCCAAAAGTATTTTGGATTTACTTGATGTTAAGATGCTATAGAGCAATCCTGATCAAACTCAAGTGCTCGTGTGTGTGTGTGTGTGCATGGCAGAATACGGAATTTCAAATCCTCACGGAACCCAGATTTTCTGGAGTCATGGAGGCTGGGTTAGCCCCTGAAACTACAGTTTTGAGATAACTTTTAATCCTTAAACCCAAATCTGCCCTTCAAATCTTCCTTAAACCAAACAATATGTTAGCCTATTCAGTAACAAGCATTGGCCTTGAGGAGCCCTGGTGACAGAGTAGTTCCACATTGGGTCCATACAAAGTCAGCAGTTCAAAGCCACTAGCCGCTCCTCAGCAGATCGGGCTTACCACTCCCATAAAGAGTTACAGTTTCAGAAACTCATAGGGACAGTTGTGCTATGTCCTACGGCATCATTATGAGTTGACATCAACTTGATTTTGGTTGGTTTTGGTTTTATTGGCCTTGACCCCTATAGGGCCACTGACAGTAGCCACTTCGCAGGCCACTTAGGAAGCTCAGGGGCAACAGTCTGGAACAGAGGGAACACAGTGGTCATACAACTCGAAGAACAAAGTCAGCAGCTTGAATTGACCCTATAGACATCATCAAGTTGGAATATATGTTGCTGCGTGTACTTTCAACACTAATAACAACAACAATAATAATGAAACACTACTAAAGAATTGGACAACAGCTCCTCAGCTGATACCCAAACCGAGTGTGATTGGATGGGGCCAGCGTGCCCCACACCCTGACCTCTCTGTTGGGTTCCTGGGTCCCCAGGCCCTGGCAGGGTTTGCCAGTTGCTCTTGGGTTCACATTTCCCCTGCATCAGCTCTGAGTCTGGCTGCCTTCCCTAGGGCTCTCCTGTCGCTCTCACTTGGACTACGCTATGCAGAGAAACGGAGAACCTGCCGCATCTTTCCAGAAAAGAGGAAGGTACAGGCTGCAGTGTGGTTTAGGTGGGAGGGAGGGGGTCTAGGACCAGGGCCTGAAAAAGAGGAACACTGGCCAGGTGGGCTCCACCTGGAGGTTATCTTGCTGGTCACCACCACAGCAGAGAAATGTGGATCCAGGAAAGGTAGGGGTTCACCCCCTTTTCTGGGAAGGAGCGTGCAGAGGGTGAGGCTAGTAGACCTGGGGTTCCCATGGGGCTGTAAACCTGGGGACCCTGGCTAGGCCAATTCTCTAGGGCTTTCCAGGAGTGAAGCTGCAGGGGCAGTCAGGGGGCTGCTTCCCGGCAATGGGGGTAGGGTTCAGAGTGGTATAACCCACTGGTGAGCCCACAGCATCCTTGCAAACTTTTGACAGCTGACCCCAAGCCACTTCTTCCTGCTTCAGCCTGGGAGCCTCAGAAGGCTGTAAGGGGCAGAGAAGGCCCTGACCAGTGAGAGGTTCTGACGGTCTCTGGTCAGCCTACTGAAGGGCTCTAAAGGAAAGAGGGAAGTGGGTAGAACTCTGGGCATGGGGAGAGGCGGGCTGGGCAGGGCTCAGGGAGGGCGTGGCTGGTGCAAGGTCTGGGGGCAGGGCAGAACTTGGAGTCCAGAAGGCCGGCAAACCCTTTGTGGCCAGTCACCCAGGTATCACTTCTTTCCCCAGCAACTGTGACTCACAAAGCCACCTTCTGACACCACTCCTGTGCCTCCCCTCCCTTTCCATCACCTAGCAGGCACAGGTCACAAGGGCCATGCTGCGAGGGCGCATGCCCCACCCAGGCCCTGCTCAGCGCTGGCTCAGGCCTGTGTCTCTGGTGGGGACTCGAACCCTGCGAATGGGTGTAGGGCTCGTGTGCAGCGCCCCGAGCCTCAACGCCCATGTGTGTTATCTGCTTCGTGAAGGCGCTGATACACGTGTTCAAGGTCTACCTGACTGCCAACTACACCTACAACTTCCGGGGCTGGCCGGTGGACTTCCGCTGGGATGACGCGCACGCCGCCGGTGGGGGCGGCAACGGGCACCGTGCTTTGACATGCGCCGCGGCTGCTGCGGGCGTGTGGCTGCTGCAGGGTGCGGCACTGGGAGAGGACACGCCAGAGCGGCCCCCGCGAGCCACACGCAGCCAGATGCAATGCCTCCTGCAGCAGATCCGCGAGCTGCCTGGCCAGCTGGCCAGTTACGCGCTGGCCCACTCGCTGGGCCGCTGGCTGGTGTACCCCGGCTCCATGGCTCTCATGACGCGCGCGCTGCTGCCGCTGCTGCAGCAGGGCCAGGCGCGCCTTGTGGAGCGCTATCAAGGCCGGCGTGCCAAGCTGGTGGCCTGTGACGGCAATGAGATCGACACCATGTTCATGGATCGCCGCCAGCAGCCGGACAGCCACGGCCGCGGCCTGCACCTTGTGATATGCTGCGAAGGCAACGCAGGCTTCTACGAGATGGGCTGCTTGTCAGCGCCACTCGAGGCGGGCTACTCAGTGCTCGGCTGGAACCACCCAGGCTTCGGGGGCAGTACGGGCGCCCCCTTCCCACAGCATGACGCCAACGCCATGGACGTGGTGGTCCAGTACGCATTGCACCGCCTGCACTTCCCGCCAGCGCGCGTGGTAGTCTACGGCTGGTCCATCGGCGGCTTCACGGCCACCTGGGCCACCATGACGTACCCTGATCTGGGCGCGCTGGTGCTCGACGCCACCTTCGACGACCTGGTGCCGCTGGCGCTGAAGGTCATGCCCCACAGCTGGAAGGGACTCGTGGTGCGCACCGTGCGCGAGCACTTCAACCTGAACGTGGCCGAGCAGCTATGCTGCTACCCCGGGCCGGTTCTGCTCCTGAGGCGCACGCTGGATGATGTGGTCAGCACGTCGGGCTCCCTGCGCCCCCTGCCGCCCGGCAACGTGGAAGGCAACCGCGGCAACGAGCTGCTGCTGCGCCTGCTGCAGCACCGCTACCCCGCCGTGATGGCTCGCGAGGGCCGCACCGCAGTCACCCGCTGGCTGCGGGCCGGCAGCCGGGCGCAAGAGGCGGCCCTCTACGCACGCTACCGCGTGGACGACGAGTGGTGCCTGGCGCTGCTGCGCTCCTACCGAGCGAGCTGTGAGGAACAACTGGACGACCAGGAGGCCTGGGGGCCGCATGGGCTTACCTTCCCCTGGCTCGTCGGCCAGGGTCTGAGCACGCGACGACGCCGGCAGCTCGCGCTGTTCCTGGCCCGTAGGCACCTTAAGAACGTGGAGGCAACTCACTGCAGTCCGCTGGAACCTCAGGACTTCGAGCTGCCCTGGGTACTGTAGCCCACTTCTCCAAGTCTCCCCTGTGCACACACTCCACACCTGCCCTTTCTCACACCTCAGCGTGCCATAAAGATGGCGAATACCCACTGAGCCCAACAGGGATTTCTCTCAAGGAGGTGGACTCGGGTGGTGGTGGAGCGGAAGTACTCAGACCCTTGTGGGCCCCTCCTTGGGTGGCCTTCTGCCTTCTCCTCTCCCTCCCTCCTGCAAATACTTTTGGATCTCCCAATTCTCGGCCATCACTAAAGGGAATGTAAAAATGACCCTGACCCAGTTTGTGGCAATGCTGTGTGATGGGTGCTTTGATAATCACGAAAGGAAGCTGGGCACCTGGTTGGGGCCCGCAGGGCTCAGCTCCCCGTCCTTGTGCATGCAAGTCTCCCCAGGTGTGTGAGGAGCCTTTGCTCCCCACCTCTACAATGCTGACATCTGGGTCAAGTGTGTGGGATTATAAAGGGACTTTTCCTCAGCTTTGTCTCCCCCAAAGACATGCCAAACATTAGGGGCTTTTTGCCAACATATGGTGGGAGGTCAGATGTTTAGAGACACCCTACCAAAAGGCAGTCAGTCACTGTCTGGCTCTACCACAGGTAGGCCCCCTCCCTGCTGTAAGGACAATGTGCTACTTCTCCCTAAAGGCTTGAGACCATTAGCTTGGTTCCTGAAGGTGGAGTTTACACCCTACTGATAATGGTCTCTATAGTGAGCCAGAGAACTGGTCATACCAGCTCAGTGACATCCAAAGTTAGGCAGCCATCCTGAATCTAGGATCTGCCCTTCTTGTCACATGTGTACCCCCAAGCCCTCCTCTTCCTATTGCCCGGATACCCCTAGATCACCCCCTCCTATTACTATATTACCTATAATACAACCCTTTCCTGTGACATATGTCTTCACCTATAATTAGTGGGCTTGCATTCTCCCCCCCCCCATGAAGATACATAGGCCTTGGTTAGCAATAAAGAGCTCTCTCAAAAAAAAAAAAAAACAGCTCTCGGGCTCCCCCTTGACCTCTCATAGGTTCCCCCTCTCCTCTCTCATCCTTGCTCCCCTGTTTCCTTTCCCCTTGTCTTCCTCCCTCTCCCCCTATCTCCACATAGACCACCAAGCAGGGCTGAAGTGAACATGCTACCATGAAATGTGTCTGATTCTATTATTTCAATCTCTCTTTTATCTCTCATGCTATGACTTTACTATAATCTTTATTATTGCTGTACAATTGCGCCTATCGAACTGGCGATTAGTTGTGGGGGGGCTGTCCTTTCCCCCACAAAAGTGGGGGTGTCCCAGCTGTGCCATAGATTGGAGTGGCAAGGACACAAAGTAGCAGGTCTTTACAGGGTTACAGACACACCTGCACTGACTACCTGTTCCTGGCACAGGGCCTGACACCATCTGTGATTTACTTACTTTTCTCTGGTCCTGTCCTGTCCCTAGTCTTGGGCAGGCTGTGTGAGAATTAGAACGCAGAGATCCTACAAAGGCCAGTGGTTCAGGCCTAGTATTGGGAGCAGCGGGGTAGTGACAGGGCCTTTCCCTGAGAGCAGAAGAGGTACCCACAGGGCCTAGGGTGCCAGGAAGACACCTGCTCAGAGGAGTTAACTCGGTGAAGAGGGGTGGTGAGGTGGCTCTAATGTGGCATGCCGTGCTGGAGCCTGCAGGACAGGGCCAACTCTTACCTTTAATCTGAATACCAGTGAGGACTTTCTTCCAGAGCCAGTTACCAACTCAGGAAGGACGCTTGACTCAGGACAACAGAGCCACGTTCTGTGAGCTGCCTCTCTTTGGTGTCAGTCTGTGCGCAAGCCCCTAACCAACAGGGTGACCTGGGGCAAGTCATTTCCTATGCCTCAGCTTCCTCACCCGTATTGTGGGGAGAGTGCCAGACCCAGCTCAGGACTGCTGGGGTTAGGAAGTTAGCCAACATTTGGGTGTCACAGGAGGGGGTGTCCTTGAAGTGTGTGTGTCCATAGGAACTGGGAAGCACCAGGCCAGGGTTCCAGCATGAACCTGTGGGCTTGGTGCAGAGGAATGCAGGGACCAAGAGAACTCCAGCCACCAGATTTGGGCAGCGGGGGGCGGGGGGGGGGGCGGGGGGATAGAGGGCAGGTCTTTTTCTGTGAAACTCCCTATCAATAAGTTCTTGAGAAGTGCCTACTAAAGAACAGGCCACTAGGGGGCAGAGGCTGATCCTAAGGTGAGGAGGTCGAGCCTTGGAGGGATTTCCGGGAGTCTGTCTGTCTGACCCATGCAGGTGCGTGCGCCTAGAGTAAACGCTCTAGTTGAGTGGTTTCTGGCTTGGGCAGCCCCACATCTGCAGAGTACATTTTTTCAACGCTGTGATATTGGACGCAGAGTGCCTCTGGGTGGGTTCCAACACCCAACTTTTTGGTCAGCAGTGAGGGCTTAGCTGTTTGATACACAAGCAGCGGCAGCCCCCGCTTTCACCGTGCCCCGGGACCTAGTCCTGAATTTTCGTAGCGCCATCTTCGCAGATCCTCCCAGGCTCCTACTTCTTCGGGCGGCTCTACCTGCGCGTCAGGCTGGTGAAGTTAGTCACGGAGGGATTCCCTCAGATCCCGGCCTCGTTTTCTAGCGTCGTCCACAGCTTCAGCCTATCAGAGTGGAGCGACGAGCATAGATTAGGCCAAAACAATGCTCTTATTGGACGGCTTCCACGGAGGGGTGGGACCAGGGTGGGGCAAGTGTCCGGGCGGAAGTAGACCGGCGCGTCTCTGATTACGTAACTCAGCTGAGGCGGTTCCGCCCGTCGTGTGTACGCGGCGAGCAACTCTCCGCGCGACCCGCTTAGCTCGGCTCGCGCCCGCGCCCGCACCCGCACCCCCGGCCTCGACGTCTGCTGCAGCCCGGCCGCCGTCTGGACATGGACTCCACCGGCCAAGGTACCCTCTGGGCCCCGGCCCCGCGGGGGGGCCTGACGCCTGGCACTCCGCCCCTCCCGGGGTAGTCTCTCGGGCTCCCTGCCCCCGCAGCCCGGGCCACGCCGCCCGACGGTGGCCCCTCCTCAGTTCGCAGGGCACGGTCCCCGGAGAGTCTGGTGCTCAGACCGCCTCCCGGCCTCCGCTGAGGCGTCGGCGCCCGCATCGTCCCGCCTGCTCCGCCGCCTGTCCGCGCAGGGCTCCCGGGGGCCCTCCATCCGGCCCTGGATGCGGGCCGAGGGCCGCGGCGACTCCCGGGAGGCAGGGGAAACCGCCGTGAGCGGCGCCCCGTGGGTGCCAACGCGCCGGGCCCGGCCTATTTGGGAGAAGGGCGGAGCGAGGCCAGGCACACCCAGCGCCAGTCCCAGACGGGGTAGAGGGGCCCCCCAGCAGCGGCGGGAGAGGAGGGCCAGGGGGGAAGCGGGGCGTCTGTCTTCTGCTTGGGCGCTCAGTGCGGGAGGCGCCCTTCTGGGTGGGGACAGCTCTTCAGGCCAGGCAGCCCCCCTGGACATCCTGGGTTCTGGTACATTCTGGGGTTTTCTCCTGACGTCACGATGGAAGCCAGCACCAAACTCCTGTACGTTATGCTCTGCCTGAGTCAGGTTTAAGCAAGGAGGGCTGGAAGCAGGGGACCCAGGTAGGGAATGGAACCCAGGATGTTTCGTGGTGAGAACTGCAGCCTGAGATGAAACAAAATGGGAGTGGATTGAGGAACGGAAGAGCGAACTCCTCTGTAAACCTCCACCCAATTCTTAACCATAAGTTTAGAAATAGCAAAGAAGCAGATTCACAAGACAACGTCCACCTTTATGCTAAGCGTCAACGCACTGCATCCTGGTCGATGGGGTTCTAGGAAATATTTACAGAGCACATACTATGTGCCTGACTTCTGCCCTGGCCTGCTAACCTAAAGATAGGCGGTGTGCATCCACGCAGCAGTTCCGCAGAATAAGGGTCTGGCTGTCTACTCTTAAGATGCCAAAAGCTTCAGTGACTCATAGTCACACTGTAGGACCTTGTGGGTTTCCAAGACTAACTCAACTGAGTAGGAAACTTTATTTGGTTCCCAAGGAGTGGCTGGTGGTTTTGAAACGCTGACCTTGAGGGTAGCAGTCGAATGCATAATCCATTACACCTCTGGGGCTCCCTCCCTTCAGACAGCAGCCCCGAAGCCCGGTGGAGCACAGTTCTGTTCGGTGCACCCAACGTGCCATACATGGCCGTGGGTCCTTGCTTTGTTTCCGGACAGACCCGAGGCTGAGCCCATTTCTCCAGGGACCTTTTTCCGGTTCCAGCACAGGCTCTGAGAGAGCTGGGAACCCCCCATTGAGAAGAATTGTAGGCTCTGAGTTTGCCCAGGGCCTTGGCCTCATGCCCCCTCTGGCCTCAGGCCCTGCTCTGTAAACAAAGCTGTGGGACTGTATCAGCCCATGGGGAGCTTGGCAGTCTCCTGCCAGCTTGTGCAGGACCGGTACATTTCTGCCAATTGCCCGGTTTCTGTCTGGCTATAATTTCTGTGGGGTCAATTTAGCCTCTTAGGAACTGGTCAAGGACCTTAACTTAAAAACAAAAACACGGGGTGAATATTATAATGATTTCAAGGCGCTCGTTGAACTTAAGTAGGCCTACCATAGTGGCAATGTAGGCTGTTCTCCATCGAAAGTCAGATCAGTAGATAAGGGGGGAAAAGGCCCAGTTCACGCAAGCCCCGTAGAATGCGTCCAGGCATGTGGGCACGCAGTTCCACCTCCACCTCCACTCACAGGGAAGGAGACGCATGGAAGTGAGGTTTGTGGTTTGAGGGGAAACTTACTTTCTACAGGCTCTAGGATTTCTGTAGTCAACCCACAAAACTGCATTTATAGGCATTTTTGTTTTACATACTGAGTCTGTAGCAAGGAAGTGTGGATATTGAGTCTAGGCAGTAACTGGTGAGACAGAAGAGGGGCTCTGCCCGATAGTGGCTGTATCTGGCTGGCTGTCCTGTGAAAGGGGGAGGAGAGTACAAGAAGAGCCCCCAGCCTGAGCTGGCAAGACCCCACTGTGCCCAGAGTATGCTTGCACCTTCTGGTGGGCACAGTGGGCTGGACATAGGGACTTGGCTACGCTGGCTCCCTGCAGCGGCTGGCACAGGCTTGTTGCCTGGCACTGTCATGGGGGCCCTGGCAGCAGTTGGGTAGAAAGTGAGGGTTGAGTCTCACTGGAAGGTGGACGAGCTGGCGGCACCACTGCTTGTTTGTGTCTCAATTTGCTGCCTCCAAAGCTCATGCCCCCGGGACACAGGTAGCTGTCAAGCACCTCCCCGGGGCCCAGAAGCAGTGCTCCTGGTAGAATGTGGGAACAGGCTGCCCTCCCTTGATGACCAATCAGAACCTTCCAGAAAAGAGGCTTTGTTGCCACTAGTCTCTCCCTGGCCCCTTCGCCAGCATCTGCCCTTCCACCTTCATGGAGACCCCAGCCCTGTTTGCTTATTGACTGACAGCTGCCTCTTCGCTCTGACCTTGCTGTGTCTGCTAGATATCAACCTGAACTCGCCTCACAAAGGCCTGCTATCCGACTCCATGGTGGACGTCCCTGTGGACTCGGGCGGGGCAGCCCGGGCCCCTGCCACCCCTGAGGGTCTGACGGAGTCTGAGGAGGAGGAGCTCCGTGCCGAGCTTGCCAAGGTGAGGCATGGCCTGGGGGTAGCAGGCAGGGGGCTGGTGCTTCAGACCCCAGAGAATGGCAGGGCTGTCTGCCTTGGTTCTTCATTAATCTTTGAAAAACACTGTATTACAAAAAAAATTAAACTCTACTTGCCCCGCAGTAGGAGTCCCTAAAGAGGAACATCAGAGTCGAGGGCAAGAGCCTTGGCATGGTTTTTCATCCCAAGAGGATGGTCCCCTGTTCTATCTCCTGCAACTCAGCCCTAGGTGGTAGCTCCCGTTCGCCTCCAAATATCATTGGAGCCTGAGCCCAGCTGGGTAGCAGAGGGCGAAGGGACCAGGGGCAAGTCACCCAGGGCTGTGTGCTGCTTCAGACCCGGAAGCCACCCAAGGTTTTCAGGGCATGGCAGCTTTGCGCTGCGGACAGGCTGGGAGGTTCGTGCAGAGAGGCGAGACTGGGCGGGCTCGGGGCCCTCTGGACAGGCCACTTTGAATCTAAGTGGACTCTTGAGTAGGGAGTTAGCCTCATTTGGAGTCTCTGACATGGGAGCTGCCCTTAGGTGAGCATGTGATTACCTTTTGTTATTTCTCTTTTGACCTTTTTTTAAAAGCAAGCCTCAGTGGGTGTGGGCCCCTCGCTGTTATTGAGGGCCCACCGCAGCTCCTGTTGCCAGAAAGACAGGTGCTGAGTTTAGGAGAGCTTGTCGGGAGCAACAGGGCTTCTGGTGGCCCTGCTGTGAGCACTGCAGAGACTGTTGTCTGGCCTGTGAGAGGGGCCAATACTGACTCAGGGATGAGACGGCATAGTGCGCTCTCCCTAGCCTTCCCTGTGTCCCTGCGGCGGCCTCTACCCTTGCACGTGCAGCCCCTCACAGCTGTAGGTGGCCCTCCACCTGCTCCGAGCCTGAGGGCAGAGGTGAGGCTCAGTGCCCAGTGAGCTCCCTGGGCGAGCTGTTCAGCTGGACTCGAGCTGCAGCCCCGAGCGGGTGCCCTGGGGCTGTGCCCTGAGCAGCCCTGCATGTGCCTTTGCAGGTGGAAGAGGAGATCGGCACGCTGCGACAGGTTCTGGCGGCCAAGGAGCGCCACTGCGGGGAGCTGAAACGGAAGCTGGGCCTCTCGGCCCTGGATGGGCTGCGGCAGAACCTGGCCAGGGGCTGGCAGGATGTGCAGGGCTCCAGCGCGTAGGTGCCCCCTGGCTGGTGGTGGTGGGAAGGCATAGCAGAGAGGCCCTTGGATGGGCCTGGCTACCTTTACACGGAGCCTGTGAGTCGGCCTGCAGGGTACCTCCTCCTCCAGAGGCAGCCTGGCTGTGCCCTGTGACCAGGTGTGCCTCCCTGCCCACAGGGATGAGCCCAGCCAGGCTCTCACCCCTGTGTGCCCAGAAGGGGGCAGTGTGGCTAGCTCTTCCTGCCAGTCCTCTGTTTGCTCCTGAGTCCACGGGCAGCAGGAAGCTGGAGTGGACAGTTTTTCTAAGTTGCTCACCCCAGACTTTCTGTTTTAGCTACATGAAAACTTCTGAGAAACTTGGAGAGTGGAATGAAAAAGTGACCCAGTCTGACCTGTGAGTGCCTGTGGCCTGGCTAGTACCACCCTCTCCTCCCACTCCATCCATAACCTCCCCTCATTCTCTCCCTCCTCTCCCACCCTCTTCTTCCTCCTCCAACCCCTTTGCCCACTTCTCTCCCACCTCTCCTCCCACCCTTCCTCCTCCGCCTCTCACCCTCCTGACTCACCTGCCCAGGTGGTAGGAGCCTGTATGCTTGGTGGAGACGGCGTTCTGCAGGTCTTACTTGAGTCGCCACTGAAGCTCCTTACTGCTGAGCCAGGGTGCTGGGTTTCACCCTAGGCAGTAGCTGCTGTGAACTTGTTCTGTTGATTGTATCCTCTATGGGGTCCTCGGAGCATGGCTCCCTGTCCTTGTGTCACGTCTGGAGGGAACTCTTTTCCTTCTGGAAGGGGCTCCAGTGATGGTCACGTGGGGGTGAGCAGCTGTGAGTGGTGGGGGCCTTGCTGCAGAGTGCTGCACTGGCTCCAGGGATGGTGACACCTCCCCAACTCTGTCCAGCCCTCGGGAACTCGAGCGTGGGAGGATGGTCCCTGTGTGGACTGAGGGGCAAGTCTATATCTGCTTGGTTCTGCTCCACCCGGAGGGGAGGCTGAGGCTTGCCCAGACTGGGGGTGGGGGTAAGGGAGTACTTCTTGAAGTCCTCTGACAGTGACTCCTTCACCTGTGTGATGGACCGGCTCTGAGCTACCTGCAGACGTATGAGCTTGCAGGGGGGTTGGGGGTTGGCATTCCAAGTGTGCCCAGACGTCAGTCTCTGGAGGGCCGCTAACCCATGATGGAGTGACACTGTGTAGCAAGTAGGCTCTGGAAGAGGAGCTCCCAGGGGCTGTCACCACCCAGGCCTGTCCCTACCTCTTGCTGGAGCTGGAGCCAATGCTGGTGGTATAGAAGTTGCTCTCAGGTCCATGAGGAACAGCAGCCCCCTGGCTGTAGGGTCCCCAGAAGAGTACCGCAGAAGCCGACGGGAGCCCTTGGGAGCTGTAATGGCCTGTGGGCATCTCTGGAACCACGCTCACCCGTGGGACCTTGTCTGTGCCCAGAGCTCGGGCATGGGTATTCTGAGGCCATGCTGGTCCTGACCGTGGCCTGCAGGAGGACTGGCTGGCAGTGAGGCCCCTGGGTTAGCCTCAGGCCTAGATGCAGAATCTGATGTTTATTAGTGATTGATTTCAGGAAAATCAGAAGCATTTTCTTCAGTGAGTGTTTTAGGATTTATTTTCTTCCCTTTGCTAACCGCTTCCAGGTTTTCTAATATGGGTAATACTGGGCAGGCGTGGGATGGGGTGGGGTGGGAGGTGTGGAAGAGCCCAGAGGTATGGCAAAGCAGGGATGCACATTATCCTGGATCATGGGTTGCAGTATAAACGTTTTTAACTGCCAGGGGAGCGCTGAATCATTTGTTTCTGGAGAAGGGGCCTCCAGGAAGTTTCCCAAGTACCGTGCTGGGCAGCCTCTCGTGGATTTGAGACCTGGGCCTCCTGGGACCCCAAGAGACCCCTGGGGGGTCTGGAGGGCAGTCTCTGGGGTGGGGGGTGGTGGGCAAGGCTTGCTGTGGCAGCAGTGGGTGGTACGGCAGGAGGCTGTGGACCAGCGGGAGCCTGGGTGGAGGCTGCTGCTGGTGATGGAGAGACACAGGTATCTTCCCAGGTGAGTGGAAGGAGTGCCTGGTGGTGACAGGGCCTGGTGGCACTGGTTGGGGCTGGAGGTCTCATACCTGGGTGGTGCCTGTGGCTCTGGGATCTATGTGGGGGGAGGGCTTTGACAGGTCGGTGAGGAGGTGCTGAGAGCACCCACCCCTGCCTGCAAGACCTCACATGGCTGTAGGAATAGAGCTGGAAGATGGGCTTGTCAGGTTGAGGAGCACAGCTGGGCATCCCTGGCTCCATTCTGCACACCGTAGGGCAGGTGCCTGCTCCCCTCCTCTGTCAGTGCTGGAGGGCCTGAGTGTGACCGGGACTGCGATGGCTTCCCCTCTCCCCACTTGATGGACTTGTGTTGCCCCTGCCAGCTACCGGAAGACGCAGGAGACCCTCTCGCAGGCGGGACAGAAGACCTCAGCAGCTCTCTCCACCATGGGCTCCGCCATCAGCCGAAAGCTTGGCGACATGAGGTGAGGCCACCCCTTCTCATCACTATGTGCTCACTGTGGGCAGAGATGGTCGTCAGTGACCTGTTGTGGTGGGGACCGCTCCGGACTGGTGGGGCTGCTTTTGCAGAGGCTTGGCTGAAGGTAGTTATTGGGGACCGGTACAGCTGGGCCACTCATTTCTGGCCCCTCACTGACCTTACCTGTTTTTCAGGCATGGTGGTGAGGAGGGCATGATGATGGGCATGGTGGTGAGGAGGGCTGGCACCTGGTGGCTGCTGTGCCTGGTCCCCGTGTTTGAGGGCATGGGGTGTCCTGTAGGAAGAACCCCAGGACACACACCAGGCCCAGCTGAGAGAAGGCTCTGAGAGTGGTCCCTAGAGGTATTCCCCACCACCTGTGGCAGTGGCATCCCCGGAGAGACTAGACAGGGCTTGCCTTGAGTGTTTCCCCTCCTCCTCACTGCTGGGGCTGCCCTTCACTTGCCGTGAGGCCCTGTTTGTCTGTTGGGCACGGGTGTGTGTGCGCCAACTCCTGCTGTGCACTGCTGGCTGCTGTTGAGAGGGCAGCCTCCACCACCACATCCCCCCTCCCCCGGCCTTGTGCCCACCCCCCCTACAAGCTCCCACCTAGTCCACCCTCAGAGTTACAGGCCTCCCCGTCCCTGTTGCTCTGGCAGGATCCGTGTCCCCTGTGTCGTCCTGCTGGGTTTGTCAGCGTGGCAGTGCGGTGGGTTTGGGTGGGAGGATGGGCCCCTAGCGCCACTTGAGCCCCCCAGATGCAGTGGGCAATATGATTTCTGGAAGGAAGAACTGGGGTGGTTGTCTGTCCTCCCCATCCTACCCTCTCCAGCCCTACCACGCAGGTCATGGGTGTCAGCCTGTAGACTGGTGTGCGCACCAGGCCTCCTGTGTGTGGGTGGTAGGGCTCCTGGCTGTTTCCGCTGTCTCACAAGGTGGCCATCCTGCTCTCAAGGCCAGGGTCAGCTTGTGAAGGAAGGACGGGGTTGGGGTCCAGTGACCCATTGTGGACACTGAGTCAGGGCTCCTGGGTTCCTGTTGTCAGTGTCTTTGACCCTCGTGGGGCTGCCCCTCTGACCTGCTTTCTCCTTTCCTCTTGCTGCTGCGTCTCAGGGCCCATCCCTTCTCAAACTCCTTTAGGTAAGACTGGCTAGTGGGAACTGGTCCTGCGGGTGGACGTGGCGATAAGACCCTCTCAGCCCAGCCATGCTTCTTCCCCCACATGACCCTGCAGGGTCACCTTGAGTCACAGCCAGCAGCTGTGGCTGCCTCGCCTCACTGCACATGTACAGGCCTCGTGCGGCCAGCAGCCTGTCTGGCTGTCCCTGAGAGCCCTCCCTCGGGCGGGGCTCGTTGCTGGGCCAGAACATCCTCGAGATTTTTTTAGGTTCACATGACACCCAGTGGGTGCCGCAAGGGCTTCTATGCCCAGACCCACTCTGGTCCCTGTCCTGGCCATGTCTATCTGTACAGTTTCCTGTGTCCCCTCAGTACCCCAGTGCTGGCTGATCACCGGCACTTTGGTCCAGTAGCACATCTCCTCTGGGGGTGAGTGAGGAGCTGGGGTCCTGCCTCACAGCCCCGTTAGGGCTTGCCTCGGTGAGTGGTATTAACTGTCGCTTCCTTCTTTCGCCACGCTTCCAAGCAGCAGCTACTCCATCCGCCACTCCGTCAGTATGCCGGCCATGAGGTAACGTGTGCCATCTGCCCGGGCCGGGCTCTCTGACCGGCCCCCGCCCTCTCCCCCCGCCATCGTGAGGGCCTTGGAAAGGGCTCGTCTCCTTGAGATGAGCAAGAACTAGTGCGGGCACTGTGCCCTGGCACTCTGCCCATGTGCAGCAGGGTCAGCTGTCCGGGACAGGGGGCCTGATGTCCTCTGGGCCTTGGCCTAGGGAACTGAGGGCGCCTCAGCTACCCAGGGCCACAGTTGTGCTGCCGCCTCTGCTGTGCTTTGAGGCCCCAGTTGGAGACAGCTCTCCTTGCTGGCCCCCAAGATAATCTGGTGTGCTTCCCCCTCTCCTGGCAGGCCTGGGGTACTGAAGGCCAGGGGCCCGCACTTGGGGTGGGTGGACTGCTTGGCTGGCCTGTTTATGCTGCTGTCCCAGAATCCACCTGGGTTTCCTTCCGTTCTGAGAATCATACGGGAAGAGCCCCTGGGACTTTATAACCCAAATATGAAAAGCCGGAGGCTGTATCATCTGCGCGGAAGCTGTGCCCCATGCCCTGCCTTGCACAGTCGCTGTGGGGGCTGAGGGTAGACGCATGCCCCGGTCCCAGGGGAGCTCCCCACATGGGCTGATGGCCATGGCTGGCCTTGGTTCCTATGCAGGGACAACTCTAGATGATCTGGCTGTGCTCCAGGGGGCCATCAGCTCCAGGGTCAACTCAGCTGGGAGCCTCAGCTCAGCAGCCCCACCCACCCTGTCTTGCAGGAACTCTGCAGCTTTCAAGTCCTTTGAAGACCGTGTGGGGACCGTCAAGGTACTGTACTGTCGCTGTCCTTGGGACCTCTTGACAGACAGGTGTGTGTGTGTGTGTGTGTGTGTGTGTGTGTTGTCACGTGCAGTGGTTAGGAACTCATACTAGGGGCCCCATGTGTCCCTGGGTGACATCTGCAAAACCCTAGTCCCTTGTGATGACAGGACACGGACACAGCCAGAACACAAGACCCTCCGACCCACCAGGAACCCCCAGTGTCCTCGTAGAGCCCCATCTCCCCTGCCCCACCCCTCCTGCTCGGCTGGGTGACTGCATTTGGAGCCTGTCCAGGAATGCAGCCGAGCCCAGTGGGACCAGCTGGGCGGGTCGCCCCAGTGTGGTCTGCAGCCCCGTTGGAGGAGGCCCAGCTCTGCTCCCCCTGGCCATCTTCCCTTTGCAGTCTAAAGTCGCAGGTGGGAGAGAGAATGGCAGCGATCACCTTCCTTCTCCAACCGGAAGTGGGGACAAGCCCCCGGTGGATCACACCCCTTTCTAAGCCCCAGCAGCTTTGCCCAGCCACGGAACACGCTGAAGCACCCTGAGCCTGCCTCCATTGCAGTTCACCCCCAGGAACACCTACCAGCCCCCTGGGGGGCAGGGGGAGCAGCTGGCCCATGTGAGGACATGCACCAGGCCATGTGGGCCGGCTCGTCTCCAGCACACTGTGCCACCCTTTCTGGGGGTCTCCTGGCTCTCGAACCCATGGCCACACTCCTTGGCAGCAGGATGTGAAGATGCGGGGAGAGAAGTGGCCCTTCCTGGGCTGCCACCTTGTCTACCACACCCAGGAGTGCATCACCAGAGCCACGGTTTAACTCCAAAACGCCAAACAAGAGGACTTGCACGCCCTCTGTGCGGTCCCCAGGAAGGACAGATACCATGTTAGCGGCCTCATCGATACCCTAACGATCTAGCTTTAACGGAAGTAAATCCTTTATTTTTCAAACACAGTGGACTTTTCAGAAATTAAAACTGAGCAAAGCAACTTTAGCTTCGTAGTGAGAGCCTGCTTTCCTTGGACTCCGCTGAAGTACACAACCCACATGTCTTCTGCTTTATTGTGTAGAACAGTTTTACGCGAACATACTCTGGCCATGTTGGCAGCTGGCAGGGCTGGGGCCAGCCCAGGGGCAGCCATGCTAGCCAGCATGTTCTCTTTCTGACCAGCCGCCTGCCCATCCCACTGCACTTGTTTCTCCCTCTGCCCACAAAGTGCCCCACTTGGTCCCACTGTACTGCCTTGAAGTGGCCTGACCCTGGAGAGTAGCAACTGGTTGCCACCCCAGCGCCCTCTTGTTTACTGCTCATACTGGGTGGGCAAGAAGTGGAGCCCACCCTCATGGGACAAGTCAGGGGTGGGTGGTCAGGACCAGCTGGAACCTCTGCTCCCCTTCCCCAGGAGCTGTGCTGGGGCAGCAGCTGGCAGTGTGACCTGGGGCACAGCTACGTGCCCCAGCAGCTCAGGCAGGGTGGTCACTGCTCCAGAGAAGCAGGGTGACACCGCTTCTTCCCACAGCACTCCAGTTTCGCCCTCACTTCACCACCGAGGCCTAGAGGAGAGGGGTGAGAGAGGATGCTGGCTACAAGGACATTGCTGGCTGGCCTTTCACATGGCGGGAGGGGGGGTGTCTGTCAATAAATCATTTCATTAGGGGAAAGTCTCCAGCTTGTATGTTTCACCCCCTTGGGGAGCAGACAATGGACCAGTGAGGACAGCAAAGCAGATAGCCCACGTAGGTGACAGATCAAGACCTCGGGAGTCACCAGAGGGCACTGGGACCCCATGATCAGGTCTATGGTCAGTGGGCCTTGGGAGGGGCTTGAAGAAAAAGAATCCCAGGGGTCTAGTGTGCAGGGTTGCTGGCTGGCACCCTGGGGTAGGGAGGGAACCTTGGTTAGTGTCTCTTCGAGTCCCCCAGGCAGCCAGCTACAGGAGGGGTTGGGTCTCGGACATGCGTACCTGGTCTGCCTTGTAGAGGAGTTGGGTGAACCTGCTAGTCCCTGACAGGTTGGAGGAGGTGGGGCGCTGCAGGTGAAGATGGAGGCCTGAGGCCCCTGAAAGCCCAGAGGAGCAGTAAAGTGGCTTCTGAGGAATTGTTGGCCTTATACCATGAGGAGCCAAGATGACTAACAAGAAGGGGCTGCCGCTTGGGGTGGTTCCAGACGGCAGTGATAGCAGATCCTCTGAGAGTGAGTTAGGAGACTTGGGATGTGCTCCTGGCGAGGGGTTCCCCAGCGTGACGAGCTAGCGTCTCCTTGTGTGTTGAAGTTTATTGTCCTCTGTTCACCTTGTGTGACAACCCTGCCCTGACTGGCCTGCTCTTGCAGTGGTTCTTCAAGAATGCTTCCTACACAGCTGCAGGCAGAGCTCTGCCAAGAGCCCCTCTGAATGTAGTGAAAGACAGGGTATACGAAAGAACACCTTCCACCTGTTGAAATGAGCGGCCACATTAGTGACGTGAGGGTCCCATGGCCTGAGGCTCTAAACCCGGTGGAGCTGGTTTACGACCATGTCCATGACTCCAGGTAGGTCTTTTGCTCTGAAGTCATCTAACTCATTGGGTGAGCCCAGAGCCTGGTAAAATACGGGGCTTCCTGAAGGTTTTAGGTACCTTGTTGGAGCAGACTGTTTCTGTCTTACTTAACTTTTAATTCTTAAAATAGAAGAGCTTTATCAAATAATGCTCAACTGAGTCAAAGTTAATAAATCTGTTTGGAACTTTATCATGTAAACTTTTTATGGAATTACATTTCACGGAATACTGAACAAACAACAAAACCGTCTGGCCTGCTTCTGCTGCTTGGCTTGTTCCCACCTTTGCCTTCTGTGACCCCACAAGACCACCAGGAGAACAGCAGCGAGTTGACCCCATGTGTAGAACAGTGTCCCCGCACTTTGGAGAATGCACATCCTAATTGCTTTGGAATCGGGTTCTTTGCAGTTTCAGGTACTGGAAATATCTTGTGGATGAGAGATGACTAGATTTTCTGGGGGACAAGGGTGACTGACATGGACCCATCAGCTCTCATTGTACACATAATTGGCTGATGTACTGAAGAGATGGTGACATCTTGGGGACTTTCAGGACGGGAACAGATGGAGGATAGAATTAAGGGCAGGTTCAGAGGGTTAGCACTGGGAGGGTGACCAATTCTGTTTCAGAAGCTCAGAGACCATTGGCTCTAGTATATTTGGCTCATCAGATTAAGGTACTTGACACCTGCGTACAGAGCCCTAAATGTGGCTTGCTGCCCAGGTGGCGGCATTAAATGGAAACTCCAAAGGTCCTCCTCCAGTCTTACTCTGAGCAGACTGGGACGGTCTTGGTTAAACGTGTGTGGGGACTTCAAAAAGCGCCTGGGAAAATTCCACGGTCTTTTAATCCTACCTGCCTACAGACTCATACTCTTGTCTGGTGGACCCGGGCACACACGAGACTGTCATGACATCTGTATTTGAGGATACTGCCTTAGGAAGAAGGTTGCTACGGTGGGATTTCTAGGTTGAGGTAGGACATCTTGTAGCTCCCAATACTCCACCGATTCTGACCTGAAACTTTTCATCCCTTTGGATCTGTGGGCATAGATCCTCTCTGACTTTTTGTTTCTTGGTCGCCACCAGCAGCAAGACCTTTTCTTCTGTGTGATAGCCATCTTGAGCTCAACCATGGATGGCTGTCTCCTGTCCCCAGCGTCCACTGTTTTAAAAGGACAGTTATCTTTTTTTCAGTCTTATGCAAAGCACTGAAGAAACCAAGTTGCAAATACATCTTTCACAGCTATCCTTCCTCACGCTGGCGACGGCAGCCGTCGGCCTCAGGACACACCAGGTCCCCCTGGCGTCTGCCCCGCCCCGCTCTGGGCGGTAGGTCCTTCCGGCTCTGTGACTACGCGCTCCGCCCACAAGCTGTCACTCAGGCTCCGCCCCCGTCGGGCGTGGCCACGGCCCGGTCCTCTGGCGCACGCGCTGGCCCGCCCGCTGCCCCGGTAGCAGGAACCCACGTCCTCCCGGGGGCGCGCGCGGCGGTGCGGGTGCGTGCGCGAGCGTGCGCGTCCCCGCCGCTTCTGCCGGTGCTGCTCCCGCGCCCTTTGCCGCTGCCCCCGCAGCTAGCGCCGCCGCCGTCCGGAGTCTCGGAGGCGCAGCCTCGTGAAGAGCGCGTCGGCCGGTCGCCAGTAGCCGCGGACGATCGTGCAGCGGAGCGGAGCGGAGCCGGGGGGTGGACGGGCGGCGCGCGGACAGGTGAGCTTGCTGCGGGCGGGCCGGGCCTCACGTCAGGCCGGGGCGGGGGTGGCGGGCAGGGCCCCGGGGACAGCAGGCCCGGGCCCGGAAACCGAGAGGACCCTGGACCTGGAGTCGGCCCTCGATCTTGCGGCGCCTGGGCAGGGCCTGGTCTCGGCTGCTGCTGCTCGGCAGCTGAGCGCGGCCGGGTCGCGGCGGCCGCAGGGCGTCTGGGCGGCGCGGGGCGTGGGCAGCGATCTGGCGGTCTACGAACTGCACGGCTGACGGGAAGTCACGGCCGTACAGACCGGGCCCTGCGGGGTCCAGTGCCGGTTCCCTCCAGTGCCTGGACGGGCAGGTGTCGGAAGAGGCAGGGGGCGATTCCCCGGAAACGATTGCTGCAGCTGTGGGTGGACTGTGCTGCGGTGCGACCGGCGGCCTTGGAAAGCGGAGCGGCTCAGGGCTGCTGGCCCAGACCCCGGCCCACGGCCTGCCCTTTCCGGACCAGGTTGGGCGGGGTGCTGGTGTTGTGCATGCAGGGCCAGCAAGGTAGGTACCACACGCTTTCAGACACATGAACGAAGCCTTGCCGTGTGTCAGGTCACACTGTTGCTAAGTAAGACACAGGCATCTCACCTTGGTTAGCACTGTGTTGTGGAGCCAAGGGTCACTGCATCTTTTGAAGTAGATAAGCCAGCAGTTCTCTAAATGTGTGGGTAGGGGTCGTCACCAGACTGGAGAAAGGCCCTATCAACCCATTGCCCCGTGCTGCCCACTCCCCAGGCACTGGGACTCTTCCCCTCACTGCCTAGGAAAGAGGGTCTGTTTCCTCAACCACCGATTTAAGGGGGCCACAGTCTAGTGTCCAGGTCATTCTATTTATAGCTCGGCAAGGAAAATTATCCCTTAAGGCAGTGTAAGTTAATCGTTGAGATGTAAATTCAAAGTCATATGATTACTACAGAATGATTGTTTTATCAGTCCCATAAAGATTTTATGTTCAGCAGTAGTTTGTACGGTACTTGGAAGGAGAGATTACCGATTTGCCCTTTCAGTCCTGACTTTTTTGTGTGAAGTCCGTTAAGAGGATCTCTTTTGCATGGCCCTAAGAGATCATTTCTCAAATTTCTTTCACAGAGAAAAAGGAATTTGAAAGTAAAACTATCTGTTTTGGGTTTTGTTTTCAGGTTTAGTCTTGGAATGGGCGTTTGGGTTGCTGTCTGTTGGCTTTTTGTTGGTAGATGTTGTGTTGAATTCCTAGACAACTTTAGCCCTTATTGAGTTGTCTGTTTTTAAAAAAAAGATTTTAATGACAAAAACCATGAAGGACTGTATTAGCTCTCTATTGTCAAGTTTGCATGAAAGCAAAACTTGAGCTAAGGCTCCTAATATTTTATATCAGTAGATAAGCTCCCCTCTCTTTTCTTTTCTCTTCTTAAAAATTCTGTGTTGACTTTCAGAAATGAGTCATTTTTCAGCCCAGAGATGAAATTAGAAACCAGAACCCAAGGGCTTTGGGAAACTAACTGAACACGTACCGGCCCAGCCCACTGCAGTTCTTCTCTCGCTGTGCCGGCACCCCAGGACTTAGGGTAGCTCCAGATTGGCACCGAGCTCGTCAGAGGACCGGGCAGGCCATTAGTGAGGGTGGGTCGTGCTGTATGGGATATCTGCTTCAGGACCCTCAGGGTTGGTGGCTGCAGAGCACCAAGGAGGGTGGGGAGCTGACACTCACTCAGGGTGTGGGAAAGAGAGTGAGCCTCACTGCAGACCCGGGGTGGTCGGGCACTTGTGTCTGCTGGGTGGAATGCCTGGGGGGTCTCTCAGTCCGGTTCCCAGTGCCCAGCTTTCACCTGACCCTGGGCATTCTTTGACCTACCACCCTGGCCTCCTCGCTCATTCCTGACCCATTTGCTCCTCCAGTCTGCTGGGAACATGCTTCTCTCAGAGCCCTGTGACTCACTTCCTTATCCGAGCAGCTTTGCGGGGCCTCCCTGACACTACCCGCCTTACAAGTTTGACTCTGCCTCCTATTTCCTATTTCCCTTCCATGTTCTGATTTTTCACACAGGGCTTGAACCTCCTAATAGCTCACTTGGTGTATGTACTTAATATTTTACGACAAGTAAGACCCTCGGGGAGACTTGAGCAAAGAATGCTTGCTGGCATGTAGCAGGTGTCCAGTAAACTTTTGGTAATTGAATGTAAATTTGCAACAGCTATGAAAGCAATCATTGTGAATGAGTACTCGGTGTGCGGGGTGAGTCACATGTGCCCTCAGGTAGGGCCACTGGCCCCGTCTGCCGCTGAGTCCCCATTGTGAAAAGCACAGCTGTTTAAGAAGTGGGTTTGGAAGGTTGCACAAGACCTCTATTGGCCGTTTTGAATCTGTAGCTGTTTCGAAACTAAGACAGATAAGAATGTTTTAGAAATTCTGTCTTTGGCTACCAAAAAGTCTTGTGAAGAACCCCATCTACTAAAGCAGCGTTTCGCTTCTCAAGCTGTGGGTTGCCACCCCTTTGGGGGTTGAACAGCCCTTTCACAGGGGTCACCTGATATATCCTGCACATCAGATATTCACATTACAATTCATAAGAGTAGCAAAATTGCAGTTTTATGAAGTAGCAATGAAAATCATTTTATGGTTGGGGGTCACCACAACATGAGGAACTGTATTAAAGGGTTGCAGCATGAGGAAGGTTGAGAACCGCTGTACTAACAGCGTGTTTACGTGCTCCTGTGGCATGTTGGTGATGACGTGGAAGGAGGTAGAGCTCTGCCTGCCCTTACTTTAGAAACGTGACATCGTGATAGTGGTAAACAGTTAGCGGCTCCCTTTTGCCTGAGCCTTATTCACTATAGCTGCTGGGGCAAGACCAAGCTGGTGCCTGCTATATGATCGCAGGACTCTGGGTGGAATTTCCAGAGCCACCGCTTTGTGCTGCATCACCTCAGTGGGCACATCTTTTTGCCTTCTTAGGGGGAGTCTGGGAAGCTGGTGCTGTGACAGGACAGATGCTGTTCACCCTCAGCTCTCGGAGACTCCCACCCTGCCCATCAACTGTGAGACTGCAAGTTGTCCTGGAGCCCCACACAATGCTCATGTCTTGCTGTTAATCATGATCAGACCTAGAACTTGAACTCAAGTCTCTGACTCCAAGTCCAAGGCTCTCCCACTTCCCCAGCTCTTTCTCAGGATCCAATCACTCCTTCCTTGCTGTGGATGCCCACCTGACCCCATGCTCATGGTGTACCTGGAGACACCATGTTCCATGCTACTTTCGTCAACACCTGGGGTGGGAGGTACTCCCCAGGAATATGTTGGATGAAGGACTAAATTGCATTGAGATTGGAGGTTGGCTGGTAGGTGGATCTTGTCAGAAGGAAGGTGTTGACCCAGATGTAGATATAGACTCACCCTTGGACACTCCTGTAACTCTTGTCTGAAATACTCTGCTGCAGGGCTTGCGTTCTAAAATGAGGGGTCTCCTGCTCTGACTGCTGGCCAGCAGGTGCTCTGACCCTGGAGCAGGGACTCAGGGAGCCTGGGCTCTTGATAGTCATCCTCCTGTTAGTTTCCCTGCCAACCAGACTTTCCTTCCTGATGCGGACAAACCAAGGACTCACAGACCTGCCCAGGAGCCTCAGCAGCCTCCAGCCTCCAGGGAAACGTTGAAGGCGACCCTTTTGCCTTATGTCTCCTACCTGTGGGTGGCACAAAGGCTCTGAGAGAGGGACAGGCACAGGTGATAGGGAAGCTTTAGGAAAATGGCGACCCTGAGCAGAGTGCGGGGACGGGTCTGCCTGTGTGTTCCTGACGCCAGGGCCGCACAGATGACAGCCCCTGAAGAGGATTAGCAGCTAGCCAGCGCCGGCCACTCTTAGTTCAACCTGGAAGCTTTGGGGATTAGGTTTCCCAACAACCTTTACTTTATGGGTATGACTGCGTCTCTTGCCACCCTGGGTGTTGAGGGTGCTGTGTGTCCATGAGAAAGCGTGTTCCTCCAGCCGTACTCTGCCCTGGTTCTGTGGCATACGGCAGACATCCAATAGGTCTGAGTCTTTGACGGGGGAAACGGTTTCACATTTTAAGGAAGGGCACGGCAGAAGTGCTTTGACTAGGTCTTGGGGAAACGATCTTGATAAGACTTCTTTTCAGTACTGTCTGTTCCTACGAAGCCAAACCAAAAACAAGCTCATTGCCATCGAACCATTGCTGGCTCACAGTGGCCCCTGTGGGTTTCTGAGACTATTTACAGTCTTTCTCCTGTGGAGCTGTTGGGTGTTTTCGAATTGAGATGAAAAGAGACCAGCAGCTGTGTCTTAGATGATTGTCCACGAACTTTCAAGACTCCGGCATTGGTCACCTCAGTGGGACGTAAAACATCATCTTCATTGGCTGTGCCATGCCAGTTGACCCATGTGTCCCCAAGTCTGTGCTCCTAGTGTTCAAGCCCCTATTTCAGTCCTGTGAAGTATTTGGCCATGTCTAAGAAGTTTCCGGAGTGTGCCCTCTCTCTGCTCTATGCAATGAGTGATTACCTGCAGTGCATACAGACATGGATGTAGCAATGTTCACTGCCATACCTGTATCCAAGGGGAACTTTAAAAAGATCATGGAAAAACTCGACCGTCTTTTCATTCCCCTTTACCTGAGCTTTTTGAAGTCCCCTCACATGTTCAGTGGGTGTGCTCACATACAGCCTCCACTGGTAGGCGATATAGTCCGTGGCCGCCACTGTGTTCACGCCATTATTATTGTTTGTTATCACTGCTGTCACATGCCTGTACATGCTACCATCCTTACCGGAAGCCAAACCCACTGCCATCGTGTCCATTCCAACTCAGTGACCCTGTAAAGGGTTGCTGAGATTAAATCGTTACTGGAGTTGACAGCCCGTCTTTCTCCCACAGAGGAACTGACTGGTGGGTCTGAACATCGCTGCCCAGTGCCTGCCCCACATCACCAAGAGAGCTGCCCTTTAGTCTTTATTCTTGCATTTCTCTCTGTCTGCCATGGCCACTTCCTCCACATTGTACAACTGCTGTTCCTGCTACCAAGTGAGTGCCTCTCTCTTCCTCCCCTCTCATCCCTGTTAATCACCAAAGAATGTTTCCTTCTGTACATAAACCTATTCTTGATTCTTGAGAATAGTGGCTGCAAAGAATGCTTGTTCTTTGTGATTGACTTCTTTCAATGTAATGTCCTCTACATCCTCTACATTCCTCCATCTGGGAGCTGCTTTGGGGTCCACCATGACTCTAGGTCATGACTCTGGGTCATTCTGTGGTCCTCCATTGTGTGTGCACAGCACAGTTTATCCAGCTGTCTGTTGACTAGTGTCTCCATCTTCTTACTGTTGTGAATAATGCTGCCATGCACATGGGGGCGTGGGTGGGCGTCTGTCCGCGTTCCGCTCTTCCTTCCCTTGGCGTCGCGGCTTGCTGGGTCATGAGGTGTTGCTAGCGCTGGCTTTTGAAGGAGGCGCCATGGCGGTTGTACCATTTCACAGTCCCACCGACAGTACATAAGAGTTCCTGCCAGTCTCCCCACAGCCTCTCCCGCATTTCTCTGGTTGGTTTGTGTTTTGGGGATCAGTGCCATTATTGCTGGGGTGAGATAATATCTCACCGTAGTTTTGATTTGCATGTTTTAATGGCTAATGACCACAGCGTCTCTCCATGTGTTTGTTACACATCTGACTATCTCTGGTGACGTGTCTGTTTATGCCCTTGACCCATTTTTAAAATTGGATTGTTTGTCTTTTCATTGTTGAGGTGTTAGCAATCTTCTATAAATGTGAGAGATTAGACCTTATCTGGTAGGTCTTTTTTTTCTTTTTTTACATTTTATTAGGGACTCATACAACTCTTATCACAATCCATACATATACATACATCAATTGTATAAAGCACATCCATACATTCCCCGCCACAATCATTCTCAAAGCATTTGCTCTCCACTTAAGCCGCTTGCATCAGGTCCTCTTTTTTTTTCCCCTCCCTCACCTTTCCCCCCTCTCTCATGTGCCCTTGGTAATTTATACATCGTTATTTTGTCATATCTTGCCCTATCCGGAGTCTCCCTTCCCCCCCTTCTCTGCTGTCCCTCTCCCAGGGAAGAGGTCACATGTGGATCCTTGTAATCAGTTCCCCCTTTCCAACCCACTCACCCTCCACTCTCCCAGCATCGTCCCTCACACCCTTGGCCCTGAAGGTATCATCCACCCTAGATTCCCTGTGTCTCCAGCCCTCATATGTACCAGTGTACAGCCTCTGCCCTATCCAGCCCTGCAAGGTAGAATTCGGATCATGGTAGTTGGGGGGAGGAAGCATCCAGGATCTGGGGGAAAGCTGTGTTCTTCATCAGCACTACCTCACACCCTAATTATCCCATCTCCTCTCCTAAACCCCTCTATGAGGGGATCTCCATTGGCCGACACTTGGGCCTTGGGTCTCCACTCTGCACTTCCCCCTTCATTTAATATGGTATGTATATGCATATATACATATATATACACATATACACATACACACACACATACATATACATACACACACTTATATCTTTTTTTTTTTTTTTTGCATGATTCTGGTAGGTCTTTACCAAAAATGCTTGCCTAGTCTGTGAGGTCTCCTTTTACACTTCAGTGATGTCGTTGGAGGAGCACAACTACTTGATTTTTAGAAGGTCCCTGTTACCCAGTGTATCTTCCACTGTGGGCAGACTCTAGTCAATGTTTAGTATCATTTTTATGCCATAGATTTGTCCCGATCTTTTCTTACATGAACTTTATAGTTTTAGATTTAGATCTTTGATCCAGTTTGAATGAGTTTTGTGCATATGGTGTGAGGTATGGTTCCTGTCTCATTCTTCTGCAAATGGATAATCACTTTTGCCAGCACCTTTTAATGGACTTCAACCCTTTGTCAGAAATCAGTTGTCTGTGGCTAAGTGGATTTCTTTTTAGATTTTCCAGGTCTGTGCCATTGCTCTGTGCATCTGTCCTTGTAGTTGGACCCGGCTGTTCTGCTTACTGTGGCGGTTAGACTGCGGTAGGTGCTGAGGTTGGGCAATATGAGGCTTCCTGCTTTGTTCTTTGGTAATGCTTTAGCTATCTAGAGCCTCTTTCCTTTCCATTCCTTATAAAGTTAGAGATTAGTTTTCCATTTTATTAAAGATTGTTGTTAGGATTTGGATCAGGGTGTAGAACATTGTGGGCCATATTGATATTTTCACAGTGTCAGGTCTCCCTAATCGTAAGAACGGTATGTTTTCCATTCATAAAGATCTCTTTTGGTTTCTTGTGGGTATAGTACTTTGTTGTTTTCTCTGCATAAGTCTTTTATGTTCCTAATTAGATTTATTCCTAAGGCTTTTATCTTTTGTGGGGCTATTGTAAATGGTATTTTTACCAGTTTTCTTTTTGGAGTTCTCTTTGTTATTGTAGAACAATTCAACTGCTTTGTGTAGGTGGATCTTGTACCCTGCCACTTTGCTGAATCCTTCTAGTTCCGGTGGTGTTTCTGGAATTTTCTGTGTAGGATCATGTCCTCTGTGAACAGGGATAGTTTTACATTTTCCTATCAACCTAGGTAAGCTATATTTCCCTTTCTTGTCTTATTGCTCTAGCTAGGACTTTTCAGTACAGTGTTTATTTTAAGCATGGTGGTAAATGGCATATTTATCTTAATTCCTGTTCTCAAGGGGACTGCCCTCAATCTCTTTCCTTAGAGAGTAATGTTGGGGCTGTGTGTGTTGCGAACTGCCCCCCTGGACCTATTGAGGTGGTCCTGTGCTGCTTTTCCTTTGTTGTGTTAGTGTGGCAAATTCTGCTGGTGTTCTTTCTTTCTCTTGCTTTTTCACTTTGAATTGGCTGAAGATTTACAGAGCAAATCAGTTTCCACTTCATGTCATTTATCTTATCTCCCTGTGTTTCCTGGGTCTATTCCACCTCCTTTCTTAACCCCTCATTTCTCTGAAACATACCCTTGAGCAAACTCTGCCCTTTTGATTCCAAATGGCTGTTTGATCTACTACGTATGTTTCTCCCCAGTGTTAGTGTTCACCTGAAGACCTGTCTGTTGTTTGGCTGAAAACTGAGCCGCAGGAGAAGTTCAGTTCCAGACCTGAGAGGGGATGAAGGGCCACAGTCTCGGGGCTTCCACTGGTCTCTGTGACCAGGAAGTCTGGCGCTTGTTATAAACCATAGTTTTGTTCCACGTGTTTCACTCTGTCCAGGTCCCTTGTGGAACAGTTAGTAGTGGTAGTTGGGTACCATCTTGTCTTTGAGGTCTCAGGGTCATGGCAGTTATGGCTCCTGTGGTCCATTAGTCTGTTGGACTAATTGCTTCCAAGAATCTTCTGTTTCCTTCACTGTTCTTTGCTGTGGATGCAGAGAGACCAAGAGTTAGTTACACCTTATGGCCGCTCACTAAATTTTAAGACCCCAGTTGCTGCTTGCCAAAGTAGGATTTAGAACATTGCCCAACTGATTTTTATGTTCTCTGAGACTTTGGTTCTGAGCGCCCCAGGCCCAGAGACTTGTTCCCTCAAAATGTTGGGTTATGTCGAAGGTGTTTTTGTAACTGCTCCCTGCATGCTGCTCCACTCTGTTCATGCGTACATTTTCAGGCTCGGTAACTACATGTGTCTCTGTCAATTCTCTTTATATTATTTGTGGGCACAGTCCTCGTCTCCGTCCTGCACCTTCTCAGCTTGTGTGTCTGTCTGCATTCGCTCGTGCATCGTTGCTGTTGCAGGTAGTACTTAACTCTGTGGCCTTTAACGCTTGTACTCCTCCCGTGTCTTCCTTTGCCCTCACGTTGTTTGTTGCCCTTGTTCATTTTATATATTGTCTTCTCCTTCACCCAGGTTAATGTGCGTTTGTCCTCTAGTTAGTCCTTTACCTTCCTTTGGCCTCCACCCTGATAACTGTCAAAGAATGTTTATCTGTGTGGAAACAATGTTTGTCATCTTGTGTTGGACTCAGTTCATTCAGCCGGATGAGCTGTTCTTCAGTATTCTTGAACCTTGTATACTGCACCATTGTAGCCATAGAGCACAGTTTGGCCATTCTTCCATTGTGGACGCGCGGGTTTGTTGGTTCTTGTGAATAGTGCCGATCTGCATCTGTTTGTTCCGGTCACAGCTCTTCTTTCTCTGGGATGTAGATCTAGATGTGGGATTGCTGGATTGGATCCTGTGGCATTTCTAGTTCCAACTTTTTCAGAAAGTACCAGACTGTTCCACAGAGGTTGTACCATTTTCCAATCTCACCAACAGTGCATGAGGGTACAGCCTCTTCAGAATCTCTCCATCGTTGCTTGCTTTCTGTTTCCCTGAACTTGGCTATTAATCCTGGGTATTGATGCTCTCGCTTTCCCCAACTCTGATTGTTAATGACAGCAAGCACTTTTTCATGTGTTGCTTGGCTGTCAGAATGTCTGCCTTGATGGAGTGTATGTTCATATCTGCTGCCCATATTTAGATGGAATTAATTGTCTTCTTGTTGTTGAGGTATTGACATTTTCTTTAAATTTTCAGGAACCATGCTTTGCCAAAAAGTTATTGGCAAAAGTCTTTTTCCAAAGTCCGAGCTCTCTTTGTACATTTTCGGTGAAATCTTTTGAGATGCATACTGATCTTTAGGAGCCCCCAGTCATGTGGTTCGTCTTCTGTCTGTGTGTTTTTAGTGATGTATTTGTACTATCTATAAGGGTCTCTAAGCTTGTCTCTATTTTCATCAATGCATTCCATGTTTGGGGGTTTTACATGCAGGTGTTTGATCCATCTTGAGTTTGCTTTTGTGTGTAGTGTGAATTGTGGTACCTGCTTAATTTTTTTCCTGCAATTGAGTATCTAGTTTTGCCAGCACCATTGGTTAAAGAGCCTGTCTCTTCCCCTTGAAATGAGTTTAGGGGTTTTGTCAAAGATACGGTGGGTGAATTTACATCTGAGTTCTCAATTTTATTTCATTGGTCTGTGTATCTATCCTTGTCCCCCTACGGGGCTAGTTGAACTTCCAGAACTGGTAGTATGCTTTGAGATTGCAAATTGTGAAGCCTCTTACATTGTTCCTTAATAGTTCTGTGCTTATTTGAAGTACCTCTCCTTTCCATATAAAGCTAGTAACTAGTTTTTCCATCTCTAAAGAATGGTGATGGCAGCTGGATTGGTAGTGTATTTTATTTGTAGATTACTTTGGTGGTAGTATTGACATTTTTTTACACTCTTTTAAGTCTTCCTAGTCATGAACATGCTATGTTCTTTCATTTTTGGAAATCTCTTAATTTCTTTTTTATACTAGTGTTTTATAGTTTTCTTTGTATAGGTCTTTTATACCTCTAGTTAGATTTCTTCTTAAGTACTTTATCTTTAGTGTGACTCTTACTAATGGTATCCCCCCACCCCCACCCCCAATTTTCTTTTAAGAGTTCTAATGGTTGGTTAAAGGAATTATTTATTGATTGATTAATTCGGTGGGACGTGTACATTTCAGACTACCAACTCTACATTCAACAGTTCAAACCACTCATAACCCCCCACCTTGTGTTCTATCCCACCACCCCCTCCCCTGACTCCTTTTCCCGATTAGGGCCTTCCATCTTCCTTTACTCCTCTTAGGAACTTTCATCTTCTCACGCTTGCCCTCCTTCTCTGGGGAACCTCCAAAGCCTGTTCCCTTTAGTATGCATTGATAATTATTGGCTACTGGAATGCAAAATTTGGAAACAGAGAGGAAGGAGCAATAGGTGGAAATTATGGCCTTGGTGATAGAAATGAAGTTGGAGATTGCATAATAGAATTTGCAAAACCATTGATGTTCATAGTAAATACCCTTTTTCAACAACACAAAAGGTAACTATCCACGTGGACTGCTCCAGATGTAACACACAGAAATGAAATCGACTACTTCAGTGGGAGGACACAATGGAGACACTCAATTATCAGCAGCTAAGGCTGTAGTACAGACATCAGTTGCTCATGTATGAGTTCAGGATGGAGCTGAAGAAAATTAGAACAAATCCACGAGAGCCAAAAGACAACTTTGAGTCTATCCTACCTGCGTTTTGAGAAGATCTCAAGCACGGATTTGAGGCATCGAACACTAAGGGCCTGACGAGCTGGGAGGACATCCAGACTATCATTCGTGAAGAAAACAAAGTCATGAAAAAGACAGGAAAGAAAGAAAGGATCAAAGTGGATGGCCGAAGAAACTCAAGTCTGCTCTTATTGTAGAGTAGCTGAAGCAAGCGGAAGAAAAGACAAAGTGAAAGAGCTGACTAGGAAACTTCAAAGGGCAGCTCAAGAAGACAAAGCCAAATATGATCATGAAATGTGCGAAGACATAGAATTAGAAAGCCAAAAGAGAAGAACACCTTCAGCAACACTGAGACTGAAAGAATGTAAGAAAACAATTTCGGGCCTCAAATTGCATTTTTGAAAGGTTCTATAGGCAAAATATTGAATGATTCAGGAAGCACTAAGAGAAGATGGAATTGAACTATGGAATGTTATGATATCTGTAAGAGTTCCCAATAAAATGATTCAAAAGAGAGAGAAGATATCTGGTCAAATAAAAATGTTAGAATTAGAGAGAGAGAAGATGGAAAGGATACACAGCCCTGTACTAAAAAGAACTGGTGGGCAGCCCACCCTTTCAGGAGGGCACGTGTAAGCAAGAACCAAGGGTGCCAAAGGAGAAGGTCAGGCAGCACCGAGTGCATCAGCCCAGACCGCGTCCAGGAATGGTGGGTACCCATGGAAATGTTTCAACAGCTGATGAAGCAGGGAAGCACTCTCTCATTTTTGCCAGGAAATGTGGAAGGCAGTTCCCTTGACCAACTGACTGGAAGAGATCCTTATTTGTGCCCATTCCAAAGAAAAGTGACCCAACAGAATGCTTAAATTATAGGACAATAGTCTTGATATCATATCCAATACATTGACAGGGAACTGCCAGAAGTTTAGGGCAGATTCAGAAGAGGTCGTGGAACAAGGAATTTCATTGCTGATGTCACATGGATCTTGGCTCAAAGCAGAGAATGCCAGAGAGATGCTTACTTATTTTTCCTTGACTATGCAAAAGTATTTGACTGTATGGACCATAATAAACTCTGGATCACCTGGAGAAGAATGGGAATTCCAGAACACTTCATTGTGCTTGTACATGGATCAAGAGGCAGTGTGAAAATAGGACAAGGGAATACTGCGTGGTTTGAAATCAGGAAAGGTGTGTGTCAGGATTGTATCCTCTCACCATACTTGTTCAACCTGTATGCTGAACAAATCATCAGAGAAGCTGGTTTATATGAAGAATGTGGAGGAAGGCTAATTAATAGCCTGTGATATACAAATGACACAACCTTGCTTTCTGAAAGTGAGGAGGACTTGAAGCACGTGCTGCTGGTGATAAGGGATACAGCTTTCAGTGTGGATCATGACTCATGTAAGGAAGACCAAACCCTCACAACTGGACCAGTAGGTAGCATGATGAATGGAGAAAAGATGGAAGCTGTCAGGGATGTTGTCTTGCTTGGATCCACAATTAATGCTCCTGGAAGCAGCAGTCAAGAAATCCAAGGACACATTGTGGTTCTCAACCTTCCTCATGCCGTGACTCTTTAATACAGTTCCTCATGTTGTGGTGACCCCCAACCATAAAATTATTTTCGTTACGACTTCATAACTGTAATTTTGCTACTGTGATGAATCGTCATGTAAATGATATGCAAGATATATTCATTGTTACAAAATGAACATAATTAAACATAATTAAAGCATAGTGATTTATCACTAAACAGTATGTAATTGTATATTGTGAAATATCTATGTTTTCTGATGGTCTTAGGCGACCCTTGTGAAAAGGTCGTTCTACACCCCCTCCACCCCACCCCGTTGCGACTCACATGTTGAGAACCATTGCGTTAGGTAAATCTGCTTCACAGATCTTTTTAATATTGAAAAGCAAGGATGTTACTTTGAAAACTAAGGTGTACCTAACCCAAACTATGGTATTTTCTATTGCCTCGTATCATGTGAAAGTTGGACATCAAATAAAGTAGACCGAAGAAAAATCAATGCATTTGAATTATGGTGCTGGAGAAGATTGTTGAAGGTACTATGGACTGCTCAAAAGACAAACTGACCTGTCTTGGAAGAAGTGCGGCCAAAGTGCTCCTTGGAGGCCAGGATGGCAAGACTCGTCTTACGTACTTTGGACATATCATCAGGAGAGACTGGGCCTTGAAGAACATCATACTAGGTAAATTGGAGGGGCAGTGAAAAAGAGGAAGGCCATCAACAAGATAGATTGTCACCGTGGTTGCTGAGATTGGCTCAGGGATAGGATCAATTGTAGGGATAAGGCGGGACCATAGGGTGTTCTGTTCTGTTGTTCATGATTTGATTGCACATCACAACAACAGTGTAAGTACTGCTGATGAAGCTGTGGGGTCAAGTCTGGGCATGGCAAGAAGGAACAGAGTGGAGAGCTTTGGTCTCGGGTTCAGAACCCCGACTTTGTCACTTTGGAGGTGTCAGAGAGATCAGTGAAGCAGAAATACTAAAGATAGTAGAATCCTCATCATATAATTAGAAGAGTTAGTACTAAAGCTAATTATATACGAGGAGTGAAATAAGTAAGGTCAACAACACAACTGGAGGGTGTTTGCTGTGGCTGGAAGTAAGAGTCAGTTCTGAGCGTGAGATGGGTGTAATTTTAAATGATTGTGGGATGAAGAGGAGAAAAGTTATGATGGTGAATGTATTTTGCTTTTGCTTATTATTCACTGCTACTGTTTTCCAAACCAAAAAAATCCCCACTGTCTTGGAGTCAATCCTGACTTATAGCAGCCCAGCACAAGGTTACTGAGAGTGTAAACCAGGGGTCCTCAAACTACGGCCCGCGGACACATGCGGCCCGCTGAGGACATTTATCTGGCCCGCCAGGTGTTTTTGCCCGTTTGTTTTTTAACTTCAAAATAAGATATGTGCTGTGTGCATAGGAATTTCTTCATAGTTTTTTTTAAACTATAGTCCGGCCCTCCACTGGGTCGTAGGGACAGTGAACTGAGCTGATAGCCTCATCTTTCTTTCGGGAAGAGACTGGTGGGTTTGATATGCCAACCTTATGGTTAGTAGCCTTGCCCCTAGCATTACAAAGCTGCTATTTTAGTGGTTCTAAATGATTATTTTAATGAGTTTCATTACTTCTCTTTGAGATTACCCTGTAATTTATTACTTTCTTCCCAATTTAAGCACTGTGTTCTGCCTTGACGTGGTCCTGACTTCCTCTTTATTTGAAAGTTCTGTAACTACATTCATTACTTTTCCCAACTTTTTACTTTGTAGTTGTATGTTCACAAATTGACCCCTCTAGTTACTTGTTTCCAATCTTGTTGGTTTGTTTTACTGTTAGCTATGTGGATTGATTGACTTCTGGATGAAGTTGTCACGTGTTAACTCATTGTCCACTATGGTTGGTTTTATTTAAGTAACTCAATTTCGTACTTCTTGTAAGGTCAATCTGGTTTTTACAAGTACCTTTTAATTTCTGAGTATCTGAGAATGTCTTTGTGTTAAGTTGAGCTGCCTGGAGAAACAAGCCATTGACACTCATCGATGTACAAGAGAGAGCTTTAGGGAGGAGACGAGCCAGTCAGGGTGCAGTATAGCAGCGATGAAACACACAACTTTTCTCTAGTTTCTAGTGACCAGATTTTAACATTGGTAAAGCAGGACACCAGTGGGACACCATTGATAAAACTCATACCATGGCGAAATAGCCACATGGCAGCTGAAAACCGTATACCCTAGCTTGTCGTGCATTCTTTCCAAAAATCGGGACTTTTTTGAAACACCGCCGGACGTGGGAAAAATTGTTAAAAATTGGGACTGTCCCGCCAAAAGTAGGACGTCTGCTCACCTTACGTCTCGTTCCTAAAGGCTTCCTCCCTGCCCTCACCCCACCCCGCACATCATGATCCCGATTCTACCTTACAAAGATGGCTGGACCAGTGGTTGTACATTGGTACAGATAGGAGCTGAAAACACAGGGAATCCAGGGCGGATGATCCCTTCAGGACCAGTGCTGAGAGGCAAAACTGGGAGGGTGGGGTGAAAAGGGGAAACCTACATATAACTTCCTCCTTGGGGGATCGACAACAGAAAAAGTGGGTGAAGGGAGATGTCGGAGAGTGTAAGATATGACAAAATAATAATTTGTAAATTATCAAGAATTCATAAAGGAGAGGGGAGCAGGGAGGGAGGGGGAAATGAGCTAATGCCAGGGGCTTAAGTGGAGAGCACATGTTTTGAGAATGATGAGGCCAACGAATGTACAAGTGTGCTTTACACAAGAGTTGGATGAGCCCCCAGTAAAATGATTTTTTTTAAAGTTTTTTATCCAGAAGCAATTTTACATCAAGAAGGTGCTCTAGCCCAGTTCAACTGAAGTCCATAGATCCAGTGCTTGATGATGGGCCCTCTTTAGCTGCAGCCCAATGATGCCAAAAGGTGAAGTGGGAAGCAAGGAGATCCCAAGCTGGTTAATGCAGTCATGTGGATCCAAGTTCAGTGGAAGCCTGACACCGACAGCGTTCAGTGACCCACATGAGGACACCGTGGAAGCAGACACAGAGTCCCAGTGAGGTGCCTGGGAGGAGGCAAGTGAAGTAGCTGAGAGAAATCATCTCGGTTCAATCTTGTACCAAAGGGCTCACCTCCAAGGCCGGGTCATAAAGCTACCACATGTCTGACAGTGAACTCCAACCCTGACCGGGAGTATCAAGCTGACATAATATGTAACTTCCACATTCTGCCATTATGTATAAAAGAAAGCTTTGCCAAGTAAAAGAATTCTTGGTGAGGTGAAGCAAAACTTTTTTGTGTGGCTCTTCCACTCAGTCTTTGTAATTCCCACTAAATGATTGGCCAGAACCATGTAAATAGAGTGAAATTCTAATAGAGGGGATTGTTCGGTTTTGCCATTTCACTGTATATAAAGTGAGCATTTTTAGAAGCAGAAAATAAGAGTCCCATCACCACCGAGACAGGTGAGCCAGGAGTGAGGTGTGTCAAGACCCTTTGACCCCTGCAAGGAGAGGTAGAAAAAGGCACAGCCTGAGGCCCTGAGACAGAGCAGAGGAGCAGTGACTGACTGAGAGGCCGAGCAGTGGGATGTCCAGCCCATGAAATAATCAAAGCTGAGTGCGCTCAGGGAGGATTCTGGCTCATCGAAGGGGTGTCTTTTGGACATTTTAAAAATCATTTTATTGGGGGCTCGTACAATTCTTAATACAGTCCATACATAAAAATATCCATTGTGTCAAGAACATATGTACATTTGTTGCCATCATCATTCTCACTTCATAATTCATAAATTAATATTATTTTGTCATATGTTACACTGTCCGATGTCTCCCCCTGCTTTCTTCTCTGCTGTCCCTCCCCCAGGGAGGAGGCAATACGTAGATTCTTGTAATCAGTTCCCCCTTTCTATCCCACATTCTCTGCACCCTCCAGGCATCGCCACTCTCACCACTGATCCTGAAAGAGTCATCTGTCCTGGATTCCCTGTGTTTCCAGTTGCTATCTGTGCCTCTGTACATCCTCTGATCTAGCCAGATTTGTAAGGTAGAATTGGAATCATGATAGTGGGGGGTAGGAAGCATTTAAGAACTAGAGGAAAGTTATATGTTTCATCGTTGCTACCCTGCAACCCTTACTGGTTCATCTCCTCCCCACAATCCTTCAGTAAGGGGTGTCCAGTTGGCTACCAATGAGCTTTGAGTCTCCACTCTGCACTCACCCACATTTTCAATGATGATATTTTGCTCCTTGATGCTTTTGAACATTTTTTCAGTGCGAAAGGAGCCTTGTAACAATTGCCTGAGCAAGCCATAGGTCAAAAGTTCATATGGCCAAGGCCAAGGACCACAGAGAGAGATTTGCCGGCAAGCATGCTAACAAACTTGTATCATCTTTGAGTTCTGTTTGGCCATTACCATGAATTATTGAACCCAGCAGAGAAGTAGAATGGAATGCCATGGGAGGGACATTATCAGAGTGAGGTGAAGGAAGTGGGAGAGTAGCTACGTCTGGCCTGTCTGCCTTCTGGGAACTGCCCATTGGCTAGTGTGTAGCTGGAGATCAGATGTGCCTCCCACACCATTTGCACAATTGGCAGGATTTTTCTTTCAGAGTTTTATGGACGTCATCCCAATGCCTACATGGTTTTTGCTGAGAAATCAGAGCTAAGTCTTATTGACACTCCTTTTTGGTAGCTATTTCTTTTTCCCAATTTGCCTTCAGGATTCTTTCCTTGTATTTATTTCTGGAAAGTTTGATTATGATATGTTTGGGGGTTTCTCCGTTTTGGGTTTTTTAAGCTTCATGAGTGCATATCTTTTTTGTCTTCCATAGTACTAGGAAACAAACAAAAGTATGCGCCTAGTCCTTATCTGCTGCTTATTTGTTGTCTTCCAACAAATTTTTGAAAATTTTCTCGTGCTTTTAAATTTTTATCTTTTTCTGTTAGGAAATTTTAATCACATATGTGATTCCTCTTGATGGTCTCCCACTTAATTTTTAGGCTTTTTTTTCCTTTTGATCGTAGCAGATTGGTAGTGAGAAATTTGTCTTCAGTCTCACTAATTCTGTCTTCTATTGTGTCAGTTCTTTTCCATTGCCCTTTCTTTTCTTTTTCTTTTTTAAACATTTTATTAAGGGCTCATACAACTCTTATCACAATCCACACATATACATATATCAATTGTATAAAGCACATCCGTACATTCTTTGCCCTAATCATTTTCAAAGCATTTGCTCTCCACTTAAGCCCTCCGCATCAGGTCCTCTTTTTTATCCCCCTCCCTCCCTGCTCCCCCCTCCCTCATTTGCCCTTGATAATCCACAGATTGTTATTTTGTCATATCTTGCCATATCCGGAGTCTCCCTTCCCCCCCTTGTCTGCCGTCCATCTCCCTGGGAGAAGGTCACATGTGGATCCTTGTAATCAGTTCCCCCTTTCCAACCCACTCACCCTCCACTCTCCCAGCATCGCCCCTCACACCTTTGGTCCTGAAGGTATCGTCCACCCTGGGTTCCCTGTGCCTCCAGCCCCCATATGCACCAGTGTACAACCTCTGCCCTATCCAGTCCTGCAAGGTAGAATTCGGATCATGGTAGTTGGGGGGAGGAAGCATTCAGGATCTGGGGAAAAGCTGTGTTCTTCATCGGTACTACCTCGCACCCCCATTGACCCATCTCCTCTCCTGAACCCCTCTATGAGGGGATCTCCAGTGGCCTTGGGTCTCCACACTGCACCTCCCCCTTCATTCACTATGGTATATATATATATATATATATATTTTTTTTTTTTTGCATGATGCCTTATACCTGGTCCCTTTGGGACCTCGTGATCACACCAGCTGGTGTGCTTCTTCCATGTGGGCTTTATTGCTTCTGAGCTAGATGGCCGCTTGTTCACCTTCAAGCCTTTAAGACCCCAGACACTATCTCTTTTGATAGCCGGGCACCATCAGCTTTCTTCGCCACACTTGCTTATGCACCCGTTTGTCTTCGGCGATCGTATCATGGAGGTGTGCAGCCAATGATATGATTATTTTGTTCTTTGATGCCTGATAACTGATCCCTTCGGGACCACGCGATCACACAGGTTGGTGTGTTCTTCTATGTGGGCTTTGTTGCTTCTGAGCTAGATGGCCGCTTGTTTATCTTCAAGCCTTTAAGACCCCAGTCACTATCTCTTTTGATAGCCGGGCACCATCAGCTTTCTTCACCACATTTACTTGTACACCCACTTTGGCTTCAGTAGTTGTGTCGGGAGAGTGAGCATCTTTTAATAAAAGAAAGTATTCATGCATTGAGGGAGTGCTTGAGTAGAGGCCCAAGGTCCTTCCACCACCTTAATATTATACCTATAAATATAGACATATAGATCTTTTTCCCCATCCTCATATATATATTTGCATGTACATGTCTTTGTCTAGACCTCCATAAATGCCCCTTGACTCCCAGCTCCTTCCTCCATCTCCCTTGACTTTCCTCCTGCCCCACCACCATGCTCCGTCCCCACCTGGGCTACAGCTATACCTCTTCTCTATGCAACCTTACCCTTGATCGTTCCCCCTCAGGCCTGCCACTCCCCGCTCACTACCATTTTGGGTCCCATGTTTTTCCCTTGTCACTGTGTTCGTTAACACCACTTCCTTACCCCCTACCCTCCCCACCCCAAGTCCCCCCGGAACTGTCAGTCCCGTTGTTTTTCCTCCAGATAGTTCATCCAGCCTTTCCTATTCAGACAGACCTGTGGAGACACTAACATGCACAAAAACAAGACAGAGGAAAACAAAGCAACAGTATACAACCAGACAACAAAACAACAAAAACAAACCACTCACAAAGAACAAAACAAAACACTTCACAAAAGAAAAGCTTGTAGTTCGTTCAAGGATCGTTTGCTGGCCCTTAGGAACGTTTTCCAGTCCAGTCTGTTGGGGCACCACGCCCTGGCCCCAAAGTCCACTTTCAGCATTCCCTGGGGACCTTGCCACTCCATTCTCTTGCTGTTCCGCTGCACTCCCCCAGTGATTTGCCTCAGTGTGGTGGGATCAGGTCAGGTGCAATTCCCACACTGTGTCTCCGATGCTGTCCCCTGTATTGTCCTTAGTCATTGAGGGGCATCATTTCTCATAGTGGGGCCAGCCATGTTGTTCTCTCTGTGGACTGGCTGCTCTACTCAGGAACATCCTCCTCACGGCCTGGGGGGCCAGGCTGTGTTCCCCTGTCTCCTCCTGCCCATCTGCTCCCGTGTGCTCTGATCAGATATGTCCATCTCCCGGAGCTGCAGAATCAATGTCGTCCTTTGAAACAAATTCTTTTTGGGGGAGGGCCAGGAATCTACTTAATTTTTGGTGCTGGGGCCAGCCTCCCAGACCTCTCCACTGGTTCCCTACTCCACTCTGGGATATTGCATTCATACCTTGCGGCACTGGGTTGAAGTCTGGTCCCACTTTCCCTGTGGAGATATAAACAATACCCTCCCCTTGGATGGGTTAGTGTCCCATGCCCCCACTCCCCTTTTCTTCCTTATATTCATCCTTTTATTTTCCTTTCCCCACCTCCTCCACCTCCATTGCCCTTTCAATGTGCTGTCTATTCCTAAAATCTTTGTAGTGATCTTCTGGATTTCTATTTACTGTTTTCTTAATGGCTTTGAATTTTCATTTATTTTGTCAGTTTGTTCTTGTAGTGTTTTCCTGAATCTTTTGGTTTTGCCTGTCCATTTTCCATGATCTCGTCTGTAGTTTCCTGGTCCTTTTTCTCAATTAACTATAGGCACCAGAATTTTTTTTTTTTGATACTTTTTGATCGGATGTTTCCAGTTCCATTTCTTCCTCAGAAAAAAGATGCTCTGATCTGGATCTTGGTCATTCGTTTGACCCCTCTATCTTGTGAGCTTAGTCTGTCTGGTGTACCTGAGACACTGTGTTACTGTATTTGGTTTTGATTGGTGAGTGTATGTTGGGGCAGGTTCCCCAAGTTTTTTGTTGTTGGTTGTTATAGTTTGCTTTTCCTTATTTTGCTTTGACCTATCTGAGCAAGTGGGGTGGCTCTGCTCTCCGATGGCTGTGTTAGAGGACAAAAGTGGGTGCCTAGTCTTTATCTGATGCCCATGTAGAGCAGCTGAGAGCTGGCTGGGCTGATAGTGGCCACTGCCTGTTATTATGCGGCTGTGACTTGATAGTGGGTTAAAAAAATTAGAAAAAGACACAAAAATAAGTAAACAAAAGAAAAGAGCATAGAAACAATGATGATTAAATAAGTGAACAAAGAAAAAGGGAAAGTGGGGAAAAGAGAAGCAAAAGAAAAAATAAGATGAGGGGAATAAAAAGGAGAAAATGGGGCGTTGGCAGTGTACCCAAGTAGTGCCCCTCCTGGTGAAAGACGCAACAGGGCCAGGTCATCTACAGGCCCATGTGTGCTGTCAGCCTAGGAGGTCAAGGAGAGGGAAGCAGGGTGCTTGGTTCTTGTCAAAATTCCTGACAGCCTAGAAGGTGGCTGTGGGCAGGTTGTCTATGCTGGAGAGTTCCTGCCAGCTCAGATGGTGGCTGGGTTCTTGGCATCTGATCTTGGAGTGAGTCTCTGATAGCCCAAGAGGTAGCTGGAGGCAGCAAGTCTTTCTTATAGTAAGTGTCTGGCTGGCCCAATGAAACATGTCTCAAAACACGAGGGTGGCATGCACCTCACACCCACTCCACGAGGGCCCACATCTGATCTCAGGCAGAGCAAGGGCTGTACGGGAGAGGAGGTCACCAGTGACTGAATGGATGAGTGTGGGTGCTGGCCACCAAGAAGATATGGGTAGCAAGGGGGGAAAAAAATCACACCTTTCTGATCATCAGCCACTGATAATGGGTGCTTACTGTGTTTGAGTGAGTGGAACCAGTTATGAGGTTGCTGTGCCGATCATGACACATTTACCAAGTTCAAAATGACCGCCCTGTGTCTGGCCAGCTGCAAGTCACCATTTCATTTTCTCTCATTTTTAGTTTTTCAACTTCTTTTCCTAGTTGGCAGTTGATTCACTTCTCAATAGTCTTTCCAGGATTATCATCCTAATTGGCTTTATTGGATCTGCTGAGGGTTTTGGTAGCCGGTAAGCATAGTCCACCATCCTGCCAGGAGTCCAGATGGATTTTCTAATATTGAACTAACCTCGCATCCCTGGTATCAATCTTGATTTGGTCATCATTTTTGAAAAGTTGTCATTTGCGTGCAAGTTCACAGAGCAAAACGTGTGCATGTTTTGTTCCATGGCATTGATTGCAGCCTGCTCCGTGTGCCAGCACTCTTCCCGTTCTGCCTTCCTCCCTGTGCATTTCCCTCCTTCGGATTGTCCTCCTTTCCTGCCCCATCTGCCTTCTGAGCTTTGTTTCTGGCAGGTGCTTCTTTTCCGGCCTTCTGTGGTTGACTGAACAGAAGCATTTACTCTCCCTGGTCTTTCTATTCATGTTTGTAGGCCTGTCTGTTGTTTGGCTGAAAGTTGACCCCAGGGCTTCCAGGACTGAAGAGGGTCTAGGTGCCACAGTGGGAGGGTTCCACCAGGCTCTTACTGGTCTGCTGTGTTTTGGGAATTTCAATTTTGTTCTTTATTGTTTTCATTCTCTGTCCAGAACTTTCTATTGTGCTCCCGATCAAAGTCGCCGGTAGTGGTAGCTGGACACCATCTAGTTCTGGCCTGAGGGTAGTGGAGGCTGTGGTTCTCTTGGTCCCACTAGTCCTTTGGGCTAAATGTGTCGAGTGTTTGATTCTCTTTATTCTTCTTTGGTCTTGACAAGGAGAGACCAATAGTTGCATCATAGAGAGCTGCTGCCAGCTTTAGGATCTAGGACAATGTCTTTATGGACATGTTGTGCCAATTTACACAGATGTCCCCTGAGACAGTGGTCCTGAGTCCCCAAGTCCAATGACTCATTCCCTCAAAGTGTTTGGTTATGGCTAAGTTTTCAGAACTTTGTCACTTGTGTCCTCTACCATATCCCTGGCTATCTGCATGCAGCACAAACAAGTACCTGTGCATCAGTATCCTCCCCAGACCAGTGGCTGCTTGGGGCTCTACTCGACTCATCGTCACTCACTGTTTCAGCTTGCCTGTCCCCTTCATATCTACTCATATAGATACAGTCTTTTGGTGCCCTTACTGCAGCCTTCCATTGGCAGTAGTATCTACCTTTGTTGGCTTTTCTTCCTATGAGCCTCCAGTGATTGCCTCTGTCAGGGTTGTATATGTATCTCCTTTCCCTTCATCCAGGTTAATGTGTGTCTACTCTCAGAGGGCGTGACTTACCCTCCCTGCCCTTCCCACTCCCGGTTACTATCAAAGAATGTGTCTTTCCGTGTGTGCCTTTTCTTGACTTCGCTCAATAGTGGTTCATGCAGTGTTTGCCTTTTGTGGCTTATTTATTTCACTCAGCATAATGTCCCGGTTAAACCATACCATGAGATGTCCACAGATTCTTCCATATTTTTTAATGCTGGGGAGTATTCCACTATGTATGTTACTATAGTTTGTTTATCCATTCATCTGATGATGGGCACTTACCGTGTATACTTGTATATAAGCCGACCGGTATATCAGCTTATACCACAAAAACTGCATTAAAAATGTGCTGGAAAACTTGGCTTATATGCGAGTATATACAGTAGGTTGCTGTGTTTGTTCATAATGCTTCAGTGAACATGGGCTGGGTTCTCTAGAAAGCAAAACCAGATATACAAAGGGGTTCCCCATAAAGAAACAGAATTGTGCATGGCAGAGTTTCAGTAGTACACCTTTTTCTTGCTGGGCAAGCATCAAGCAGCTTACTCTGAGTTAGTGCACCCGTTTGGGTAGCTTGGGAAGGTTCTCTCTGGTCACAGTGAATATTTTCGCAAAAGCAGTTTCACTCAAACCATGTTTTTTGTGATGGCAGAAAACTGTTGTGATGTTGACACAGTTTACAAGGACTATGGGAAAAACTCAAGTGGTTTTCTCTTTTCAACAAAGGTGAAATGTCGATGTCGATTGGTGGTCGTTCTGGACGTCCATCAACTTCCCAAAGGGATGAAAATATTGATTCATAGTGCATATGGAGTTCTTTCCACCAGGTCAGACTGTTAATCAAGTGTTCTATTTAGAGGTTCGGAAAAGATTGTGTAACAGTGTGTGACAAAAAGGCCTGATTTGTGGCAGCTGAGGGACTGGCTTTGCCACCATGACAGTGCACCTGCTCATGCAGCCATCTCAGTGCACACGCTTTTGACAAAAAGCAGTATGCCTCCCTTGCCCACGTACCTTACTCACCTGACTTTGTTCAGTGTGACTTCTTTTTGTTTCCGGGAGACATGAGAGGACAGTGATTTTATGACCTAGAATTGATGAAGGGAAAAATGAGGGAGGTGCTCTCAGCCATCCAAAGAGATGAGTTTGAAAAGTGTTTCCAAGAATGGAGTCACTAAGTGTACTTTAGAGTACTTTGAAGTTGATAATGTTGTTTTGTAAAAAAATTTAAATACATAGCTTTGGGGTGGAGGATGGAGGTGGAGTGGTGCCGATTCTGGTTTGTTTGTTTGTTTTGGTACTCCCTCGTGTGTGTGTGTGTGTGTGTGTGTGTAAGTGTATAAAAACAAACTTGCTGACTCTTAGCGACCTCTGTGGGTTTCCAGGCCTGTAATTATGTATAGGAGTAGAAAGCCCAGTCTATCTCCCTCATTGCTGTCGGTGGTTTTGAACTGCTAACTATGCAGATTGCAGCCCAACATGTAACCACTACACCACCAGAGCTCCATATGTATGCTAATTTTTTAAAAATGACTCACGTACTTGTGAGTGCATTTGGATGTAAGTCTGGTCTGGTTTGCATTCATGAGCCAGATGTTAAGATCGAGACTGCTCCTGACTTCTGGAGCTGCAGGGGTTGACAAGCCACGGAAACCATAAACTCATGGATGCAGAGATGAATGATTACAGGATCAGCAGGTAAGTGTTGCCAGGCTAGACTGCAGGTGGCCACTGATGGTGCCCAATTTTGGCATGCAATATGGTGGACCATTCTTTAAAGTGCAAGGAACTGGAGGTTCACGAGCCAGAATCCAGACCCAACAAGAAACAAACCAGCTTCCCTGCAGCCTCCACTCATGTAGGAATTAAGCCACACCCCCAAGGGAACTTCCTGTCAGTGGCATCAGCTGTGACCTAAGTGAGGGGTGGCACTTCACTCTGGTCTTACAACTGCTGTTAGGTCCCATCATGGGGAGCTACTAGGCCAAACCACTGGGAAGCCTAGCTTCCAAACTGTTACGAACGCTAACTGTCACAGTGGGCATGTGTAATCATTTCTCTCTGACAGACACCTCATAGTGGGATTGCTGAATCACATGGCATTTCTGCTTTCAGCTTTGTCGGGAAGTACCATGCTTTTCCACGCTGGTCCCACCAGCAGGCTAAGAGAGTCCGTCTTCACACCCTCGCCAGTGTTGGTTGTTTTCTGGTTTTGTTTTGAATATCCTACTGAATTCTGTTGACTAGCATTGTGTTGAGAATGTGTGTACCTATATTCGTGAGGAATGTTGTTTTATGATTTTTGTTTTTAGTGGTGTCTGTGCGTTAGGATTAGTTTGGCTTCCTAGAATGAACTTGGAGTGTTCCTTCGTGTCGTGTGCTCTGGATTAGGTGGAGTGGATTAGTGTCGGCTCATCTCTGGATGTTGGGAGAATTACCCAGCAAAGCCGACTGCTGTGTGTCCCACATGTCTGTAAGCGGGCTCCTCTCTTCTCCGGGAGAGAGCCAGTCCGACGAACGCATTTCTGCGTGTGGCGTGTGATCAGTGCTCAGTGAAACGTCCTTGAACACATGAGGAGGCATGAACTTTACTCAGCCTCATGAGGTTTTATTGCCCTTTTAACTTCTTCACATTAAACAAGTCTTCCCAAATGGAATGTACAGTCATTTGGTGTTCCCGTGGCTCTCTTCATGAGCCGTCTGTGCTGATTGGCTTATAAAGTTACAGTCTTGGCAAGTTAGAAGATTAGAATGTGGCCCTGCCACCCAGATCAGCTGTGGCCCCACCCTGGGGAGAGCTCTCTGGTCCCCAAAGACCTGTATGGCCAGCTGGGTCTTAGAGAAGCCTCCCCTCCTCCCACTCCTGACCCTGTGCCTCCTCTGGTAAGGTGGTGAAACCATGGCAGCCAGATTCACTGCTGCGCCGCATCAGAGGCACTGAAAGCAGAGCAGCCTCTACAGAGAGCTGTGACTCAGACGGTGAAGCGTCCCAGAGGGCCGCTGACAGACACACTCGGGCCCAAGGGGAGCAGAGCAGCGACGGGGAAGCACTGGGGTAGACACCAGCCTTTTCCTTCCTGCTGTCGGAAGGTGGTCACATATGAGTGTTTGATTTTTGACTAGGCAGTCCTGTTCCTGTTGAATTCTTGTTTAATGAGAAGGTCTCTTTACCATAAAGTGTCTTAAGATAAACAATGCCAAGTAGGAATCTGGATCAAAGAATGAAACTGTGATTTTCAACCTGCATTACTGAGTTACACCCCTGCTGACGCACTGTGTCAACATCTCCCTCCCTCCCATCACACACAACACACGTTGACTGAGCCTGCAGGTGGGCGCCCCCCTGCATTGGTCCTTCTTTTTGTTAACGTCCTTTTTTCTTGTGGTGGTAAAATAGATGAGGGAACATTTGCAGTCTCAGTCTTTCTGTGTGTGATCAGTGACATCAGGTAGTCGTCGTGGTGTGCAACCTCCCTCACCATCGCAGGTCTCCATCCCGTTTAACAGAAGCTCAGTGTCCCCAAGCGATAAACCCGCCTCCCTCTTTCCCCCAGTCCTTCCATGCCCACTGAATGGCCTCTGTGCATGGGCGTGTTCTAGTCTTTCTTTTTTTTTTGATGGAAAGCAGGGTTGTATGGCATTTCTCCTCTTGTGTCCGAGGGTCAGCCAGGCTGTAGCACAGGTGGGAGCCTCATGTCTCTCTGGGCTGTGGGGACACTCTCCTTGGTGGCATGTCCATCTTTCTGGGGAAGCTGCGCCTGCCTTCTGCCGGTCGGGAACGGTGCTGCCCTGGGCTGTGGCCCCTCTGGGCCAGCACCGAGGAGTGAAAATGAGAGGGCAGTCTCTCCCACTAAATGTCTCTTGGTGTCTTCCTTAAAATAAGAGGTTTCCAATTATAAATGGACTTCTGAAATAAGCAAGACCAGTCAGCACTGTTCCCCCCCCATTATTTTTAGTGCCCGAAAAGGAGTTGTGTTCCGGATAAAGGGCGGCCGGTGTTCCTCTTCTTTCTCCTCTGCATCTGGAGACTCATCACATAGCCTGATGGCGTGTGCTGCAACACACTGCGTGTGAAGGGTGACATCCGCCCTTCTGAGCCATGTGCTTGCTTGTGAAATTTCACACACACCCCCTCCCGAAATAGCAAGGCCTCTGGAATGGCCCCCTCCTCCTCAGGCTAGGTGCTACAGCCCCCACCCCCACTTGGGGGTTCCAGGCCTAAAGGTAGCTTGTACCCATTTTCCAGGTAAGGAAGGGGAAGCCCCATTATTAGGAACAGTTCTTCAGGGGCACATCCTCTGTGGCTGCCGTTCCTCATGCCTAGAGGGTGGGTAGGTGGGGTGGGGGGTCAGGACTGCCCTTCCCCCTCATCAGTGTTCACAGCAGGACACCCTATAGGTCCTGGGGGTGTGCACCCACACGTGTCCCACTGCCCTGCAGTGTCTAGAGCATTGCTTTCAGACATAGACTTGGAACTCAGATTTAACCTGAGGGGACCCTGTCTGGAGCCTCTCCTGCAGGCCATGGAGGAGAGCAGACAAGCCGGGGGCCCAGATAGTCACTAGCCTCCCTGTCCTGTCACTCTTACTGATGGCCACTTGGAAACAGTGTGTGTGGAGCTGCTGGCAAACGGGCATGCTTCTTGGGGTGCAGACAGGAGGTGGTCCAGTCCTGACCTCACGGTGACCCCTGAACTGACTGGACAAGAGCCGCTGGAGCCTTAGCCTGGGCCCCTCATGTCCCTCTGCATCATCTCAGGGCGATGGAGTAAGCCCGGGGATTTTGTAAACTGAGGCAGGCCTGGTGGGCACCACCAGTAGGAGGACTGAATGGGTGGAGATGCATCTAAGCTGGACAAGCTGGCTGCATGCAGTCCCCAGACCTTCTGGGCACCGAGACTGGACCCATCTCCACTCGTCTGCCAGCCCTCAGACAGGAAGAGGAGGCTCTGGGCTCCAACCAGCAAGTATGCACCCACCCCGGCACCATTGTTGGCTGCGTCCATGTGGGGTCAGGGCTGGGCACAGGCTCCCACATCTACCAGCCCTGCTGTTCACATGGGCGCTCCCTTATAGAGGCGACTCAAGTCGAAATGTGCCCAGCAAAGGTGAGGGGTGTGGCAGCAGAGGTGGGCTGGGCTGGGAAGAGGCCAGGGTGCCAGGCAGGGCTCTGTTAGGGTACAGGGCTCCAAGGCCTCTCCTTTCTGCAAGTTACTTTTTAAAATGTGCAAACACAGACCTGTGGTGGGTTATGCAGTGGGCTACTACCCTTGTAGCCGTTGAAAAGACAGGCTTTTTACTCCCGCAATGAGTCAGACTCGGAAACACACAGGGGCCGCTGGGAGTCGGCATCAGCCCGATGGCGTGAGACTCCCTTCCCTTTATACCTTGTATTCCAGGTGTCAGTTTACTACAGTCATGCCATCTTTAAAGGGACTCCTCAAATTAATTCTGCAGATGCCGCTGAGTGCTGGCCGGGTCTGCTGGAAGTTGGGGTGCTGGTCTCCCTGGGGCCAGGCCCTGTGTGTTGCTGTTGCTGCCATCGGGCCCCTTGTTCCTAGGACCCTGTGTCACTGTTGCTTTGTATTCCTTGGGTGAGAGGGAAGGGATTTTAGAGTTCCTGTCATTTCCAGTGACTCTTCCTAAAATCTGTCCATCTGGCAGCCCACCTCAGCTGGACAGAGGGCCAGGGAAACTCCTGTGCTGCAGGGCCGGGCTGTGGTGCCCCAGAAGTACGCCTGGCTGCACCATCTGTTTCAGCCGGAGTGCGAGTTTGAGGCGTCGGAATCACCTGCATGCCATGGTGTGAGGCAGCCCCCGCCGCTGCCCCAACTGGGAGTTCCAGAGCCATGCTGCCCTACCTTGCCCATGGCGTTCCCACCCCACTCCTTGTAGTCTGAGTCTAGTTGATCACTTGCTTCTTTCTGAGACTTTGTTGCTTGCTTCTCATGCCACGCAGACACTTGAGCCTTTGCCTGTGAGTCCAACATGTATGTGCTCCCTGCAGTGGGTGTAAACTGAGCATGAGGTGGCTCTGTGTCCATGAGCCGCAGGAGAGCCACCCCATCGTGGGTTACAATCAAACCATGTAACCTAGCAGGTTTTTATTGGCTTGTTTTTGATATTCAGAAGTAGATTACCAGAGCGTCTTCCAAGCCTTTGTTAGTGGGGGCACCTGTGCTCAAACCTGATCAGCACCACAGCTTCCAGCCTGCAGTGACCGCATGTGGCGTTGTGGCTGGGGCCCTGAGCCCGGTCTCCCCAGTGGCCCCGGCTCTGAAGGACCAGGACCAGACTCTGCAGACATTGCCCTGCTGTCTTCTGGGCACCCACTCCAGGCGTGTGCACAGCAAGCAAGGCCTGCTCCAGAGCAAGTGCCAGGGCCCAGGCAGTGCAGCACTCAGAGTTTGCATCTTATGCCGATAGTGCAGCAGGCATGTGGGAAGCCCACTGTCCGAGCTCCAGGACCCCTGAGGCTGGTGGTTTGACACTGGGTGGCACCTGGCACGCTTGCAGACTAAGTGGGACTGCGGAGTAACCACGTGCGATGAGAGTGTGCCAATGGGAGCTGGCTTAAGTTAAATGAAGTAGCTGACCGCCTGGAGACGTCTTTGATGCGGTCCGTCACTTCCATGGGGTAGACATGAAAGTGAATTATTGAGCTCTCTCTGGACGGGCTCTAGAAGCCAGCTAGCTGCTTGTCAGTGGCCTCCGGGGACCCTGGAAGAGCCCCTGGTGGTACCAGTGTCAATGTGCAGCTGCTAGAGAGGAGGCTGGAGGTTGAGTCCACCTGGGCCCTCCGGAGAAAGGCCTGGCGATGTGCTGCTCACAGAGCAGCCATCAAGCTGACAGCAGCAGCTTCGAAGATGGGGCAGTGGTTTGTGTTCTTGAGGGAGAGTCTACTTAGAAGTCGGGGAGGACCGCTGCACAGCTTGGAGAGGGAGGGTCACGGCATCAGTGTTGGCAAGCTGTTCATGCAGAAACTGGTCTCTGTTTGGCTCTGCATGTTCCCAGCAACAACATGAATGGAATTTAGGTCAAGAAAAGAAAATCCTGCAGAGCCTAGGTCTACCCTGGGGCCACCATGTGGTAGGGAGGGCTCGATGGCACTGGTTACCTGGGGTAGACAGGTCTGGACTCTTCTCTCATCGCCACCTGTGTTATTGTCACTTGGGACTCAGTTCCATTCACTGAGCTAGCTAAGCAACCCTGACTTGGCCCAACCATGCTTGGGCGTTACTGGCGTTTAGGTGAAAGGTTATGTTGGTGGCAGGAGATTAACATACACTTGTAAGACATATTATAGTGATTGTGCTTAGCTTTCCCCCACTGGTGACCTTTTGCGCAGTTACAGTTTCATATCATAATCAGAGTATCAACATTGATCAAAGCCACCCATGTCAGTCAGATTTCTCCAGTATGGAGCTGTGTGTGTGGCTAGCTAACGTCCAGGACCCTTAGAGCCTTTCAGCCCCTCACGTTCCCCTTTTAGGGTCACAGTCTTCTTCCCAACTCCGGCACCCACCATCCTGTCTTCCCTTTCTGAAATGGTGCATCCTCCTGAAAATGGTGTACACACGGAACTGTGCCGATACGTGCCCTCTGGGAACCTGGCATTTCACTCGGCACAATACTTGAGACTTGCAAATCCCTGTATATCACCATTGTCTGTTCCTTTTTGTTTGGGAGCCTCGGGATCTCGGTGTCCACCGTGAGTGTAACCATCTGGTGAGGGACTTGGAGCTGCTCGCAGTGCCTGGCTGTCACACACAGCAGCTGTGAGCATTTCTGTCTTCTCAGGGGAACCACCCGCGAGTAGAATGGTTGGGTCCTGTCCAATGGACATGCCTGACGTTTTCCCAGAGTTTCTGGATGAATGTCTCCTCTTCCCTGTTGAATGCTCATGGCACACCTGCCTTTGTTCTCCATGCCTCTGCAGCAGAAAGCCCACAAGGGGGTGTTGTCCACAAACCTGTGTGTCCCTCGAAGTTGAGGAGGCTGCAAGTCTAAACCAAGGGCACCGGGTCTGGAGGAACATTCTTCTGTCTTTCCGCACCCGGGCCCAGTGTCCCTTGGAGATCTCTGTATGTCTTGTGGCACCAGTTGTCCCCTGGATCTGGGAGGTTCTCAGAACAGGGACCTCGGGTCCAAAGAACACACTCTGCTTCTGCTCTTTGGTGATGGTACAGAGGTCCCTCTCTCTGCTTGCTTCTTTCTTTCAAGATGAAGTTGATATAGTCCACCCCTTAGGGAAATGCCCTCACATCTGACCAAGGCTGTGACCTGATTAAAGATGGTACATCCCACCCTAGTGCTCTTATAACTCACTAGCTGGTTACATGGTGAGAGACACCAAACCACCAGGAATCATGGCCCAGCCAAGCTGACGTGTGTGTGTGTGTGTGTGTGTGTGTGTGTGTTTGTTATCAGTCATGATAATGCCAGTCTCAGAAACCAGGTGACACAGATGTGGAGGTTTGTTCCCGACTCTCAACAATATCTGTGAATCTATGACTGGTTTCTGCCAATCCCCAGCGGTCTGGTTGCTAGGCTTCCCTCCTAGAAAGATCACAGGAAAGAGCGAGACAGCCAGGGTGCAGCACAGCACCGAGGGGACACACAGCATCCTCTGCAGCACAGCACCGAGGGGACACACAGCATCCTCTGCAGCACAGCACCGAGGGAACACACAGCATCCTCTGCAGCACAGCACCGAGGGAACACACAGCATCCTCTGCAGCACAGCACCGAGGGAACACACAGCATCCTCTGCAGCACAGCACCGAGGGGACACACAGCATCCTCTGCAGCACAGCACCGAGGGGACACACAGCATCCTCTGCAGCACAGCACCGAGGGAACACACAGCATCCTCTGCAGCACAGCACCGAGGGGACACACAGCATCCTCTGCAGCACAGCACCGAGGGAACACACAGCATCCTCTGCAGCACAGCACCGAGGGGACACACAGCATCCTCTGCAGCATAGCACCGAGGGAACACACAGCATCCTCTGCAGCACAGCACCGAGGGGACACACAGCATCCTCTGCAGCATAGCACCGAGGGAACACACAGCATCCTCTGCAGCACAGCACCGAGGGGACACACAGCATCCTCTAGTTCTTGAACGCTTCCTACCCAGTTCTACCTTACAAATTGGCTAGACAAGAGCATGTACACTGGTACAGATAAGAGCTCAAGACATACAGAAACCAGGACAGATAAATCCCTCAGGAACAGCAATGGGAGTAGCAATACCATGAGACCATGAGGGTAGGGTGAAGGTGGGGGGGAAAGGGGGAGAAATGGGGAACTGACTACAATGACTGACATATAATCCCCCCCTTTCCCACGGGGATGAACAACAGTAATGTGGGTGAAGGGAGACAGTGTAAGATATGAAAATAATAATTATTTATAATTTATCAGGGGCCCGGGGTAGGGGGAAGAAGAGGAGCTGATACCAAGGGTTCAAATAGAAAATATTTTGAAAATGATGGCAACATGTACAAATGTGCTTGAAACAATTGAAGTGTGGATTGTTTTAAGAACTGTAAGAGCCCCCAATAAAGTGATTTATTAAAATGAAATAAGTAGAGGTAGCAGGGAGTGGGGAGGGAAGGGGAAACAAGCAGCTGATATTAAGGGCTCAAGTAGAAGGCAAATGTGTTGAGAATGATGACGGCAACAAATGTACATATGCGCTTGATACAGTGGATGGATGTATGGCTAGTAATAAGAGTTGTATGAGCCCCCAATAAAATGATTTAAAAAAAAAGTAAAACTGAGACCATTATCCTCCAGTTTGGGTCTAAAACACCGCACTCCTTCTTGGTTGCAGTCCTTTGGGCCTTCTCCGCTTAGCTGGCTTGGTCTGGTTTGCCATCCTCCCTGCCATTGTGTCCCTCTTCTGCTGGCTGGCGGTCCAGTGGTGCAGGCCCCCTACCTCATGAACCCTTCATCATTCATAAATTATTATTTTGTCATATGTTACACTGTCCGATGTCTCTCACCCCCCTGCCTTCTTCTCTGCTGTCCCTCCCCCAGGGAGGAGGCTATATGTAGATTCTTGTCATCAGTTCCCCCTTTCTACCCCACATTCCCTCCACCCTCCAGGCAGTGCCACTCTCACCACTAGTCCTGAAGGAGTCATCTGTCCTGGATTCCCTGTGTTTCCAGTTGCTGTCTGTGCCTATGTACATCCTCTAGTCTAGTCAGATTTGTAAGGTAGAATTGGGATCATGATAGAGCGGGGGACGAAGTATTTAAGAACTAGAGGAAAGTTATATGTTTCATCATTGCCACCCTGCCTGGTTCATCTCCTCCCCACAACCCTTCAGTAAGGGGTGTCCGGTTGGCTACCATTGGGTTTTGAGTTTCCACTCTGCACTCACCCACATTTTCAATGATAGGATTTTTTGTTCCTTGATGCTTGATACCTGATCCCTTCGACAGCTTGTGGTCACAGAGGCTGGTTGTTTCTTCCATGTGGGCTTTGTTGCTTCTGAGCTAGATGGCCACTTGTTTATCTTTGAGCCTTTAAGACCCCAAACACTATATCTTTTGATAGCTGGGCACCATCAGCTGTCTTCACCACATTTGCTTATGCACACGTTTGTCTTCATTGATCGTATCAGGGCAGTGGGCACCCATTGATATGATTTTTAGTTCTTTGATGTCTGATAACTGGTCCCTGTGGGATTTGATACTTCTCAGCTAGATGGCCTCTTGTTTATCTTCAAGCCTTTAAGACCCCAGACGCTATATCTTTTGATAGCCGAGCACCATCAGCTTTCTTCACCACATTTGCTTATGCACACATTTTTCTTAAGCAATCGTGTCGGGAAGGTGTGCATCCTAGAATGCCAATTTAATAGGACAAAGTGTTCTTGCATTGAGTAAATGCTTGGTTGGAGGCCCAATGTCCATCTGCTGCCTTAGTACTAAACCTATAAATATATGCACATAGATCTGTTTCCCTACACTCATATAAATATATTTACATATGTACATTCCAGTCTTCGGACCTATATAAATACCCTTTGTCACCTAGTTCTTTCCTCTATTTCCTTTTACTTTCCTCTTGTCCCACTATCATGCTCAGCCTTCATTTGGGTTTCAGTAATTTCTCTAGGTTACCTTGCCCTTGCTGAATCCCTACCAGGCCTCTCACACCCTCCTTGCTACTGATTTTGGATCACTTATTGCTCCCCTGACCCTGGGTTGGTCAGCACCACCTCTTTTCCCCCTCCTCCCCCTCTCCCATGTCCCCCCAGAACCATTGGTCCCGTTGTTTTCTCCTCCAGACTATTCATCTAGTCCATCTTATCTAGATAGATCTATAGACACTATAATATGCACCAAAAATCAAGTCATTGCAACAAGATAGGCAATGAGTTAGAACACAGCTATGACAATAAAAAGGGAAACCAATTACCCATAGAAGAATAAATTAAAAGAAAAAAATTTTTTAAAGAAAGAAAAACCTGTAAATAGATCAAGGTCTGATTTTTTATCTCTAGGCGTGTCCTTCAGTCAGGTCCAATGGGGTACCATGCTTTGACCCCAGAGTCTGTCCTTTGTACTCCCTCGGGGTCTCCCTTCTGTGCTCCAACGGTTGCTGTGTCGCACGCTTTTAGTGGTTTGCCTCAGTATCACAGGGTCAGTCTGGGCCAGTCCAGGCCCTGAGTCTCCAGTGTTGTCCCCCTTAGGGCCCTGGGCCATCAAAGGATGGTGTGTCTCCTAGTGGGATCAGCCATATTGCTCACTCTGGGCTGAGTGGTTCTTGAGACAGGGGCGGTGTGACCATTGGCTGGGTCTCTACCGCTGTGCCTTGAACTCTGCTGTGCTTGCATCGCATGGGATATTGGTGTTTTGTGCCCCATTTGCCTTCATCTCAAAGTATGTCACTATTTTTCATATTTCTTTTTTACCCATTGGTTGGTTAAGAGTATGTTGTTTAACCGTGAATTGTGTTTTCCTCCTTTATTGAATCCAATTCACTAGATAGTGTTCAAAGATGATATTAGTATGATTTCAGTCTATAAAGTTTATTGGGACTTGTTTTGTGACCTAATATCATTGGTATATCTTTTTTTTTCTTTTTAATCATTTTATTAGGGACTCATACAACTCATCACAATCCATACATACATTAATTGTGTAAAGCACGTTTGTACATTCATTGCCCTCATTGTTCTCAAAACATTTGCTCTCCACTTAAGCCCCTGGCATCAGCTCATTTTCCCCCTTCCTCCCCCCTCCCTCATGAACCCTTGATAATTTATAAATTATTATTTTGTCATATCTTGCCCTGTCCGACGTCTCCCTTCACCCACTTTTCTGTTGTCCGTCCCCCAGGGAGGAAGTCACATGTAGATCCTTGTAATAGGTTCCCCCTTTCCAACCCACCCTCCCTCTACCCTCCCAGTATCGCCACTTACACCACTGGTCCTGAAGGGATCATCCACCCTGGATTCCCTGTTTCCAGTTCCTATCTGTACCAGTGTACATCCTCTGGTCTAGCCAGACTTGCAAGGTAGAATTGGGGCCATGATGGGGGGTGGAGGTGGAGGAAGCATTCAGGAACCAGAGGAAAGTTGTATTTTTCATCAGTGTATATCTTCTTCGTGAATTCTTTTTATCATTTTGTAATGCCTTTCTTCTAGCTTCACAAAGGGAAGGAAAGCCGCCAGCATCAGCCACAGCTGCCCAGGCTGATTCCTGTGAGGACGAGGTCTGACATGCCTCCAGCCATCTTACTGATTCCTCCCACCACACTCCACTGCCCAGCTGGGTTTGATTATTCATTGAGGTGGCAATACAGAACTCACAGATCTTATCATTGTGAGTTAAAAAGAAAAAAAGAAGCCAACAGTTTGTCGCCCTTGGAAAAGTCTGTTTTTCTTTACCTAAAAATAACCTAAATGCTTGCTTAAAAAAAAGTCAACAGGCTACAAGTTGGCCTCAGCAATATTCAGGATACAGGGTTTTTGGTGGTCAGGACAGCCTCTTCTCAGCTGTGCCTGCAGGCATGCTCCTTTTGGGGACTTGACTACCCAGCCACATGGCTTCTTTGCCTTTGCCCTGCTTGGCAATGTTACACAGCTGTTTGGGACTGCTAATAAGTGCCCAAAGGGCATCTGCCCCACCATGAGACTGAGCTGAAGGTGCTTAACTCTAGACCATAGGTTAGTAAACTTAGCTCCCCAGTTCAGTCCTAGAGGCACCTGCTCTGTAAGCAAGCCCCTTGCCCAAAGGCACTCAGCTTTACTCATTCCGTGAGCTCGGAAGCTCATGCCTCTAGCTCTTGGATCTGGTTCAGCTGCTGCTGCCCCATCCCCTTCCTTGGCCCCTTCAGACCTAGAGGAAGTACAGCCAGGATGCTCCTTAGGAGAGAGGAGAGAGAGACTGTCTGACATGCTCTGGACATTTTATAAGGGGGGACCAGTCCCTAGAGAAGGACATCACACTTGGAAAAGTTGAAGGTCAGAAAGAGAGGCAGACCCTCAGTGAGACAGACTGACACCGTGGCTGCAAAGCGGGCTCTAACACAGAAAATGGAACGAGCTGGGAAGTGGTTTGCTTTGCTGGAGATAAGGTTCCTGTGAGCCAAACTGACTAGCTAGCACCTAACAACAAGGTCTTCCCTTATCAGTGCAAACTTACTGCCATTGTGTCAATTCCAGCTCACAGTGACCCTCTAGGGCAGTGGTTCTCAGCCTTCCTAATGCCACAATCCTTTCATACAGTTCCTCATGTGCTGGTGCCCCCCCTCCCAACCTTAACATGATTTTCATTGCTACTTCTTAACTGTCATTTTGCTACTGTTATGAATCAGGCAGCTCCTGTGAAAGGGTCCATCGAGCCCCAAAGGGGGTCACAGCCCCCAGATTGAGAACCGCTGCTTTAGGGCAAGGTAGAACTGGCCCTTGGGTTTCCCAGGCTGCACCTCTGTAGGAGAGCAGAAAGCTGTTTCCCCAGAGTGCCTGGTGGGCTGGGACTGCTGACTTGATGTGCTTGTGAGCACTGCACCCAGGGCTCCCTCCTCCCCTCTCAGTCCTTACGCTCAATGTGAACAGACGACCCACTACATTTACAAAGAAGAGATGGGTGAGGTGGTTAAATTGTGTGTGTGAGAGTGTGTGTAAGGATATGCTGCTCTTAATTGAGTCACTTTCAATTCAAAGATGTAATTCAAGGTGAAAGGTTGGGAAACGACAGTGCATGCAAACAATCGGGGGAAATGTCAGATGAAGAAGGCACTGAGGTGGAATATTTAATATGGATCTTTGGGTCCAAGTCTTTGTAACTACCATCAAACATCTTTTTCCTGCTGGGTCTGAGTAAGAGACGGTAGGGGAAGATGCTGATAGATTATGTGATTCTATCCAATATAGAATTGTGGTTGGTCATTAACAGGGTTAGTTGTGAAAACTTGGAACTCTTAACATGGGGTTCGCTGTGCAGGGAACTCCAGTCCAGAAGATGCACTGCACTCCTGGCTCTCACCGGCCAGGAGATCCTTCCTCATGCCTCTCAGAGGGCTCATTCGATGCCCCACAGGATGGCACGCCAGAAAAGCCCGTCGGCAGCCACTCTCGGGTGGAGCCCCTCAGTATCTCCCAACCTTCGAACCAGACCTGGGCAGGAAAGGGTCACACGACGGTAGGAGTTAGAACCTTTGGCTGGAGGAACCACAATCAGTAACTCACTGCCTCTGATTGTGACTTCAATTCAAATTGAAACCTTTTTGAGGATTTCTTATTTATGTCTTTGCTCCTGCAGTATGCTATCTATTCTATTTTCTGTATGTCCTACATCTGTTTTGTCCCTCAGCTCTTCCGCTACTGCCTCCTTTTTTGTGTCACCCTCTGGTGCACAGTGCGCTCTGCCTTGGGCTGCTAGCGCCAAGGTTGCTCTGTGGGAGAAGGACGAAGCTGTCGGCTCCCACGCAGCCCTGGCTGGCAGTCACTCTGCATCAGCGATGGCTTGATGGCAGTGAATTTGCACTCTGATCCCCCTATTTACTTTGCTGCATTTTGAAGTTATCTTCTTAGTTGTTGCCCTGGAGATGTCCAGTCCATATTTTAATTTACAATATTCTCATTTGAATGAATATTAATAGTTTCAATACCACATTTGTCTTGTTAATTAGTCATACTGGGATGGTAGTGTTTTGTTTGTTTTTTTTACTTTTCTTAGTAAATTTACTCCTGGGCTATAAGTTTCTGCCTCTTCAGTTTCTTCTGGGCCATCTTTTCCTCCTGTGCAGCCTCCTCCACTGGTTTGGGAACAATTGGTTCCTTTTCAGTGAAGCTCACCTCAGCGGGGCAGGGGAGCTTGGGTGGTGCATTTGGGGCTGTGTTCACCTGCATGGATGTGCCCAAGGACCAGAGAACTCACACCTGCACCCTAAGTTTGGCATTGCTCTCGGCAGTTTCAAGCATGCTCAGCAAGGATTCAGCCCTCTTTTTGACTGCTGACCCCGTGTCCAACCCCACTGCTTGACCAAGGTGCACCTACCCACTCAACCACAGAAAGTCACGGTGGAAGGGCACACAGTGCCTGCAGAGACAGCTTTCAGATACTTGGTGCCCTTTTTATGTGCAGACCCTGGATGGCCTGGGCATTTTCACGGGTGATCTTAAAATGGACCTAATGATTTTAATTTCGTGATGTGCGTGAGTCCATGGGTTTTTTTTTTTTCTGGGTCAAGTGAGTAGCAAACCATTTTGGCAGAAACCTTCAGCGGCTATGGGAAGGTGACTGGATAGTGATCTGTCACACACAGCACGCCTGCTCTTTCAGCTGCCGAGTTTGATATTTCACTGCAGTGGCCACACAGAACTCACACTCTTCATCATGAAAGGGTTTACGGATGCTCTCCAGTGTTAGGAAGCCGGGAGAATGCTCAGGTTACAGTTGTTCAGCCGGACAGGTTACTAAGTTCTTGCTGGGCTGCTAGCAATTGCCCAGGGCACGCCACTCTTCTGTAAGCCTCAGCCCAAGGGCACTCTGCGCCATCTCCGTGAGTTAGTGAACCCAGTTCCTCCAATTAAGTGCCCAGAGGCACCCACTCAAGTAGGCAAGTAAGCCTCAGCCTGAAAGCACTTGACTCCATCTCCTCTAATCAGGTGCCTGTAGGTACCCCTCTCCACCTGCCAGTCCCCTGCCCAGAAGCACTCAGCTCTACCTGTTCTGTGAACAAGCAAGTCCACCACCTTATCGCATGCTTTGGTACCTGGTTGTTGCTGCTGCTCTTCCCCTGCCACCCCTCTGATGTCACAGCTGTCTTCTGGTTCATGAAAGCTCACTGCACGGGGATTTCAGGCTCCACTCGTGTGTCTTGCTGGTGGTGAGGTCCCCAATCCGGCTTCTGAGAGGGCTCATTTGATAGTGCAGCACTCCGTGCAACCTGTTAACAAGTGCTCACGGCTGAATCTTTTCCGCATCTTCCCCCATCAGGAAAAGATCACTTGGTGGGCGTTCCAGAGACTGGCTGGAAGAGCCATGTCAATCATCCGTGGCTGTGATGCTAGAAGCTATGCCACTGAGGTTCCAGACACAGCAGGGGCGCCCTCCTTAGTCCCTCCAGACTGACAGAGTAGGAAGAAGGGAGAAGGTACCTCTGAGGGATTCCAAACAAAACCACTTAACTGCCCTATTGTCCTTTCTGACGCATAATCATCTGGTGTAGGGTGTCTGAGAGGAAATCTTTACGGAAGCAGACTGAGCCTCACCATTCTCCCAAGGGGCGGCCAGTGGGTTTGAACCGCTTGCTTTTCCGTTAGTAGAACACTGTCTGGTGCTGTTCCACAAGATGATCTCCTCAGAAACAGCACTCAGAAACAGCGCTGAGAAGAGGTGCTTCCTGTCATGGACGGAGCAGAGCTTTCAGGGTCTTCATTGCTCGTGGGCACACGCAAAGGGGAAGAAACAGCTGTGGTAGTATCCGAAATCTGCTATGACATGATTGTTTTACACAGGTTAAGGCAGAGAGGTAAAAAGAGAAGTTCTAAACAAAAGGTACATGGATACTGACTGCTACATTGACTCACTTTTATATTTCCTTGTTTTGTTTCATGAATTTGCGTTCGTGTCCTCTTGCTGCAGCGTGAAGGACTAGCTTTTCTGTAGCTCAGGCCCCTCGTGGTGGGCTCTGGGTTTTGCTGGGGATGTCTGCATGTCGCTTTCCCTTGGAGGGACTGTGTGGTTGGGCATGCAGTTCTTGGTTCACGTTTTCTTTCGGTCCATTTCATAAGTGTCCTTTATCCAACCAAGGGAGTTCCCTTCATTCCTAATTTGCTGGGCTTAAAAAAAAAAAAGTTGAATTTTGTCAGTTGTATCCATTGAAACGATCATTTGGTCCATCTTTATTCTGCGAATGTAGTGGAATATATTGATTTATGTAGAAATATTAAAATAACCCATTCCTGGTATAACTTCTAATTGATCGTAGCATTTATAACTTTTTGTTTATTCCGGATCTGATTTGCTAATAGTTTACTGGAGACTTTGCGTCTCTGTTCATGAGGGTTTGGGGCTGTTGTCATATTTTGATGTCAGCATTACATTGGCCTCAAAAATGAGTTGATAAGACTTCTCTCCTGTTTTGAAAGTTTTTGCTTAAAATTGATGTCATTTCTTCCTGTAATGTGTCCTAGAAAAACCATCTGACCTTGGAATTTTCTTTGTGACAAGAGGTTTTTTGTTTGCTTTTTGTTCAATTATAAATTCCATTTTCTTAACAGAAATATTCAAATTTTCTCTTCTTCTGGTGTCAATTTTGGTAAGTTTTATTTTTTGAGGTGGTTATCGAATTGATCCAACTTTTCCAGTATTTTGATGGGATTGTTGATAATGTTGTCTTCGTATTTGTTTCATGCCTGTAGGAGGGGTCTTCTCATTGCTGGAGTGGGTGACTTGAACTTTTTGTGTTTCTTTTCCACTCTGACTTGTTTATCACAATTTTTAAATCAATTTTTGGCTTTATTCAATTTCTCTATTCATCTGTTTTCTAGTTAACTGATTTCTGCTCTTTGTTAATTTACTCCATGTAAATGTGTGCACACGTACGCACGCACGCACGTGCATGGTTGACATGACTTGGAATAGACTCTGTGGCAGTGAGTTGTATGGACATTGTGTTTGCTTTTCTACCTCCTTCATGTGAACTTGAGGTCTGAATGTTAGACCTCTCATCTGTTATAAGCATTGGTTTTGGCCACATTCCACAAATTTTAATGTGTTATATTATAATTCAATTCAAAATATTTTTCAATCCCCTATCTGAGTTCTTCTTTGGTCTTCATGTTCTTTCGAAGTATTCAATTTATTATCTAATACTTGAAGTTTTTCTACATGTCTCTTAAATTTCTATTTTAATTCTGTTAAGGTCAGAGAACATGTTGTATATGATCTCAACCCCTTTAAGTTATGAAGACAAGACCTAACTCGTTGACATGTCTTGGTAAATGTACAATATGCACTTGAAAGGAAATGTACATTTTGCAGTTGGTTAACATTCTGAAAATATCAATTAGGCCATGGTGGTTGATAGCACTGCTCAACTCATCAATGTTTTGATGGAATATTTCAGATTTTTACTATTTTGTCAGTCTCAAAGAGGAGTTGTCTTAGGCTGGGTTCTCAAGAGAAGTAAAACCAGTGACATACATGCATATACATATACATACATACATATATATATTCAAGAAAGTGGTCACGTAGTTGTAGAAGCGGGTAAGTCGAAGTTTGGGCACATTTCCCAAGCCCCTGGGTCAGATGTTAGTCCGGAGGCTTCTGGCTCCCTCCCACAGGTGCAGGAGATCATGAACGCCAGATCGGCAGGAAGATGATAGCTGTGGCTGCAGAGACAAATGAACCCAAAGTCAGCAGGTCAGATGGCAGGCTTCTTGATGACTCCCAGGACTGGCAGGCAATATGGCAGGCCACTGGCCCATGCCAAAACCAAACCAAAATAATAATAATAAGTCATTAAGCCAGATGCAGGATCCAGATCTAGCAAAAAGCAAGCAAGCTTGTCCAATCATACTGAAAGCAGATCACACCCCTGAAAAAAACTACCTTTCAACTGACCCGTGTGAGGATCCAACCCTCATCTTCTTACAACTGATGGGGTTGCTGCATGTTAGTTGTCAAGCCACTGACAATCCTGGCCCAGCCTAGTTGACACAAGCCTAACTATATGCTAAGTCTTTCTCTGTCTTTGGACAGAGTTCTGTCCATTTTTGCTTCCTGTGTTTGGAAGTCATGTCTTCAGAGTGTGCTCCTTGTAGGCACTAGCTTACCTGCTTCTCGCCATCTTTTCACTAGAGCCTTTATCCACTAACACTGAGTTACTAATGTGATTATATTTAGACCTAGGCCATGGCTGCTCTGTGGATCACACTGGGGCTTTTGTCACTCACAGCCACCGAGTGGCAGTGGTAGAGCACTCTGGGGCCATGCAGAGACCTTGCCCCAGGAGGGCGCTTGTCTCCCCGCCCCCCACACACTGAGGTGCCTGAAAGCCCACCAGCTCCGCACTCCCTCTGCGTTTTGGTCTATACTGTTTGATGTCCACACTTTTGCCTTGTAGACTAGCCTACCATGGCTGACCAGAGGCAGCGTGCTCTCTCCACCTCTGGGGAGTCGCTGTACCACGTGCTGGGGCTGGACAAGAACGCGACCTCAGACGACATTAAGAAGTCCTATCGGTGAGTGAGTGGTGGACTGAACACAGGGCTGCTAGTTGCATGATTGGCAGTTCCCCCCAGCCTGCTCTGCAGGGGAAAGATGAGACCATCTCCTTCTGCTCCTGTGTAGACTGCCCATCGCCATTGGTAGTGTCTTTTGGATAGCTGCAAATGGTTACATTTTAGTCTTTGTGTGACAATAGCTGTCCCAGCACCCTCCCTGGAGAAGCATTCTATAAAGAAGTGGTCTGCAATGGTGGGCCCTGAAAGCAGCACCCAGGACAGACTGGAGGCTCCGCTTCGTCAGGACAGGATGTGCAGGAGGTTGACAACTGACCATTGGTTTCTCGTGGTCATTTAGTCCAGGGTCTTCTATCCCCTGGTGCACCCTGGGAAGTTCACTGAGCAAACTTGAGTGTCATCCTCACCACTGTGTAGGGACTCAGATGCACGTAGGGGTCATAGTTGGTAGGCCTTGGTCTACAGGAAATTCCCAGGCAGCTCCTGGGGCAGCCAGGACTCCCAGAGCACAAGACCACGGGCTGTTAGGGGGCATGGCTTCTTCTGGCTCAGCTTTCTGCACAAAGTCTGGGAGCAGTCCGAGACCGGCAGCCAGTCACAGGTTAAGCCTGACCTACTGTGGGCAAAAACACCAGCCCAGGTTTCAAACGGGGAGCTGGTTTTGGTTTTCAGGAAACTCGCCTTGAAGTATCACCCCGACAAGAACCCTGACAACCCAGAGGCTGCAGACAAGTTCAAGGAGATCAACAACGCGCACGCCATCCTCACAGACGCCACGAAGAGGAACATCTACGACAAGTACGGCTCCCTGGGCCTCTACGTGGCTGAGCAGTTTGGCGAGGAGAACGTGAACACCTACTTTGTGCTGTCCAGCTGGTGGGCCAAGGTAAGGGGCACTGCCTTACCTGTGGGTGAGCGAGGTCCTAGAAAGACAGGGCTGGGCCTGGGGATGAGGTGGGGGGGGCTAGCCCTTCGAGAGGGCACCTGATGTCTGATGGCCATCATGACACTCGGTGTCCCAAGGGTCTGTTACCTAGGAGGCCCAGGGCCTCTGCGACTGTCACCTGTGTCTCCAGAAGACTGTACTGGGACATTAGCTGGCAATCTGAGCCTATCCCTGGCCCTTCACACCGCTGTCGGGACGTCCCGGAAGCCCTTGGGGGGGGGGCGGTGCCCAGCAGGAGCGTCCGCAAACCCCTGGCCCCCACAGGCGCTCTTCGTCTTCTGCGGCCTCCTCACCTGCTGCTACTGCTGCTGCTGCCTGTGCTGCTGCTTCAACTGCTGCTGTGGCAAGTGCAAGCCCCGGCCGCCGGAGGGCGACGACACCGAAGTCTACGTGTCCCCAGAGGACCTGGAGGCGCAGCTGCAGTCAGACGAGAGGGGTGAGTGCGCCCGCCTGCGGTGCGAGGGCAAGGGGCGCCGGAAGGAGCCCTGAGTGCGTCCCCTGTCTCGTCAAACAGGAGGGCACTGAGCCTGTGCGGGCGTGTTTGTGGTGGCGGCTGGCGAGGGCGTGGATGGCGGAGGTAAACGCGGACTGGCCGAGCGGTCCCCGCCCAGGCGGCGCGCAGCCCAGCGAGCGAGGGAGAGAGGGCCCACAGGGGCCAGCGGGGCGTGGGTGGCGCGGGAGGGCCAAGGCTGCCAGGCAGAGTGCTGCGCGAGCGCCCGCCGGACACCGTCCCGCCCGGGCCCGGGGCCGCGGGGGCCAGCCTGGCGCTGAGGCCCCCGCCTGGGCACTGACCGGCTGCTTACTTTGCAGAGGCTGCAGACACGCCCATCGTGGTCCAGCCCGCGTCCGCCACGGAGACTACCCAGCTGACGGCCGACTCGCACCCCAGCTACCACACCGACGGCTTTAACTAAGCGTGCTGCACGGCTGCCCCCAGAACACTGACTGCAGGGCGGGCCTGGTGGGCCGTGGGGTGCGGCCCCCCATGAGAGCCCGGAGCCCGTCTGCCCGCCGGCCCCTGGCTCGTGTCGTGCGTAGCATGCAGTATTTTAAGCAGTTCCGCTACGGTCTTCTTCCTCCAACTCTTTCCCTTTTTAATAGCATGTATGGGGTGATGTTCATGTGTGTCCCTATCGTGGGTCCCGCTCCAGCCCTACGGTGGCGCCACTTGCGTGCTGAGCACTGGTACCAGCCAGCGCCCCGCCTGGGCCCGCGGGACAACCCCTCCCCAGCTCCCTCTTGGCAGGCCGTTTGCACAGGACCCACTTGGCCCCCCACCCCCTATGTACTGCACCTGTGGGCGATCCCGTGGGTGACGTCGTCGTGGCAACGTAGGAAGCGTCCCTCTCGATGTTGAAACCAAATTCTTCGCCCTGTGTTTGTGGCTGTAGCTTTGTGTCTCTGGACTCCGAGGTTCCTGCCCCTCCAGGCACCCTGCCCTCTGTGCTTTCCCACCGCCACCGCCTAGGGTCTGCCGTCGCCTGGGGCAGGGCCGTTGGGTGCGCAGGCCCTGTGGGCACTTTCCGAGCTGCCTGCGGTCCACTCCACATTCCTTCCTTTTGTGATTGGGGACCTCCTGGAGCCACAGTGGTGGTGCCAGCTCCCACCAGTAGGGGCTGCTCTTTCTCTGCGTGGCTTCTCAGGCTACTTCCCCCCCCTCCACCCCCAGGAAGGTGGGCGGGTTCAGGCCCCAACCCCACACTTTCTATGAACTGTCAGCAGTCGGGCTTAGAACCTGGACTGGTGGGCGCAGCCCTGCACGCAGAGAGTCGAGGGCTGGGGCCTAGGTTCTGGTGTGGTCCTGGTGCCCTCGAAGGATAAGAAAGGAGGATGTCTCTTGCCCTCCGGTCCCTGGAGAGGCTGGCAAGCTGAACAGAAAGTGGCCAAGAAAGTGAAGAGAGCCAGGGGCGGCCCGCAGAGTGAGCCTGAGCCCTCCGTGGAAGGAAGGTGGACACTGCTGTTGAACTGAGAGCCCCCCAGGAGGGTGGACCTGCCTGCCGGCAGCACACTTCACACAGATGGAGAAAAGTCAACTCCAAACCACCACCACTAAGAACTGGCTTGCAATGCACGCTGTGCGGAGCCTGTGGGGCTTCTCTGGAAGCAGCAGAGGAACGGAGTACGTGTGCCCTGATGACCAAGAGCCAAGCTCAGCTGTGCCCTTGAGCTCTCTGTAAGGTAGAAAGATGGTGGCCAGGGACCTGACCTCTCTCTCCAGTCGAGTTACACTTAGCCTCCACCCGCCCCACCCTCCCCACTGGAAGCTCTGGCAGAAACCCAGCCCTTTTCTCGTGTGTCAAAGTGAGTCCCAGTCAGAGTCCCTTCCACGAGCCCTTGGTCCCCGCCTTTTATGGGAGTGGGCAGGCCATGCCAGCCCAGGTCCTTCTCTGTAGAATTTGTAAAAACTAAATAAATGATGATGATGACCAGAATTTGCTATTGTTGCCAAAGGCTGTGGCCATCTCGGGCCCCTGGACATGGGGGTCTGAGGGGTGAGGACACCTCGTCTGCTGCTGCTGTGGGCCTGCCCCCAGAAAGTCCACTCTGCCAGCTCAGGATGGTCATTACCGCACCAAGGGACTGTGCTGGCATCTGGCCCATGACCCAGCTCAAGGGCATTCCTACTGGAGGACCCCCACCCGCTGATGTGGTGTCAGGTGTGACCAGTAGCGAGTAACAGCTGTGTGGTCACCAAGGAGACCTTAGGTCAGCCTTAGAGGTCTCCCAGAGTGAGTGTGGAGATGGGCCCTTGAGACAGGCCAGCAGCCAGTCAGGGCCTGCCAGCAAAGGCAGCACCCCAGCAGGGCCTGGCAGAAGCCAGCCCAATAGAAGCCCAGGGCCCCATGTCCTGACACAAGCTGGCTGGGAAGCAGCCTCCACTGCTGCCGCTTCAGGACTGCACGGTAGGGCCACCTCAATGAGCACACAGCACATGTTTTCTCTAAAGGCCCAGTGCCACTGTCATCCTGGTAAGCCATGTGCCAGGAAGCATGTCCCTGCACAGCACCTCTGGTCCCCTGTGGGTGGGCCGGGTGCCCTCCCTAGTGGAGTGGGCCTTGCCCATCCTCAAGGGCTCCCTCCCACTCCCAGCTCTTGTGTGGGCCTTGTGGAAGTGAGGGTGTGGTTTACAAGATCAGATGGACATGTGACGGGAGGCCTGGAAGGGCTGCGTGCTTCTCCCAAGGAGGTAGCTCCTCCAGGGGCCTGTGGGTGGGGCTGGAGGAAAGGTGCTATCTCAAACCTGGCGAAGTAAACATGCTGCTGTCAGAACAGAAACTGTCTGGGCATCCTGAGGCCCCAGGAGGTCGAGGTGGGGGTGGGGGTGGGGGCAGGCCCATGGGCCTGGTCTGTGTCTGCATGTCTGCCCTGCAGACAGGCCTCCATGTGGCCAGGGTGGGTTGGTGCAGGCCGCCTTCATTTTCTGCCTGACCCAGTGAGCACCAGCACCCCGTCTGCACAGTCCTGTGTCCCCACTGCAGACTTCCACACCCTCGTCCCTCACTGCAAGGAGGCCCTGTGTTCGCCACCTCCTCTTCCGGCCTGGCTGGGTCGCCAGCTCCTTCATGGTGCCTCCTACCACCCTTCAGCTGCCCTCCCCACAGCACCTGTCCTGGAAGGACAAGGTGGGCTGTTTGGGACACCACATACAGCCCACAACAGGCTCCTGTGCCCTGGTGGCCCTCCTGCTACTAGTGACAGGGCAAGTGGCTGAGGTCTTACCCCTAAGAGCCTGGGAAGGCCCTCTGCTGCAGTCCCACCCCATGTCAGCACAGCCTACCATCACCCACTGCAGGTGTGGCGCCCTCTTTCACAGCAGGAAGCCTGTCTCCCATCTCTTCATAGTGTGTTCCTGATGGTGACCCTGCCAGAGCCCTAGTTGGGCAGGACCTGGTTCCAGATCACCCCCCTATGACCTGGCACAGAGATGCCCCTCAGCAGCTCAGGGGAGCTTCCAGCAGGGGCAGGAGTGCCAAGCCTTCAGGCTCCCGCACTGTGGGCTCCCCTGGGACAGACAGGATGGGAGCTGAGAAGTAATTTAATTGAACCCAAAAAACCCAGAGTTTATTCCGACTCACAACGACCCTCTGTGACAGGGTTGAACTACCCCTGTGGGTTTCCACGGCTGAAAACCTTCACAAAGACAGGCAGCCTCATCCTCCTGCAGAGCAACTAGTGGGTTTGAGCTAACAATGTGTAACCAACGAGGCCAGCAGGGCTCCAATTCAACTTGAAGATCATTTGAAATAATACTTTGAAAACCTTAAAGTTACATGAAAACACTAAGAACCCCCTACTCGGAAACCCATGAGGATTTCCCAAGCAAGGAAGATGCCCTGCAGGTCCGAGTATCTCCCTAACCTGGTCACCGCTGTCCTGGATGTGCACCAACACTAGCTCCGCCAGCGCTTCCACTGTGTGGTCGCCGGCCCCAATAGCTCCGCCTTGTTGAGCGGAGTCGGTTCGGCCGCAGCCACACCTCGCGGGTCAACCCGGGACCTGGGCTTTTCTGTGTGGGACCCGCGCCGGCCTCGCTCTCTAACCCTGCCTGCCCCTGTGCCTGTTGTCCGGCTCCGCCTCTCCTGGCTTGCCACGTCCTTTGCGCCCTCGCCCTGCTCCTCCCGCTCCTCGCCCTGCTCGCTGCCCCGCTCCTCCTGTGCTTCCTGCTCGGCTTCGCTCGCGACCCCTCCCCTGCGTCTCCGCCACGCTCCCGGTTTCCCGGCTCCGCTCGCGATCCCGCCGCGGCGTACTAGCCCTGCTCACAGCTGCCCCCTCTGCGCCTTGAGCTCCAGCCTCGTCCTCGCCCCAGCTTCCTGTGCCCCGGCTGCTTGGCAACGGCCCCGGGGGTGAGCTCGCACAGGCAGCACCGCACTCCCTCGAGACGGGTCACGGCTTCTGGGGTCCTGGACAGGCCCCCCCACTCATTTCCCCCTCCTTTGCAAACGAAGCCCTCCCCCAGGCTCGTGCTACCCGGCGATTTTTCTTATCGTTTGATCTTAATTTTCCTAATCGGGTTTATTACTTTCAGTATCGTATAATATGGCGTTCTTGTAGAAATAGGAAATGACACGCAGCCTTAATTAAGTCTGCGACAGTGCTGAAGGACACCTGCATCTCAGGGCACCACCCTAAGACCGCGTCACCGCCGTGGGTCTGGGGGCACCCTCTTCTCGGCCCAGCCTCCACAACACCCCTTTGTCTGGGGACCCCGGGGGGGTCGTGGGCCCACGGCTGGATGGAACTTCAGTTATGTTCGCTCAGGGTCCAGTCCTGGAGCTGCCTGCCTGGCGTCGTCCCCGCCCCAAGGGGCCCCACAACCAGAAGACCCTGCCCGCCCCGAGACCCTCCGTCGGCCCCCACGCGAAGAGCCGAAAGAGAAACCTTCACCGTCCACCGTGGGGGAGGGGGCGAGGGACTAGAGGTGGACGGGCCACGGGAGGGCGGGGGCGGCTTATTCAAGGAGGGATTTGACCTCTGCAAGAGATGCGACCACGCAGAGGGGTGTGGCTTTCCAGGGGCGGGGCTTTCCAGAACCCCGCCTCTTGGCCCAGCGGCGGTTTGGTGCACAGGTGTCCTGGTGGCAGTGGAGGGGTACCTGCGCAGTGTGCACCCAATACAGAACTGACACGGAGCGCTGGGCTCGGTGAACCGCTGGCCGGGTCCCTGATCCCTGTCTCTGGAGCACAGGAGGAGGACAGGAGCGGGGAGAGGGACGAGTGCGGGCTGGGGGTGGGTGGGTGGGGGTCTTGGCGGCTGGGGTGGGGGACAGTGCCCTCTCTGGGACTGGGGTTGGGGGGAAACGGCTCTGGTCTCGCGTAGGTGTTCCTCACCCTGGGCCCTGTGAACCCCATGGCCTGCACCACCAGCCTCACCATTGAAAGCATTTTGTTCCAAAAGTTGGAGGGGAGAACAGGGCGTTCACCGCCGGGCGCCTGCCATGAGGTCCACAAGGGACTTCCTGCACCCAGTGGAGGGAGGCGGACTTCACGATGAACCCTGGGGGCCAGGACCCAGGGCCCAGAGACTGAGCCATGAAGCCTGGAGGGTCCTCCCTGCACTGCAGGTCCCAGTACCAGTGCTACCTGCCAGCATTTGGAGGGCCCCCTCCCTGCTCAACACCCTCAGTTCTGCGAAGGGACCCCCTGGTCTTCATGTAGTCCTCTCCAGAGACCTTCACCCCATCCCCAGGACTTGGCACAAGGACTGGGGGTGCAGCTGTGAGAGGGGGCAGATCATGTGACACTTTGCTCCAATGGAACTGCGGGGGCCATGGTACCAAAGGGCCCTGCCCAGCTGATCCAAATCCAAATGGCCCCAGGACTCCTCAGCATGACCTCCCAGACCCTGCAGATCATCCTGCCCCAAGCCCTGGGTCTTCGGCTGCCTCATCTGCCCCACTTTGCTCTTATGGGCTCCTTTCTTGAAGGTTCTTCCACCAGGACTCATTTTGGAAGACCTGGGGTGCTGGTGTGCAGTCACTAGACCAGGGCTAAGGTACTTCCTGGGTTGGGATCCTCCCCTCTGCCCTAGCCCTCCCTGTTGTCCTGTCTGGAGCAGAGGTAGTGGGCACCTATGACCCCCACCCCTGTTGGCCGCGCCACGGCACACAGACCCCATCTGAGTGGTCACAGTCGCAGAGGGTGGCGCCTCACGGGCTGACGAGCCTGAGAGCCTGCAGCCTCACGTTCTCAGGGGCGACAGTCCGGGGGGCACTGCCCAGGGGCCCTGCTGAGAGCCCAAAGCCTCTCCTCACGGATTCTATGACAGCCCCTCCCTGGGCCTCAGCCCACCCGAAATGCCCCAGGGTTCCTGATCACATACACCCTGCAAAGGAAACCCACCTTCCCCCTCCCTGGTGTCTGGTAGCTGGGGGGGGAGGGGCTTCGACCCCAGTTCAGTTTCCTGGGACTGAACAGTAGCCCTCCCCCCACCCCCACCGGCTTTCTGGCAGGAAATAGGCATGAGAATCGCCATGCTGTGGATCGGTGGGCCACATGGCACCAGGCCCTGAGGGTTTCCCTCTGACCAGGGACCCAACCTGGAGGGGTCAAATGAGACAATCCTCTGGTCCTGGCCCGCCCGCTGTCCAATGGCCTCTGCAGCAGGTGGTGGCTGACCCCAGAGGCAGGGGAGTTAGGTGGGCCAGGGCAGGCCCTCTCTAGGTTCCCAAGGGGTATGTATGTGGACAAGGTGGGTGGGGGTGCCTTCTTATGCTTGTCCTCCTCGGACCCTCACTTCTGCTCTGGGCAGGTGAGGCCCCCAAGCTAAGCAGCAGCAGCTTCATGCCTCCAAGTCCACTGGGGCCGGCCCAGCAGCCCTACTGACTTCAGTGTAAGACTGCAGGGGAGGGGAGGGGACCTGGCACAGAGTAAGGGAGGGTCCACTCACCAGAGTAGATGACCACCTGCTTGACTTGGGGCCCCGTATAGTCCTCTCTGCCCTGGGTGCATACCCTGCCCTTGGACTAGCCTCTGCCTTTTATCTGCCCCCTTGACCTGCCCCCCCCCCCATCAGCTTCCTGTCCCCGCCCCACCACAGGCTTTTCCATGACACGGCCTTTGTGGGGTGGGGTGGGGTGGAGTGGGGGCGCCGAAGAAGGCCAGGGAGGGGCAGGAAAGGGTTGAGGCCAGGACTAGAGAACAGAGGGTACACACCACAGCCCGGGATGAGGGGCTCGCTCCCTGGGCACATATGCACCTCTGCATTGGTCCCACTGCCCCCACCAGCAATCCAGTCCCACCCTGGCAGCCCGAGTCATACCTTGGGGGGGGGGGCTGTAAGTCACTGCTGGCAACAGCCACCCACATGGCTTCCTGCCCTGCCTCTCAAGGCCTTGGGTCTGCCACCCATCGCCAGGCCCCTCTGTGTACCCCAGCTTTGTCCCTGCCTTATTAGGTCACACCCCACCCCCCAAGCCCAGGTAGGCCCCTGGGTCCCCAGGAAAGCACAGTCTCTACAGACAAGCAACTTTTTATTTCTACAATAAGTTAGCTTCTGGGTATCTGGCAAGCAAGCGTAGGCCAGGGGTAGGAGGACGACAGGGCAGGGCACAGCCGGGGACTAACTCATAGAGGCCACTTCCTCCTCATCGCTGCCACCATCCGGTACGGCATCTGTTCCAAAGTACCGGTCGCCGAAGTTCCCTGGAGGAAGCAGTAGGGTGTGGGTGCCCTCTCAGCCAGCCCCCGGGCCCCACCCCCATGGCAGATACCCCTAGGGAATTCCCCTCCCAGGAAGTTCCCCCTAATCCCTTCATGTTTCCCCTGCCAGGTGCCCCAGGTCGTTGAAAACACACTCGCACTCATACACGCACCAATGCCAGGGATGATCCGGAACAGGTCATTGACCCGCTTGTCCACCGCCGTGGTGATGATCTTGACGCGAGGGAAGGCGTAGGCCACCGAGTGCACGCCCATCTCGGCCATGAGCAAGGACAACAGGAAGATCTTGTCCTCGGGTACGTCGTGGTCCTAGTAGGCAGGCCGATGAGCCCTGCCCAAGACCACCTACCGTCCTGCCCGCCGCCCGGCCCCTCACTCACCAGGAGCACTCGCACGGCCATCATGGCCGCCGCGCCCGTGGACACAGTGCAGTCCATCAGGATTACGTGGTCATCGCTGATGTCCTTGGGCAGCCGCAGGTAGTGGAGCTGGAGGCACCAGAGGCTGTGGCTCAGCAATGCTCCCCTTCTCCCCGGGTCCACACCCCAGGTCCACCTCCTGGGCTGCCCCCACCTCAGGCTCCCCAGTCAACTGGTTGGTCTGGATGAGGATCGTGCCGATGCGCACATCCTTGCACACGGCCCGCAGTGCTGGCTCCATGGTCTCCCCGGCACGCAAGATGGACACGCCGGTGATCTGGGGGTGGAGGGGAGTAGTCCCAGCAGACTGGAGGCAGGGCAGCTGCACCGGCTTGCCCCAGCCCCGGCCCCAGGCGGTACCTGCTTTCCAGCGTAACACTTGCCCGAGTAGTCTTGGCCCTGCGGGGTCTGGACCACACACTCCTGTGTGCAGAGCAGAAGGCCCACATAGGTGAGTGAGCAGGGAACCCCCTCCCTGGGCAGCCCCCCTCCTGGGGCAGCCCCCCACCTGGAAGGGCAGGAAAGAGAGGGCGTGTTCGATGAGCAGCCGCATCAGCCTCTTGGAATAGAAGATGAACTCGTCCCGGCTGGTCTCCTTGTCCCTGCGGGCAGGCAGAGGCTCCATCCTAGTGCTGGGGTCTGTAGGGACTCCACCCCTGCCACCACCCCCTACTTCCCCTACTCAGGTGGTCTCACCTGATGATGGTGTGCATGCCCCGCACCTGCGGTGTGCTCTTGAGGACACTCAGTGTCTGAGGGAGGGGGTGGCACTGGTGTGCAGAGGCCAGTGCAGCCCTGGGGACACTGACGATTAGGAGCATGCCACGCCACACAGGGTCTCTTCCCAGAGCCCTGGGAGCCAAAGCCCCTCCCCACAGGCATGTGCACATGTTCAACCCCGGGACTCGTGGCCACTGGTCTGGTCAGAGGGGATGGACAGGGTGGGGCCAGAGCCCCTGTGGCTGATCTGAGGGCCAGCCGCCATGTGTCCCCTGGAACACACACCCCTAGCAGAACAGCAGACCCTCCGACCGGAACAGAGGGTGGTGGGCAGCCCCTGCTTCCAGGTCCCTCAGCTCAGCCGCAACAGCAGCGGGGAGGGCCTCAGCCCCTCCTGGGGTTTTCGGGACCCCAGCCCAGGGCCTGCTGACCAGTCCCAGGTCCCAGGTGGGGCAAAGCTGCTTCCAGGGCTGCCTGCGGGATCCAGGGCTAGTGAGGCCAGGTAGTGGCTGCCTGGAGGCGCTGGCCAGAGCAGGGGCTCGAGTGGGTTGGGGCAGGTGGACATGCGGCAGGCAAGAAGCAGCAGGCCAGACCACACTGTCCTCACATATCCCAACGCAGCTTCCTCTGCTTGCCCGGGCGCCGCCGCCAGCCGCGCAAGGTGACAGTCGGGGTTGGGGGGACAGGCAGGAGCAGGGTGCACAGAGAAAGGAAGAGAACAGAAAAGAGGCCTCAGAGACGGGGGATGTGGGCAGCAGGCGGAGGCCCTGGGAGCCTTTGTTCCTGTGGGCAGTGGGTGGGGCCAGCCTGAGTCTGCCCAGGACACAGAGAAACCAGGCCTTGGGCCTCTCTCAGCTTTGAGACCAGGGGAACAAAGGTCTGAGTTGACAGGTCTACAGTGACCTGGGGGTGGGGAGCAGCCAGGCGAGGAACATGCAGCGCCAGGAAGCGGGAGGGCCAGCGCAGCTGTCATGGGCACAGGTGGGGGTTGACCACCTCAGCTGACCGCAGTTGCTGAGCGTGGGCTGCCCCTCCCGAGCAGCAGTGGTGTCCAGGGGCTGCAGAGGGGTCCAACTCGGCTAGGGCCCCTGGCTGCTTTTCCCGGCCTGCTCCAAGGACAGCAGGGCACCCCGTTTCTGAGTGTGGGGGCTTACCTGACGCTGAGTTCGCGCTGGAGCGGCCGACGGAGGCACAAGGGAACAGGCATGGCATTAGCAACGGCAGCGCCAGCTCAGCTCTTGGTCCTGGGTGGCACCGACCAGCCGACCAGGCCTCACCCTCAGGAGTGGACCAGCCAGGGGGCCCGGTGGGTAGGGAGCTTGGGGGGCAGGAGGCTGGTGGGTGGAGCGGCTGGAGGGTAGGGGCCTGAGGGGCAGGGGGCTGGTGGGGTCGGGCCCAGAGGGGCAGGGGCAGGGGGCCTCACCTCCTCCAGCTGGCTGTGCACATGCTGGACGATCAGGTCGATAGCAACTGCATTTCCGCTCCCTGGGGGTGGGGGTGGGGGATGGCATTAGGGGGGGCAGGGAACTAGGGAGAGGTTGGGGAAATGGGGCATGTGCTAGAGGATTGGAAGGGGTTAGGAGGGATGGGGAGGGTTAGGGAGGGGAAGGATGTTGGGAGGGGGACCAGGTTGGTGGAATGGGAGGGGATTCGGGGAGATATTGGGTTATAGGATGAGGTTAGTGGATGGGCAGGTGGTTGGGTAACAGAGTAGGGGTGGAAGGGGGTGAAAGGGTAGATGTTCGGGGGACAGCCAAGGGGAGCTCAGGGCATCCAAAGTGGCCTCCTGGGGTCTGGGGTCCCTGGGTGTCAGAGGGCTGGGGGAGGTGGGGGCTGGGACCCAGTCAGTCCACCTCTGGGCACCACGATGTCGGCCCGGCGCATGGTGGGCTGGATGTACTGGTCAAAGGCAGGCTTCACAAACGTGTTGTACTGCTTGAGGACGCCCTCGATGTCCCGGCCACGCTCGCTGATGTCCCGCCTCAGGCGCCTCACCAGGCGCACGTCTGAGTCAGTGTCCACGAAGATTTTCATGTCCAGGAGCTGCGCAGTGGGGCCAGGCTGGGCTGAGCACCCAGGACCAAGGGGCGCCAGGATACGGAGCATGGAGAGGGCACAGGGCACCCCAGGGCTCTTCCACTGGAGCCTAACCGCCCCCCTACCCGCTTAAGCACATAGCAGGTGCAATGAGGAGGCAAGCCACGCCCAGAGCAGCTGCCTGGGGAGCATGCCCCAGTGCTCCCACCCTTCCAGGGTCGGGCCCGGGCAGCAGGCCCACAGAGCGCCCTGCAGGGAGGGTGAGCTGAGTGTTCAGATGAGGACAAGACAGCCCAAGGAGGGATGCCAGGCCAGTTCCCTACTCAACCCTCCCTCCCTCCCTCTCCCTCCTCTCTCACCTCCAGCAGCGTCTTATCCGCAAAGGCCATGATGCCCTCGAAGATGACCACGTTGGCGCCATAGAGTGTTTTCTGGAAGGACAGGCAGGTGTCACAGCCTTCAGCCCCAGCCCATCCAGGGCCACCTGCCCTCCGCCCCCAGCACACCCAGTTTTTCTCGTGGGTCCCTGGGCAGGTGGCCCACCCAGTCTTTCTTGCGGCTGTGGGTGGTGAAGTCATAAACGGGCACTTTGACGCTTTTGCCCTGCTTCAGCTTCTTCAGCGTGGCGACGATGAGGTCGAAGTCGAAGGCGTCAGGGTGGTCGAAGTTGAAGTTGTTGTTGGCAGCCTGCTCCTGCTGTTGCCTGGTCAGCACCTGGGCAGAAGGGAGGTTGCACTGGCCAGGGCTTTGGCGGGGGAGGGCTGTGCGGGGCCAAGGGGCAGTGGGGGTCTCACCTTGTAGAAGGAGTCCATGGACAGCAGGACCACCCAGGGGACGTCCAGCGCCTCGATAATCATCCGGGCCACTGTGGTCTTCCCTGAGGCACTGCCACCACCCAGGCCTGCAGGGGAGGCGGAGACTGGCTGGCTGGAAGGTGCCTGGCTGCATGTGGTGCGGCTGGCGCAGCCCAGCACAGGCCCCACAGGCTCACCAATGACGAAGGCCTCCTTGGACTGTGTGCCGTGCTCATTGTACCAGGGTGGCCGGCCGGCCGTGTAGATGGTCCGCTTGCTGGTCCGCAGCAGGGGCGGCTCTGACTTACACTGGCTTGTCGTTCGCTTCCGGGGCGGGCGCCCCGCGCCCACAGGCGGGAGCAGCCTGTCCAGGGACTCAGCATTGCTGCTGCGGTGGGGGAAGGGGGGGATACAAAGTTCAGACAGCTGTTGGTCCCTCACCACACACCAGCAGGATATCAACTCTCGAATGGCCGCTCCAGGACCTGCAAGGGCCACCAGTGACCAGTGGGGACCAGGTCCTCTGTGAGCCCTCCCTCCAGAACAGCTCGGCAGACACAGGTGTCAGGAGAGGCCTGAGGCCAGCAGCATTGAGTGGGACATCCCCAGAGTGACGGGGAGGAGGGGAGGCAGGTGGTCGTGCCATTGTTGCAGAGCCCCCCCGGAAGCAGGCCTTCTAGACAGTTGGGTGGAGCCCCCAGGAGAAGTTCCAGCCCCGAGTCCAGTCCTGCATCTGGAACCAGGCTGAATTTGTGAGGTCACCTTGGAGTGGAGCGGTGGTGTCTTGTTACAGAGGAGATGCTGCCCGCCCGGGGACAGTGCAGCTGCAGCAGCCAAGGATGCATGATGCCCGCTCGCAGACCCCTGAACCCAGATGGACCCACAGAGCCAGGCCCAGGAAGAGTCGTCGTGTCCTTACAGCCCCTGCTTGGGGGTGCGGGGAGCCTGGTGGCACAGTAACCTGAGCAGGAGGTCAGCAGAGTAACCCCACCAGCTGCTCTGCGGGAGAGAGGTGAGACTGTCTACTCCCGTAGACCTCCGAGTCTCGGAATCTAACAGGGTCAGCTCTGCCCTGTCCTGCAGGTGGCTCAATGCTAGCTTGTCGCCAGAGCACTGGGGAACGGAAACGTACAAGCTGATCGCGTTCAGATGTGTCCTGAGCCTAGGAAACCAGCACATGTGTAGAATGGGTGTGTGTGTGTGTGCGCGCACTCACAGGCATGTTTGCGAGGGCCTGCATGTAGGTGTGTGGAAAACCAGCATGGGTGAAAGGCAGGCTAGTGCACAATCACATGGAGGGCGCATGAGTGCGTGTGTGAACCTTTGTGTGAAGACAAAGGGACACGTATGTCAGAACACAGACCACACGTGTGAGAGCTAGCATGCGTGTGAACCTCTGCTTGGGCACTCAGATGGGCACCCAGTGCCCCCTGCCCTTGTCATCAAAGCCACGCCCGTTGTAGCAGAGCCAGCACGGGATCTGCTGCCCTCCACTCAGCCCCCCAGTTCAGGGGTCCCTGGATGGAGGGCCAGAGGGCCCCCCAGGGTCAGGTAAGAAATCTCAAGGCTGAGCCAGTCTGCAAGTCCCCTGTGGTCCTGTGCCCACCACACCAGCCACAGTGGGGCTGGCCTTGCCTTAACCCAGACCCTTCTGCTCTGGGAGAAGGGCAGGCAGAGACACTGGTGTTGAGGAGTGGTACCAAGCCAAGGCCAGTCTGCCTGAGGACACGACCTGGGGCCCAGGCTAGCACTGAGCTGTGAGATTTGTAGGATGCTGGCCACCAGCAGGGTGTCCACTTCCATCAATGTCTGGGCTCCATTGAGATGCCCAAGTCCCCCCTCAGGTCCTGAGAAAGTCCAGTGGGTGGTTGGACAGTTCCAAGCAGGCCAAAGCACCTGTGCCAAGCCCCTCCCACCACCATTGGGTGCCTGCGGCCTGCAGAGCCCCGCCTCATGTGGTGAAGACCCACCCTGCCTGCTCTCAGGTACCCAAGGGCACCTCTGGGTACAGGGAGACCGGCATCAGCCTGAGGGGATGAGAGCTGCTCCCAAGGGGGCGCCTGTTTGTTTGCTGGTCTCCATGGACACGAGGGCTGCTGCCAGCACAGCCCCTGGCCGCTGCTCACCTGTTCTCAGCTCCCAGGGCCCAGCACCCCGAGATCCTGATGCCAGGGTAAGCTGGGGGGCTGCTCATGGCCCAGGAAGGTAGGTCGACGCAAGCAGGTGGGGGTCCGGAGGTGGGTGTGGTGTGGGCTGGCCTGCCTAGTGCCTTGGGGCACTCGAGCTGCAGAGCAAAGCCCTGCGTGGGGCCTTGGGCACAGGCCTAAGAGGATTAATAGTGGTGCCGGGGGTTCCTAGGCGGCTGCAGGTGCCCGAGGAGCCAGCCCTTCCAGACCCCAGCCAAGGCCGAGCAGAGACCAGGGCAGTTCCGGACCCCCCAAGGTGCCTCCGATGCACAAGCAAATCTGAAACTCGACACAAGGCCGCATCTAAGAATAACTGCCCTGCCCTGCCCCCCAGGCCCCAGGGCGCCGCTTTCTGCCACTCCTCCGACAGAGGCCTCCAACCAAGCTGGCAGCTGGTAAGGCTGGCCCATGGGGTGGCTGGGCTGCCGGACAGAGGTGGGGGTGGGTAGGGTCAGTCCAAGTGTCCACCTGTAGGCTTAGAAGGATTTATGCTGCTCAAACACTGGGTCCACTCCTCAGCAGGGTTCTCTCCAAAACAGTATGTTCCCTTCCTGGGGGCCAAGGTGGGGGCACCTCCCCTACAAAGACCTCCCGCTCCCTGACAGGATAGCCTTCTCCACAGGGACCCCCATCTCCAGCATGATGCCCCTTCCAGGCAGGATTCCCCCGTTGCCAAAAGAGACTCCTCCAGCAGGGCCCTCCCTGGGGGGACATGCCTCCCTGGAAAGCACCCCCCTCCTTGGCACGGCACCCTCTCGAACAGGGCCCCTGCTAGCTGACGGCATGCCACACCTCAGCCCTCCTACGGGCATCCTGGGGGAGAAGGGCATGGCACTCAATGCTGATTGGGGCTCTCAAATCTAGTAAGAGGCTCCACACCCACCCAAGGGGTAGACACCTTCCTAAGGGGGCATCACATGTCCAAAGCAGGTCCATATATGGGGATGGTTCATACACACAGGTGTACCACACACCTCAGTGGAGGCCACACACCTGAGACTGGTTCACAAATTCAATAGCAATTCACATACACCTATAGGGGGAGGCCCCCCACTTGGGACCCACATGTGAGGGGTCCCTACAAGAAAGCATGGTAGCCGGCTTGCCCCCTGGGCATACTTGTGCTGCCAGGGCATTCCCTCCTGATACTGATCAGGGTACCTAGGCCATCTGCCAGCCTGGTCTGGGTGTCTCTGCCAGGGGCCCCTAGTCCTGGGGCTGGGCCGAGAGCCATCTTGTGTCCCCTTGGCAGTGGAAAGTGGCTTCGTTCTGACAGAGTCTGTGCCCCCCCGTGAGCCAGGACTGTCTCAACTCTCTCCTCAGCCCTCTTGGTTGGGAGCCTGCTCACAGCCCCAGGCCTTGTCGGAGTCCTAAGTGGGTGCTTCTCTCTCCTGCCCCGTAGTTGCCTCTCGCTCACTGGCACACCGAGCCTACACTGCCGACCTCTACCCAGGTGCCCTCCAGCGCCACAGCAGCTTCCCTGCTTGGGATCTGCCCACCCTGCCTGTGCTGACCACTGACCTGGTCCCTCAGGGGGGCCTGCCCACACCCACCAGGACTCCGCTGAGGCACTTGGGCGGCCCCCTAGCATCATGGGGGGTGAGGGGGAACTGAGGCAGACATGCAGCAGTCAGGAACGGAGGGAAGAATGAGGTGGGTGTGCCACCGCAGGCCTGGGAGGCAGGTGATCATGGTGCTTGTCCCCACGCCTGCCTGTCCAGGATGTTGGTCATAGCCCTGCTTCTGGGCATTCCTGGGCCTTAGAGAAATGCTGGTTGTGGGGTGGGCCCCCTGAAACCTTGACGAACAGGTGAGAGCAGGGGTGGGTCAGTCCTATGTTGTCCCTGGGCTTGCCGGCTCTATTCCTGTCAGACCAAAGCCACCTTCCACTGCCAAGAGGTGGCACTGGCCCCTGGTACTGATGCCCTCCCTGGGGGCCAGGGAGGAGCTCCCTGGAGCAGAGTGGATGGATCCTCTTCGGTCCATGTGGCAGTAGCTCTGGCAGGCCCTACCCCAAGGACTCTTCGATGGGAGGTGGGGCTGACCTGGGTTCCCCTTCCACCAGCAGGGCCAACCTGCAGCAGCCTGGGAAGCAAGGAAGCCAGTCCAGGAGCAACCGGGGCCCAGCAGGGCCAGCCCCTGCCCCCTGGCGGCCAGTCGGGAGGCTCCAGCCAGGCCGCCGCACCGGGCCATTTCCTGGTCTCCCAGGCAGCGCAGTCGAGGACAGGTCTGCGGGGTTCCTCCCTAGCCGCACCTGCAACTCCCCCCTTTGCATCCTCACGACAGCATGATAGATCGCTGATCCCGGGAACACGGGGCCGGCCTGACCCGTGCCATTCCTGGGCTCACGCTGGCCAGGGACCCATCGGCTCAGGGTGGAAGGCAAGGCCAGCGCCGGGGTCTGGTCAGCTCGCGGGACGAGGGTGCGGGTCTCGCCCCTTCCTGGAGCGGGCCAGGGCCCCCAGCCACACACTTCCAGGAAGCGGAGCCGACATCCACACAGCTGCGCCTACATTTCTTTGTCTGCACAGCGAGTCGCGCGCCTATGCGCGCGTGCAGTGACATCACCGTGTGCACCCGCAGGAAGGGCTCACCTCTCCGGACCCACGGAGGCGAGGGGACAGACGGTGGAGGGGGCCAGGCTGGGTACTGGGCGTTACCCGCGCAGCCAACGCGGGTATCCCTCGCCTCTTGCCCGATCGATCCCTCCCGCGGGCGCGCCCCCGCCTACCGGCCTTCGCTCGCACGATCGCTCTTCTCCCCCGGCCGGTCCGGCGGGTCTCGGGCAGTAGTGAGGGGCGGGGGCGAGGGCGCGGCGGCAGGGGGTGTAGCCATGGGGTGGGGGTTTCGCGGCGGCCGTGGGCCCGACCTGGCTCGTGAGCCAAGCGCACAGGCCGCCGGGAGCTGTAGTTCGCCCCCCCCCCCCCCCCCGCACGCCGCACGTCCAGCGGACTACAAGTCCCTCCAGGCTCTGCGGCGCGAGGTTGACCCGATTGATCAGAGGCAGGAGCAGCAACCCCAGGACCCTGAGCCCCCAACTCCCACCTTTTACCACAAATTCAGCCGCACGAGCCCTGCAAAAAAAAATCAATAAACATTTATTTTGATACAGTCATCTTAATACATACAGTTAATGGCCTGCCCCCACGACACAGGGGGGGAGGGGCAAAGGAAGGACAAGGACAAGGGGCAGATGGTCGGTCACAAGTCGGGCAGTGCCCGAGCTCACTGTCAAAACATCTTGCAAATAAACACTTTGTATATAGAATATATATGTATATATATGGTTACATGTGATAGCGGGGCCTCTTTCAAAATGCACTTATGTACTGAGAACTGGCGCCAAAAACATCAAACCAAGAAACCCCAAGTATTCTACGCATGGCTGCCAGGCCAGAGAGGGGACTGGGCGGCCCTCCAAAGTCCAGCCTCCGGGGGGCCTGCCACGGGGCAGCCCCTCCCTGCTCTCCATGCAGGTAGGAGGGCAGTCACACCAGGAGGCACGCTCAGCTGCCTTTGCATGAGCAAATAAAGTGCATCCCATTGGGTGTGAAGTGTGGGCCCGTTCAGACAGCCCATCCTGTTCGCAGGGCCAGAGGTAGATCTGCAGAAAGGGGCCCGGTTGCAGGGTGCACAGAGCACGGGCGCCTCCAGCACATCCACACCCACCACGCCCGGTGGGCAGGCCACACAGCTCCCAGTAGAGTTGTCAACCTGGTTGCGGCTACCAGCACAAAGGCTGCCAGGGTGGGCAGTGGACCCAGGTGCCTGCAGACAAGCTCTCCCCAGCCCCTCAGCCCAAGCAAGCACCAGGCCCCTGGAGTGACAGGCAGTGGAGGAGGAGAGGAAGGGAGGGAGGGAAGGGCCTGACCTTAGCCACATCCAACACCGCCCTCACTCCCACACGGAGGACAGGAGGGGCTTAAAGTGCTAAACATGAAGTGAACCAAGTCCGCCATCCAAAGGGAGTCTCCACACCAAGGCCTGCCCATGGGCTTATTGGGG